>NC_056741.1:1038963715-1039261215 GCF_019279795.1 Protopterus annectens
TGGCATTGATGGTGTACCCAGTGAAGTTAGAAGTCTCTTTACAAATGCCAGGTGCTGGAAGTTGCAATTCCTGACTGTCCTCCTTAATCAGGCAATCGTCCAAGTATGGGTAAATTTTAATATTTCCCTACCTGCAGTAAGCAATGGCTGGAGCCAGGCACTTTGTGAATACCCTGGGCGCAGTAGATAAGCCAAAGGGAAGTGCAGAGAACTGAAAGTCCATACAGCCTGTCCTGAAAAGTAGACTGTTCCTGCAAGATTCCCTTATGGGGATGTGCAGATAAGCTTATTTTAAGTCTAGGGTGACTAGCCAGGAGTCCTTGGCTAGCATAGGAAGTAGCTGTTGTAGTGCAAGAATTTTGAATTTTGGGTCCAGCAGGGAGGTGTTGAGAATGGAGAGATCCAGGATAGGGTGCCATGAGCTCTCTTTCCTGGGCATCAGGAACAGTCTGGAATAGAAACCCTGGTACTGGAACAGGTTGAATAGCCCTGAAACTGAGAAGAGAAAGTACTTGCTTTTGAGCCTCTGCCCACTGGTTTGAATGAAGGTCTGGCAACCCGCTTAGGGCTGGCAGTGAGAGGAAATATAATCTTTATCCCTGGGATACAATGCTTAGGACCCATTGGTCCTGGGTAATGGACATCCCATTTTTTTGCATGCAGGGCAAGTTTTCCTCCTTGAAGTGCAAGTACTTGGGCATGGCTGGGAAAGATGATAGACAAGTCATTGTGAACTTTTTCCATAAGGGGGTGGCTTACCACTCCCTGTTTTTGAGGTGGGAGCACTCCATTGCTTAGATCTCTGCATACCCTGAGACTGTAGTCTAGGTGGTCTGCTGCCCCTGGGCTTGGACTGAGAAGGTCTGGAAAAGTACAGTTGTGTACTCTTACCATAAATGTAGATGCTCGAGTGTATTCACTGTTGCAGTCATTACATTTGAGTTATCTACTTGCAGGTAGCTCTCAGTCAGCCTGATTAACAAAGCCTTGGGTCCTGCATCGGTTGCTGTCCCTTCTTCCATGACGTCAGGTTGTCAGTTTTTCTTGCCCCAGATGTCAGGTGCCCCCCTAATGGGAAGCAATTAACTCATTAACCCAGAGTACCTTCTCATGGCGCCTGTGTGCTTAAACCAGTGCGCCATGAGAAGATACAAATTGCAAGCTGTTACCCCCCCGAGTGCCTTCCACAAGTGAGAGAAAGTGTACTGCAGATTTGTAATTCACCTTAATGTAAAACACGCTGAAATTGTAACTGAATGTTTAATTTACCTTATATAGTTACGATTCAGCGTGTTTCTACATTAAGTGCACATTAAAGCTTTTGTAGAAAATCAGTATTAAAAAGTTCTTGATTAAGCAAGTGGTGGCAGCCAATCAGATTCTTGGAATCCGAGCCACCACTTGCATAACACCTCCACTCCCAGCCTAAATTTCTTTTGTTTTCCCCCTAATAAAAAGAGGATCCAGCAGCAGGTATTTCCTTTCTTTCTACAAAGAACTGGAGATTTTACCTGCTACTGGATCCTCCATTTTATTTTCTGTACTACCAAGACTTCCCATTCAGCCCAGCTCAGCAGCTACCTTCTTTTCCTCCTTGTAAGATTGTTCTGTATAGGGTGATGCACAGTGCGATTAACAGTCATCGGAGAAAATATTTTAGGGCAGCATTAAGTGGTGATTATTTTGTTAAATTCTCGAGATATATTTTATTGACTTTCTCTGTTATAATATATCATATTCTTATATAAGAGTTAGTTTAGTTATATTTGCCCGCATTCCCTTTTTGGTATACAACTTTATCATTCTCAGCAAGGGGCATGAATCCTGTAAAAGTGACGCCGACCTGACAGTTACAAACCTTGTAAATAAAAGTACTGTATGCATGTTATCTTTAAAAAAAGTTTACATATGGAATGCAAAGCTAATTGTTCATTGGCACCGGTTCATCAGCAGTTACGTTAGGCTAATTGTACTTTTATCAGCTCTTAGTTTTTTGGTATGTGTTGATAAACCGAAAAGATGCAGTAGTGCCTTTTTCAATATAGCTCCAAACGCTAAGAGGGAAGGTATGTTCTGGAAATTAGAAAGTTGTGTTGCTTTATTCGGTTATTTATTTTTATGGTTTGTGAATTGTTAGTCGTTGGTTGGTAGCCATTTGGTGGTCATGTTTATGCATTATGTGAAGTTGTGGCTTGGTAGTGAGGGGCTTAGTAGTTCCCCTAGGTTGTGCTCTTGTGAGGACAATGATGTGCAGCAGCTTTAGACTTTTGCATGGTTTGGCATCCCCTAGTAAAGTAATGGACCAAGCTGACAAGGTTTGTTTTACTAAATTCCAAGAGGAGAAAATGCGGCCTATATAGGAGAGACAGCCTTGTCTTTGCAATCGGCCAAGGATCACAATTCTGACGGTTACTGCAGGTTAATGAGCAGATTTTGATTTGTCTGGCAAATGGAGGGCATCATCTTAGTAGAAAATGTGGACTTTTTCCCACATAGTAACTTCTTCTGGCTTTTCCCGGTTAGCTTTTAACTCTGGTCCACTAATGATTGTAGTGCAATTTTACGGTGCTGAGTTCCCAGCCCCACACCCAACCTTCACGTTAATCATGTGCATGCCCATTCCAGATCTAGTCAAGGCCTAGTAACTTGTTATGGTTTGTACGAACAAATGTTAGACTTTCAAGGCAAAATTATGACAGGCTATGACAAGAGAGAGAGAGAGATCTGGCGTCTCACTTGCGAAGAGAGGTCACTGAAAGTTTAGATTAAAAAAATAGATTAAAATTATAGAATATTGGGACAGTATACATTTGATACCTCTCCCCTCTGCTTTGAAATATCTGGTGTTGCTGTGTAACTTGAAAGCTGGCAGGACAGTTACCAGGTGGGACGACAAGAAAGTAGTACATTACCCTGAAAATATACATTTTGCTTTGTAGGTGGGAATACCTTTTTAAAGTATTCAAGACTTTGGGTTTTCCTTAGCTTGATTAATCTACCTCAAAAGCATTACTCTATTATGCTTTATTTTGGTTGTGAGACAGCATAGAAACGCTGAATAAGTATGCTTTAAATGTGAAGTTTGTTTGTAGGGTGAAAACAGGTTAGGAATGCAAGTGAAGTGTGAGGCTGTTCAAAAATGTTATGATTGGTTGCTGCTTACAGTCCAGTGTGTAATCCCCCACCTTTTTACCCTCAAGGTACTGAATAATCCTAGACCTATGTACATTTGCACATACCTATCCACAAAGGGTACAAGCAGTCCTGGAGCGCCAGAGCTGGGCATCCCACTTATAGTTTACTCGTTTGCCCTTTCATATCTACCGGAGGACTTGAGAGATAACTGGTTGACTTTTTCCTTCAAGCAACTTCTTGTGAGGTAGATGCATAGAGCTATCAGATGCACCTTTCAGAAGTGATCCCATTATCATAAGTTTATTTATAGAATTTGGACATATCCAGATGTAGTACACCACATTCAAGCTAGTTACTAAAGAATTAAGTAAAAGTTACATATTTCAGATACAAAATAGAAATATTACACTACCCACAACTCCCCTAGTGTAAAAATAAACACTTTTAAACCCAAATATGCTATTAATTTAACAATAAATGCTTAAATGAAATTAAATAGTATTAGAACTGAAACATGAGCCACATTGCTGCCTTTTTAGTATCTTTACACATTACTTGCGCAAAAGGCAGAGGTACTGGCAGTCTACAAAAGCACCATAAGCCACCCATACCCCCATGTTCACTTAGTTTAGCATAATGCAAGTAAATATTATTAAAAATAAACTAAAACAGAAATTCTGCTTTATTGCATGTCACATTCTTTTCAATGAAAAAAACAAACAATTATAGTAGCTAACTAAAAGTAATCCCATTGAAGCCCTTCTGTAGCTCTTTCCTATAATGCAACAGCCTTATTTTCCATTTCTTAGATGGTGGCAAGTACCCTGAGAACAAAGCCGATTGGATTCTCGGCTGGGGTGCCTTCTGTGTGGAGTCTGCATGTCCTCCCTGTGGTCCTGTAGGTTTTCTCTGGGTGCTCCAATTACCTATCACATCCCAAAGACATGCTGCAGATGGAGTGGGCGCGCTAAACTGGCCTTAGGTGTGAGTGTCTGTGTGCCTTCTGTGGAAGGTTGGGCATTGGGCTGGCAAATCAGCACTGTAAAACTCCATTGCCAATCGTTCTGCGGACTGTTTCTGCTGTGGTGACCCCTAACCGGGATAAGCCTGAAAGGAGATGTTGATGATCCTGAGGAAATGACTGCATGAGGCTATCTAGCTAGTCTTTGTCAAATCAGGAAAAAAAAAATAAGCCCAGGGTTTCAGAAAGGCTAGCAGGAAGCCTTATGACCGAATGTTTTAAAAATCCCATTCAGAGACTGGTGTACTGCAGGGGTTTTCATCTCACAGGGGGTTTCACCACAGAGATCACTCTTGTGGATAAAGTTACATGCTGCTACAGTAGTCCAAGAGAGTGGCTAATATTAATTAATTAATATTAATGAGCTATGTAGTCCCCCACTAGCACTGTTTGGAATCTGTGATGGAGTTCATTAAAGGTATGCAGCCTTAACACATTGCAGTTAGGGCTGTAGTTATGTTAGTGGCAATTACTAGAAACTGTTTCATCTGTGCATGTTACTGCATCTGTACATCTTGTGTATTACAATGGTGGCACTTCATGAGTGACAAGAAGCAACTACATATGCCTTGTTTGGAATATGTGTGTGTGTGTGTGTGTATGTATATATATATATATATATATATATATATATATATATATATATATATATGTGTGTGTGTGTGTGTGTGTGTGTATTGTGTATATATATCTGTATGTATATATATTGCTCTGTGTCAGTACCACAAAAACTTTAACAGTTCAGATTCAAATAGGTTTACTTAGAAGTGAAAATGAAAACTGTTTCTTGTCAAAAATATGGAGAATAATAGAAGCAGAATAAGATAACAGATTTTTTAGGACAAGATATTCCCACTTTGGGTCCCTTAGTTCTAAAAACATACCAAACTCCAATTTTTCACATTCATTAGTTATAACCTATAGTGGACTTGTGAAAAACTTTAAGGATATCACCATCAAAAATTGTCGCATTTTTATGACCAAGGATTGCATCTATAAAACCCTGGGTACAACTCATTCATTTGTGTTTAAAACAACTAAAAACCTAAAACAGTTGGAAAGTCAACCTATTACCTCTATAAAGCAAACAAAGGCACTAGGTGGTGTAGTTCCTGTCACCAGTGTAGTTATATTTTAGAAATCACGGAAGTGGTAATGGGGAACCCTCCAAGTGGAATAACATTGGGTGATGGAATTTGTGCCACAAACATGTGATTAATATATCTATATGCAAAAATGCACTTCTGTGGCTCTGCTCGACAGTGGCACAGGAAAATAATTTTCTTGGGAGGCAAAAGCAAGGGTACCTTTTGACTAGGCTTATATAGGCCCTAGGGCCAATAGCCTAGTACGCACAATGTAATACAATGAATGCCTACTCAACAGGTTATGTGCAGCAATTATCACCTGTGTCTCAGCATGCATACCTTTGCAGTAATGAAAGGAAGGTCATTATCACTTTAGCAATCCGTGCAGTTACAATATAACAGTGAGTTATCACTTTTCTGGGAAAAGTCTCAGCTGCTGTCACCGTTATTGACATAAGTAGCAGTCGTTATCACTTTGATGAATGCACAAGTTAGATTGTGTTTTTTCTCTGCTTGGAGTCATTGCAAGCAACCCCACCCTCGTTCTTCATTAACTGCCTACCCTCCTAAACCCCTGATTTTTTTTCTTGCTGTATATATACATATATATATTTGTGAATGTGTGTGTATATGGATATATATGTATGTACAAAATGTACTTGCACATATATACATTGGTCACACATGGGTGTGTATATATATATATATATATATATATATATATATATATATATATATATATATATATATATGTAGAAATTTAGGTGATTGTGTGCATCTCAACATTTTCCTGAAGGGGTCATTTGGGTCAATGTGCAACATGTACTAATGAAAATGTTGGTAGGGGAAATAATTCATTTGTGTACCAGGGAAGTGCTTGTGCATACATGGTCAGAATGCTGAAGATCGTAATACAGATACGGTGTAACAAGTATAGGTTATCTATAGCTCAGGTTTCAATAATGGTTGTTACAATTTTTTGTTTCTGTATTCAGCTTTCAAGAATAATTTTATTATCCGTTACCAATATGCACATACTGCATTGAGGAAAACTCATGGGTCTTATTGTAACCAGAGTGATGATCAGATTCGATAACTGGAATTATTACTTTTCTGACTAATTCTTACATGGATGAACCAGATAAGTTTGACATTTCTGCTTGTATTACTGTACTTCTGCTTATACTCAGTAGTTGGGCATGTTTCCATGCTTTGTCAGTCATGGGAGGAAGGGCTCAGTAACATCCAAGTGTTACACTATTTTGACTGAATTATAATGATAGTATTTCTACTGAATGATAATGAATGCCTCTGCACTCCACACTAACATGTATTAGAACATGCTAATGCAAAACGTGCGTGTGTGTGTGTGACTGTGTGTGTAGTAGTAGGTATGTACCTCTGCAGCGTCATCGCCACTTATGTACCTAATGCAAAGAATACTGCCCCTGGGGTTAGGATGGAAGATTTGTATGGGCTAACCAGGTGGTAATGCATATGATATACATATATATGTAGTCTTCTGTCAAACATCAGTAGTAATCTGTTTGCATTTTCTTTCCTGTGCAGGTTTGTCCACCTTCTGACACTGACATGGCTTCACAACCAGGAGAACGACAAGTGAGAGTGTGGGTATGTGGCCATTCCTACATTCACTGGGCTGCCAGCCATGCCTCCGAAACTGAAAACCAGTACAACTTGAGCTTCTCCATATCCAATGTAAAGGTATACTGGATTGCAAGAGGTATGCATTGCAGCAGAGTACTGCAGTTGTTGGAAGAGGAGTCTTCCCTCTTCTCGGAGCCCGACATCCTTGTGCTGCACATTGGAGGGAACGATGTCGTCAGTCAACCACTCGGAAGGCTACGGTTTCAAATCACAGCAATTTTTGAACACCTGCAGTCATGGTGGCCACATTGTCATTTTGTGTGGTCTGACATAATTCCTCGACAGATATGGAAAACAGCAAACAGTCAATGGGCAGCACACAAGGCCAGACGTTTACAGAATGGGTTCATGCATGGCTTGATGCACAGGGTCGGTGGACCTACAGTCTGTCATGACAGCATCACCGCAGAAGATGTTCACCTGTTCAGAAGGGATGGCGTTTACCTAACTGAGGAGGGCATTGCGCTGTTCTTGACTGACCTCCACAATGGCATGAGGAGAGCTATGCAGGATTGGTAATATGCAGCTTGTGAGAAGAATGGAAAGCATCCATGACCAAGTAGGGACCAGTATGTTAAGTAAAACTCTATTATGAAATGTGTTGTGTAAAATATATTTATCTGAGTTTGGCAAATAACTCTGCTAAGGAGCTAGTGAGGATACTGAGAAAGAACTGTTTTAGGAGAGTGCTACCACATACAATCTAATATGTCAATGACCATCCTGCAATACTTCTGTTTTTAGTCTGCTTTTATCAGGCATGTGTGTACACTTTAGATGGCAGGAAGGGCTTAGTAATATTCATATTTTGGTAAATAACTTTGCAAGGGAGCATGTCAGTGTGTTAAGTAATACCTCATTTTGAAGACAGTTTTGATAGTTCTAACATGGTAAAAGAATTGTGCCTGTATGTTGCACATGTGCAGATATCGAAGTTTGTTTCAGACTTAGGTTATGGAAATTATGATTTTTTTTCATATTTTGGTAAATAACTTTGCAAGGAAGCATCTGAATGCGCCAAGTAATACCTCATTTTGAAAACAGTACTGATAGTTCTAACATGGGAAAAGAATGGTTCCTGTATATTGTACTCATATGCAGAAATCAAAGTTTGTTTCGGACATGGGTTATGAAAATTATGTTTTTTTTTTCCATATTTTGGTACATAACTTTACAAGGGAGCATCTGAATGTGCCAAGTAATACCTCATTTTGAAGACAGTGTTACTCCTTACAACATGGTAAAAAAACTGTGTCTGTGCACTCTACAACTGTACAGATATCACAGTTTGTCTTGTAAGATTATGAAAATTATACATTTACAATACTTTTCATTATTATGCCCATATCTTTGCAAGGGAGCATGGTGATCACACAAATGATGCATCATTTTGAAGTTGACATTCAGATGCACAACTTCTACACTGATATGTAGGCTCTGTCTGTTACAGGTGATGAGATATTATGCTTTATTTATCAATTATGAAAAATAATATATCATATTTATGTGAATATCTCAAGAAAGGAACATCACACAGTAATGGTTAAGGTACCATTTTAAAGCAGACATTCATACTAACAAATTACATTCAAATTGTATGGGTCTGCATGGTACATTGACCAAGATATCATGCTTTGTTTTTCCAAAAAGGTAAAAAATATGCACAATATCAGCATTCCTTGCCAAATATTTAATAATGACTTTGATATACACTATCAACATTTACACTGATGGAAAGGTCAGTGTCTGAACAACTTTCACTTTTACATTTTTAGTCTAGCTTATAGTTAAAGAGTTATGAACATTTGTTTTCTGTATGGTATTACAAATGGATTTTCTGAAAATGAGCTCAGGGCTGCACTGTTGTTCCTATGGTGGAATTAAGCAGACAGCTTTTCCTGAGCTGCTCCGGAGTGAGTGAGTTAAATATAAAAATACAATGGTATACCTTCAACAAAAAAGCAAATACACCAAAAAGCTTACAAGCATAGTAAAGGAAAGTAGAGGTATAGCCAAAAGAAGTCAGGGGGCTGGAGGGAGGGTAACCAGGACTGCAACAGTGAATACACTAAAATCTACATTTATGGTAAGTGTACACAACTGTACTATGTTCTTCGCGTTTCACTGTTGCAGTCATTACATTTGGGTAGATTCCCAAAGCTATGGTTGGGAGGAGGAATTTAGATAGCATTAGGACCAGCCATAAGGCCCTGCAAGACTGCAGTGGCAAAGCCAGCTCTGGATTTAAAGAAAACTGGCAAATGATGATGCTTGGTGAAAGTATGTACAGAACTCCAGGTAGCAGCTTCTAGGATGTCCCTGGTAGGGACGCCTCTGAGAAAGGCTGTAGAGGTAGATGCAGCCCTGGTGGAGTGAGGTCTGATCCCCCAAGGGATAGGTTTTCCACGGTGCTTATAGCAGAAATGAATGCAATGGCCTATCCATTTAGAAATGGTTTGCTTTGAAATAGCCTTCCCATATGCCCCTGCAACAAACGCAACCAGGAGTTATTCAGATTTCCTTTGAGGTTTAGTCCTGTCCAAGTAGAATCTAAGTTGTCTGTGCACATTCAAGGAATGCAGTATCCGTTCCCCTTTGTTCTGTAGATTGGGAAAGAAGGTTGGCAAATGAATGGACTGATTAAAAGCCACACTGGATACTACCTTGGGCATGAAGGATGGGTTGGTTCTGAGGGACACCCTGTCCGCATGAAAGATGATGAAAGGCTCCACTGCCACAAGGACCTGTAATTCAGATACCCTTCTTGCTGAAGTGATTTCTAAAAGGAAAGTTGTTTTCCAAGAAAAAATGTTAAGTCTGCAGTAGTAGCTGGCTCGAAAGGAGGTAGAATGAGTTTCTCTAAAACAAAGTTAAGGTCCCAGGCTGGGGTTGGAGCTCTCCTGGGTGGTCTCAAATTTCTGGCCCCTCTGAGGAACTGCTTGAGCAGTGGATGAGAGAAGAGAGGAGGTTCTGTGTTATAATGAGCTGAAATGGCTTGAGGAGTGAATTTTGATGGAGGAAAAAGCCATGCCCTTGTGAAGCATCTCAGTTACGTATTGTAACATCTGAGGTAAATTGGGCGCTGCTGTGCTCATCCCTTGAGATTGGTTCCAGGCAAAGAATCTTTTCCATTTTTCAGCACTAGGCCTCTTTGCCTCTAAAATGATAACCATCACAGGTTTACTGAGGGATGGTAATGGAGAGATTAGGTAATTAGCCAGGCTGCTAGGTTCAGTGTTAGAAGCTGAGGGTGCAGAATCTGGTTCTCCTGCTGAGACAACAGGGAAGAAGTCTGAGGCAGGTGCCATGGGGATAACCGTGATGCACTGCGCAGGAGGGGGTACCTTTGTTAGCGTGGCCAGTCTGGTGCAATCAAAATCATCCTTTGTTTGTCCTGTTTGATTTTTAGTAGTACTTCGGAGAGCAGAGGCAGAAGGGGGAAGGCACAGACTGATAGGTTTTTCCAGCTGAAGGACAGAGCATCCACTTTCCAGGCTTGCTTGTGGGGAGTCCTTGTGCAAATATTTGTCCAATTTATAGATCTGGGGAAAGGCAAACCAGTCTATATCTGGGTCCCCCATTTGCTCATCACCATGTTGAAAATCCTTGGTTCCAGTTTCCACTCGTGTGGGTCCAGAAGGTTTCTGCTAAGTCCGTCTACCAGTGTATTTAATTTTCCTGGCAGGAATTGAGCTTGTAGGTGCACTTGGTAGCTCAAGATTGTGTTCCACAATGCCATGGCTAGTCTGCAGAGGGGGTAAGAATGTGTACCCCCCCTACTAGTTTATCTACCACATAACAGGGGTGTTTGTCTATCTTTACCAGTAGTTGTCCTGGAAGAATGTGGTCCTTGAAGGTTGTCAGAGCATTCTGTACAGCTAACATTTATTTTTGATTGATATGCAGGTGCATTTGACTTGGGTTCAATTTGCCCTGAATGCACTTTCCTGCCAGATGAGCTTCCCATGCACAGTCTAATGCGTCTGTTAGGGTTTGGGCGGCAGGGGGTGGTGTGAAAGGTAGTCCCTTGTTTTGGTGGCAGGCTTCTGCCCACCAAAGGGACTCTAGATGTAGGCAACGTATGATAGAAATCATTGCTTCTAGATCCTGAGAATGTTGACACCATAGTCTTTTTAGATACCACTGTAGTTTCCTCACATGCAGTCTTGCATATGGAATTAGAAAAATGCAGGAGGCCATGAACCCCAAGGCTTGCAGTATTTGTCTTGCAGACAGCAGGGTTTTTGTGGCCACTTGTTTTAAGTAGGTTGTTAAATGAATTTGTTTCTCTGGCGTGAGAAAAGCCATCTGGGAAGTTGTTTTCAAGCTTGCTCCCAGGAATATAATTTGTTGACAGGGTACCAAGTGTGACTTATTTTCGTATATGGTGTACCCCTGAGAAGTTAGAATCCTTTGTACAAAAGCCAGATGATTCAAAAGTATGTCCTGGCTTTCTGCCTGAATTAGACAATCGTCCAGGTATGGGTGTATTTGAATATTTCTTGCCTACAAAATGCAACAACTGGAGCTAGGCACTTTGTGAATACCCTGGGCACAGTAGATAAGCCAAAGTGCAGGTGCAGAGTAAGTACAGTTTTGTACCTACCATAAATGTAGATGTTAGAGTGCTAATACAGCTGCAGTAATAACATATGGGTTATCTGCCGTCAGGCAGTCCCTCGGTCGGCCGAATTCCAAAGTCTTGGTCCAGCGTCGGTTGTTGTCGCATCTTTTCCTGACGTCAGTGAGGCAGGAGTATATAAGACACAATCGACACCATTTTCTTCAGTCTTTCTTGCCCCAGATGTCAGGTGCCCCCAGTAGGAAGGCAATACATAATTTATATTTATATACATGCAATGCAATGTAATCAAAAAACAGTAGTTGCAAGCAAATATACCATAGAAGGAGAACCCAAACAGTTTGTATGAAGAGGGGTTAGGTCCTAAACCTTTACCAAGAGGGGAAGGAGGGAGGGAAATCTGTACTGCAGCTGTATTAGCACTCGAACATCTACATTTATGGTAGGCACAAAACTGTGCTATGTTCATCGTGCATACAGCTGCAGTAATAACATATGGGTAGAATCCCTAAGCTACGCACAGGGTGGTAGGCACTAGGTAAAACTGGGATGAGCCAGAATGCCCTGCAACACAGCAGTAGCAAAGCCTGCTCTGGTTTTGGAATATAAAGGCAGGTGGTAGTGTCTTGTGAAGTTATGTACAGAACTCCAAGTGGCTGCCTCCAAAATATCTTTGGTAGGAACTCCTCTGAGGAAGGCTGTAGAGGTAGTTGTGGCCCTGGTGGAGTGGGATCTGATGCACGTAGGAACAGATTTTCCATGATAGGAGTAACAAAACCGTATGCAGTGGCCTATCCATTTTGAAATTGTCTGTTTGGTCATTGGCTTCCCTTGAGCTCCTACAGCATAGGACACAAAAAGTTGGTCTGATTTCCTAAAAGGCTTTGTTCTATCCAAATAATAACGTAGCTGTCTATGGATGTCTAAAGAGTGTAGCAGCCTTTCCCCTTTGTTTTGAGAATTGGGGTAAAAGGTAGGCAAGTGTATGGCTTGATTTAAAGCTACCCTGGATACCACTTTAGGCATAAATGATGGGTTGGTCCGAAGGGAAACCCTGTCCTGATGGAAGATGAGAAAGGGCTGCATAGCCATGAGGGCTTCTAGTTCCGAAACCCTACGAGCTGAGGTAATGGCCAGAAGGAAGGCCGTTTTCCAGGACAAATGTTGCAAATCTGTTGAGGCAGCTGGTTCAAAGGGAGGCAATGTTAATTTTTCTAGAATACAATTAAGATCCCAGGCTGGCACTGGTTATTTCCTTGGTGGTCTTATATTCTTAGCCCCTCTGAGGAACTGTCTTAAGAGTGGGTGAGAGAATAAGGGTGGATCCGTGTTGAATTCTGCAGAAATGGCTGAGGCATGGATTTTTACGGAGGAAAATGAAAGTCCACTGTTCAGCAGCTCAGCTAGATACTGTAATACCTGTGGCAAATTTAGTTTTGTAGGGTCCTGGCCTTTTTTCTCATTCCAAGAGCAAAACCGTTTCCATTTTGCTGAGTAAGCTTTCCTAGTAGATGGCCGTCTGGCCTCCAAAATGACATCCTGTACCTCTTTGGGGAGTAAGGTCTGTTGCGATGTTAAGGAATTTTCCATGCAGCGAGATTGAGTGTTTTCAGCTGACTGGGAAGAGTTTTGTAGTTGTGCTGAGTCAGCAGAAGAGGGATTAGGGGTAGGGACCAGGGAGGAGTGTGTGTTAGGCTCCTCAGGAGTGGGTACCAGTGTTGTCTTGGCCAGTCTGGAGCAATCAGTATCATCTTTCTTTGGTCTCTCTGTTCTTGCTTTCAAGAGCACCTTGGGCAGAAGAGGCAGAGGTGGGAAAGCGTAAACTGTCCATGCTGCCCAATTGAATGAAAGGGCATCCACTCTCCAGGCCTTTGGATGAGAGGTCCTTGAACAAAACTTTTCCAATTGATGATTCCTGTGGGAGGCGAAGAGATCTATGTCTGGCCTCCCCCACGCTTAGATTATCTCTGTAAACACTTGAGGATGCAATCTCCATTCGTGTGGATCTGTCATATTTCTGCTTAGATTGTCTGCCAGCGTGTTTTCCAAACCTGGCAAGTACTGTGCTTGAAGTTCGATTTGCCATTCCAGAGCCAAGTTCCAAAGCGCCATGGCTAGTCTGCACAGGGGGTATGAATGTGTTCCTCCTTGTTTATGTACCACATAACAGTGGTGTTGTCTGTTCTTATCAATAATTGTCCTGGATGCAGGAGGTCCTTGAAAGCTGTAATTGCATTTATTACTGCTAGCATTTATTTTTGATTGATGTGAAGGTGCTTTTCCTTTTGGGACCATTTGCCCTGAATGCACCTGTCTGTCAAGTGCGCCCCCCTGGCGTAATCTGAGGCGTCTGCTGTGATGACTTGATTTGCTTGAGGCCTGCAGAATGGGAGACCTGTTTGTTTGACATGCTTGAGCCCACCATAGAAATTCCTTTTGCAAACATGGAATTATTGGTATTATTGTTTCCAAACTGTGGCTGTGCTGAGACCATAGATTTTTTAGGTACCATTGAAGTTTCCTCATATGCAACTTTGCACATGGGATTAAAAGAATGCAAGATGCCATGAAGCCCAGAGCCTGCAGGATTTTCCTTGCAGTAAGCCTGGTACAATTTGCTAGCATTTTGAAGTACTGAGTTAGTTGCCTCTGCTTTTCTGGCGTAAGATAGGCCATCTGGGTGTTTGTGTCCAAGTTGGCACCCAGGAAAGTTGTTTTCTGAGCTGGTGTTAGCCTGGATTTCTCTTTGTTGATTGTGTATCCCAGAGCATTCAGTAACCGTGTTGCATAAGCCAGATGTTCCAAAAGTATGTGCTTGCTGTCTGCTTGGATCAGGCAGTCGTCCAAATAAGGGTAAATTTGTATCCCTTGAAGTCTGCAGTAGGCAATTACTGATGCCAGGCATTTCGTGAATACTCTGGGCGCAGTAGATAAACCAAAGGGCAATGCAGAGAATTGATAGTGAATTGAACCTGCAAGAAATATGAGGTATCTTCTGCAGCTTTGTCTGACTGGGACATGCAGGTATGCCTCCTTGAGGTCCAATGTTACCAGCCAAAACTCCTTGCCCAGCATGGGAAGAAGCTGCTGTAATGTGAGCATCTTGAATTTTGGTACGAGTAAGAATGTGTTTAGGATGGATAAGTCCAAAATGGGTCTACAGTCGGTTCCTTTCCTTGGTACCAGAAATAGCCTGGAATAAAACCCTTGACCGTGTTCGTGAGTAGGTACCTCTTGAATAGCTTTCATGTCTATGAGCTTTGAAATTTGTAGTTGTGCCTCTGCCCTTTGATTGTGTGGCAGGTTTGGCATGCCTCATTTTTGGAAGAGTGTGAAAATGAAATCTGTAGCCTCTGTTTATAACGTCCAGGATCCATTTGTCTGTTGTGACCATATGCAAATTTCTTGCAAATAATGCCAGCTTTCCTCCCAAGGGTGCTGCCAGCTGAGACTTGCTTGGCATGGAAAGGGGGAAGTCATTGGGTTTCTTTCCTGTATTGCTGTGCACCGTTTTCACCACCTCTTGGTGCTGGAGCTTTCCATTGCCTGCCTCTAAGATCCTTGTGATTGGCCTCTGCCCCTTGTGCGCCTATATCTTCCTCTTTGGGGCCTGTCCGTGGCTGGAAAGGACCAGTTTTTAGAAGGCTAATTTCTGCTAAAATGTGGTGGTTGAACCTGTAGAAAAGCTTTGACAGTTTGCATAGATTTGGCTTTTTCTTCCATTTTCCGTAGTTATCGCCTCAGCATTAGTACCAAATAGCACATCCTTTTGTAAAGGAGCATCTAGCAACTTAGCTTTCACATGATCAGGCAAGATTTGTTCCCTAAGCCATTCATGCCTACGAATGACTGTTCCTGTAACTGCAGCTCTACTTGAGGCCTCTAGGGCATCATAACCACATTGTAAGGTGTGTTTACCCGCTTGTTCTGCACTATGCATCATATCCTGCAACTCCTTCAAATCTGGTTGTTCAGGTTGAGACATTTTATTTCTTAATTGTGATAACAGAAACTGCTGATATTTAAGCATATGAAACTGACAATTCAAGGCCCTCATGGCTAGGGTGGCCGAGGTATATAACTTTTTCCCCCACCTTTCTGAGGATCTTGACTCTCTTTCGGAAGGAAGTGGATTCTTAGCAGTAGAGGCCTTCATTCCCTTGGGGCCTTGAGAAATGGTTTCAGGGTCAGCATTATGGCTTTTGAAAAGAAATTGGTGAGAGTTAGGAACTCTGTAGTACCCAACAGGCTTGACTGGGGCAGGAGGCAGGGAATCCGGGTTAAGGCAAGCCTCCGAATAAACATCAAGTACATCCAAGACAGGAGGTATCACCAGAGGTCTGTGTTGAGGTAACAAAAGAAATTCCCTCAGTCTTTTCTTGTAATCAGAAAAGTCTTGGCCTTCCCAATGGAAATGTTCCCTCAAAGTGTGCAAGGTTTACCCAAAAGAATAATCCTCAGGAGGAGATACAGAAGGAATGGATTGCTCTGCATCAGAATCTTCAAAAGGGGAGTAAGATTGCTCTTCTACATCAGAGTGTTCTGAAAAAATGGAGCCCTGATCAGAAGAGGGAGAATCTTCCTCCACTCTGGGCCTCTTGTCAGGAGGGGGTTGGGAACCCCTGATAAGAGTAATTAAATCCTCAGCCATTTTAAGCATCTGTTTTTTAGGCATGGGGCTTGTGGATGGGCCCTGTGCAACAGGCCTCTTGGGATGCCTGGCTGATTTGGACTTAGTAAAGGCCTTAATGGAAAAGGAAGATGAGGGTCTAAAGACACCATGGGTGGAAGTGGACCTGTCCACATGAGGAGACTCAATGCTCACAGTGGCTTCGGTGGTTGTAGTCTGGGTATGAGCCGAGGTACCTGCGGTCTCGGGTACAGAAGACCCCGCCAAGGAGGTGTCGTCGGTAGTCAGGGACTGCATAGGCGTCTCGCTGAGAACCGGACCACATGTAGGCAGTTTTGGCGTGGTGTCAGTGGAGACCACGGACCTCACGTGTCGGTCCTTGTCCTTGCGTTTTTTGGACAAAACGGTAGTCGGAGTCTCAGACAACATTTTATAATCAAATGCTTTACCAAATAAATGTTGGGCGAACTCCGCCAGACGCTTGATAGTGCGTTTATTGAAAGTAGCACAAAAGCGACAGCCCGAGACATCGTGGTCTGGGCCTAAACAAGGTATGGAAAGGGAATGGAAATCCTTATGCGGTATTTGCTTCCCACAAGAAACACAATTGTTAACTTTTTCTGACATCGGTCTGAGGCAAGAAAAGTTTCCCCAATGGGGTACTTAGCTTTAATGAAGACTTCGGTTCCCAAATTTTTCATAAATTCAGGAGCTGGCCGACCGGCACTTGTAAACTGCTTCTGCTTCGGGCACCGTGCGGCAAAAAAGACTGAAGAAAATGGTGTCGGCTGTGTCTTGTATACTCCTGCCTCACTGACGTCAGGAAAAGAAGTGACAACAACCGACGCCGGACCAAGACTTTGGAATTCGGCCGACCGAGGGACCGCCTGACGGCAGAGAACCCATATGTTATTACTGCAGCTGTATACATGATGAACATCTGATAGTGCATGTAGCCTGCTTTGAATCGTAGGCATCTTCTGCAAGATTCCCCGATTGGGAAGTGCAGGTATGCTTCTTTTAAATTTAGTGTGCCAACCAGGCATCTTTGTCTAGCATAGGAAGCAACTTGTGAAGAGTCAGCATTTTGAATTTTGGAATCTGCAAAAAGGTGTTTAGAGTAGACAGGTCCAGGACAGAACGCCATGAATTGTCTTTTCGAGGTACCAGGAAAAGTCTCTAGTAGAAACCTTGTCCCTTTTCCTCTTTTGGTACCAACTGAATAGCCCCCATGCTTAAGAGAGAAAGTATTTGGTTTTCGGCCTCTGCTCACTGATTTGGGGGTAGGTCTGGCCACCCGCTCGGTGTTGGCAACGTGTGGAAGTGAAATCTGTATCCCTGGGATACTATATTTAAAACTCATTTGTCCTGGGTAATGAGTTCCCAGTTCTTTGCATGAAGAGCAATCTTTCCCCCCAAAGGGACAATCAGTTGTTAAGTGCTTAGAAATTTTAAAAGGAAGTCATTGAGACAGTTTACCATAGGGGGGAGTCTTATTACTCCCAGATTTGGAAGTGGAGGCCCCCCACTGCGTAGTCCTGTGCGTACCCTGGGACTGCAGCCTGGGAGCTCTGCTGGATCTGGGTTTGGACTGAGAAGGTCTGGAAGAGGCAGGAAAGGACCAATTCTTGGAAGGTCAATGCCTACTAAATCTTGGAGGTTGTACTTGTAAGAAATCTTTAACAGTTTGCATAGATTTAGCCTTTTCTTCCATCTTTTTAAGAACAACTGCTGCCTTGGTGCCAAACAAGCAGTCTTGGTTTAGGGGAGCATCCAGTAATTTTGCTTTAACATGATCTGGTAGGGATTGCTCCTTAGGCCAAGCATGCCTTCTAAGTACAGACCCAGTTACAGCAGCCCTGAAAGATGCCTCTAGAGAGTCCAAAAGTACAGTTTTGTACCTACCATAAATGTAGATGTCCGATGGGTATGCATCTGCAGTCATAACATATGGGTTGTCCTGCCTCAGGCAGCCCTTCGGTCGGCCGGATTCCAAAGTCTGGGTCCGGCGTCGGCTGATGTCGCACTTTCCCCGACGTCAGAGCGCATGGGGTAGAAAAGCATCAGCCGACGCCATCTTCTTCAGTGTTTCTTGCCCCAGATGCCAGGTGCCCTCTAAGGAAAGCTAAATTTGGAGAGATGCATTTAAAAATCCAAACATGCACAATAATATAAAAACAAATACACCATAATAGATCACCCCAGCTAGCTATTAGAGGGGTAAGTACCCGAGAAATACCACAGAGGGGAAGGAGGGAGGGTAAACCTGACTGCAGATGCATACCTATCAGACAGCTACATTAATGGTAGTTACAAAACTGTACTATGTCCTTCAAGGATGCATCTGCAGTCATAACATATGGGTAGAATACCATAGCCAATCTGAGGGTGGAGGAACTATGTAAAGGATGGTGTAGCTAAAATGCCCTGCAGGACTGCCGTAGCAAAGCCTGCTCTGGATCTGGAATATAAAGGTAAATTGTAATGCTTGGCAAATGTATGCACGGAGCTCCATGTAGCAGCTTCTAAAATGTCCTTGGTAGCCACCCCTCTTATGAAGGCTGTGGAGGTGGCTGAGGCTCTCGTGGAATGAGGTCTAATGTTAGCTGGCACAGTTTTTCCATGAAAGGAGTAACAAAAACGAATGCAATTCCCTATCCATTTTGAAACTGTCTGTTTGGAAATTGCTTTTCCTTGTGTACCATCAGCATATGCTACCAACACAGCTGGTCAGTTTTTCTGTAACCTTTAGTTCTGTCCAAGTAGTAGCGCAACTGTCTGTGTATGTCCAGAGTGTGCAGAAGTTTCTCCCCTTTGTTTTGTGGATTTGGAAAGAAGGTAGGCAAGTGAATAGCTTGATTTAATGAAACCCTGGATACCACCTTTGGCATAAATGTAGGATTGGTTCTTAGTGAAACTCTGTCCTGATGAAAAATAAGAAATGGCTGTACTGCCATAAGGGCCTGTAACTCAGATACTCTTCTTGCTGAGGTTATGGCCAGAAGGAAAGCAGTCTTCCAAGACAGGAACTGTAGTTCTGCAGATGCTGCTGGTTCAAAGGGAGGCAGTGTTAGTTTTTCCAACACGAAGTTAAGGTCCCAAGTAGGTAGAGGTGGTTTCCCTTGGAGGATTGACGTTTTTGATTCCTCTTAGAAAATGTCTTAGGAGAGGATGAGAGAAGACAGGCGGATCAGTATTGTACTCTTCTGAAATTGCTGAAGCATGAATTTTAATGGAAGAGTAAGACAGACCATTGTGGAACGTGGAACATTTCTAACAAGTATTCCAGGATATGTGTCATGTTCATCACTGTCGCATCTAGGCCCTTTGTGGTGTTCCAAATGTGAAATCTTTTCCATTTTGCTGAATATGCCTTTCTTGTGGAAGGCCGGCGAGCTTCCATAATAATATCTTTCACTCTCTGGGATAGCTTGTCCTGAGGAGGAGTCAAGGTATTTTCCAGGCTGTTAGTTGCAAGGTTTTCAGGTTGGAATGCAGAGTTTTGTAATTGTGCTGTGTCAGTAGAAGTGGCCACAGAGGAAGAGGCCATGGTTTCGTACGTGACATGCTCTTTAACAGTGGGTACCAGTGCTGTCTTGGCCAGTCCGGAGCTATCAGAATCACTTTTGGCTGCTCTGTCCTGATCTTCAGTAAAACCTTGGTCATTAATGGGAGAGGTGGAAATGCATACACTGTTAGAGTTCTCCAGCTGAAAGAGAGGGCGTCCACTTTCCATGCTTGTGGGTGGTATGTCCTTGAGCAGAATTTCTTCAGTTGATTGTGGGGGGAGGCAAAAAGATCCAAGTCCGGCCTCCCCCATGATTGTGTTATCTGTAGAAAGATGTCTGGGTGCAGCATCCATTCGTGTGCATCCATGATATTTCTGCTTAAGCTGTCCGCCAGTGTATTGTCTTTCCCTGGCACAAACTGGGATTGTAGCTGTATTTTGAGTTTCAAGGAAAGTTCCCATAGATTCATTGCCAGCCTGCAAAGAGGATAGGAATGGGTGCCTCCTTGCTTGTTTATGTACCACATATAACTGTGGTGTTGTCTGTCCTTATTAGCAGATGGCCATGATGCAGAAAAGGTTTGAAGGCTTCGACTGCATGTATTACTGCCAGCATTTCCTTTTGGTTTATGTGCATGCGTAGCTCTTTTTGTGACCATAGACCTTGAATGCATCTGCCCTCTATGTGCGCTCCCCATCTGTGGTCTGAAGCTTCTGTTGAAATGGTTTGGCTGGCTATTGGTTTGCTGAAAGGCAGACCCCTGTTTGACTGGCTTGCTTGAGCCCACCACAGAAATTCCTTTTGAAGGCATGGAATGAGTGGTATCAAAGTTTCCAGGCTGGGACTGTGCTGAGTCCATAAACTCCTTAGGTACCACTGTAGTTTCCTCATATGTAGTCTTGCTTGCGGAATAAGAAGGATGGAAGAAGCCATGCAACCCAGGGCCTGCAGGATTTCCCTTGCAGTCAGCTGGGTTTGTCTTGTCAGATTTTTGAAGTAATCTGGTAGTTGACTTTGTTTTTCTTCTGTGAGGAAGGCCATTTGGGTGGTTGTATCTAGATCTGCATCCAGAAAGGTTATTCTTTGGGATGGAACAAGTCTTGATTTGTGAAAGCTGACTGTATATCCCAAGGCCTGAAGTAGGTGGATGGCATAATTCAAGTGTTTTACCAAAGTTTGTTGGCTGTCCGCTTGTATAAGGCAGTCGTCCAAATATGGGTACATTTGAATCCCCTGAAGTCTGCAGTGTGCAATTACTGATGCCAGGCATTTCGTGAATACTCTGGGTGCAGTAGATAAGCCAAAGGGTAATGCTGAGAATTGATAACGCTCTGACCCTGCAAGAAATCCGAGGTGTCTTCTGCAACTTTGTCTGATAGGGACATGCAGGTATGCCTCCTTGAGGTCTAGAGTTATCAGCCAAGACCCCTTGCCCAGGATGGGAAGGAGCTGCTGTAGAGTCAGCATTTTGAACTTTTGGCACAATGAGATAAGTATTCAATGCGGACAAGTCGAGAATAGGTCTCCATTGTTTTTCTTTTCTTGGAACAAGGAATAGTCTGGAATAAAATCCTTGGCCTTGTTCTGAGAGAGGAACCTTTTCTATAGCTTTCATTTGCATTAAGCTGGAAATTTGTTTCAAAGCCTCTGCCCATTGATTCGGTGGCAGGTCTGGCATGCCCTTTCTTTTTGGTAATGTGTGGAAATGAAACCTGTATCCTTTGTCTATTATTTGTAGTGTCCATTTGTCCCTTGTAATACTGTGCCAATTTTCTGAAAATAAAGAAAGCTTTCCACCCAAAGGTGCTTCCAATTGAGCCCTGGTTGGCGGTGTCAAAGTAAAGTAATTGAGCCTGTCCTTGTGTAGCAGTTGAAGGGTCCTGCATTACCTCTCTGGTTGGGAAGCTGCCATTGACGTCCTCTGTAGGAGCCTCTAGCTTGCCCTCTACCTCTGGCACGCCTGTTCTTGCCTCTCTGAAAGCTCTCTGTGTCTGGAAAGGACCAATTCTTGGAAGGCCAATTCCTGCTGAATCTTGGTGGTTGTACTTGGAGAAAATCTTTGACTGTTTGTACTGATTTTGCCTTTTCTTCAAATTTCTTTAGGACCTCCTGAGCCATGGAGCCAAATAACTTTTGCTTTTCCAGTGGAGCATCCAGCAGCTTTGCTTTAACATGGTCTGGCAGAGATTGTTCCTTCAGCCAAGCATGCCTACGTATGACTGCGCCAGTCATAGCTGATCTACATTAAGCTTCCAATGCATCATAACCACATTGCAAGAAATGATTGCTAACCTGTTGTGAGTTATGTACCAGATCCTGAAGTGACTTGCGGTCTAGGGGGTCAGGTGAAGACAGTTTTTTTTATGCAATTCATCATTACAAATACTCTTGATACTGTATCATATGAAATTGACAATTTAATGCCCTCATAGAAAGAGTAGCAGAAGTATACACTTTTTTACCCCATCTCTCTAAAGCTCTGGACTCCCTTTCAGAGGGGAGAGGATTTTTAGCAGTGGCAGCTGCAATCCCTTTAGGGCCCTGGGAAATAGTTTCTGGATCAGCAGAGTGGGCCTTGTAAAGGTAAAGATGCGAGTCCGGGACCCTGTAGTACCTATCGGGTTTGGCAGGAGCTGGAGGGAGAGAATCAGGGGTTGTGCTAGAGTCAGAGTACACATCATCAATGACATTCAAAATGGGAGGAATAGCTAAAGGTCTATGCTGAGGCAAATGTAAAAAGGTCCTTAATCTTTTCCTGGAATCAGAGAATTCCTGGCCCTGCCATTGGAAATGCTCTCTCATGGTGTGCAGTGTCTCCCCAAAGGAAAACTCTTCAGGAGGGGAGGCCGAGGGAATAGATTCCTCTGCATCAGAGTCCTCGTAGGCCGAAAAAGCCTCCTCCTGGTGGTCCGAGAGAGTAGAGCCATCAGAGGCCTCATCTGAGGAGTGGGGATCAGAGGGCTCAACCCAGGGCCTTTTGTCTGGAGGAGGTTGAGAGCCCCTGTCCGGATGAGGTTGAGAGCCCCTAATTAAGGAGATAAGATCCTCTGCTAAGCTTAGAATCTGTGAACCAGTAGAGGGTCCCTGAGGGATAAACCTTAGGAGGCAAAGCTTTTGAAAGTTTAGCAGCTTTAGCCCTGGAGAATGCCTTAACGGACATGGATGCAGGAGGCCTGGCTGCACCACGAGCTGGTGTAGATTTGTGATTTGTCTAAAGGAATGGTGTCGGAAGGTTCCAGGACACCAGTTTCTGTTGGAAATTCAATAACAGACTCAGCCAGGGCCTCCGGGAACGAGGTAGTCGGTTGAGCGGTTTCGGTAATTGGAAGCATCAAGGACTCTGTTTCAGCCGAGACCCTCGCGGTAGGCCTGGCCATGGTTTCAGCCGAAACCGCGGCCCGCGTGCGTCGGTCCTTGTCCTTCCGTTTCTTAACTAAATGAGAAGTCGGAGTCTCCGACGACATCTTATACGAAAAACTAGCCCCAAAAAATTCCTCTGCAAACTCCGTCCGACGTCTAAATGCGTCGGTTGAAGGAAGCACAGGCTGAACAGGCCGAGACGACGTGGTCTGGGCCTAGGCAGGGGAGGCAGTAAGAGTGGAAATCCTTATGAGGTATTTGTTTCCTACAAGTTAAACAATTATTAACTTTATCTGACATCGGCTGAGGCAAGAAAGAGTCCCCAACGGGGTACTTAGCTTTTTGAAGTCTTCGGTAGCTGAATTACAGGAGCTGGCCGACCGGGACTTGCGAACTGCTTCTGCTTCAGGCACCACGCGGCAGGAAAGACTGAGGAAAATGGCGTCAGCTGATGCTTTTATACCCCAGGCGCTCTGACGTCAGGAAAAGTGCAACATCAGCCGACGCAGGACCCAGACTTTGGAATCCAGCCGACCGAAGGGCTGCCTGAGGCAGGACAACCCATATGTTATGACTGCAGATGCATCCTTGAAGGACATCCACATTGCAAAGCACGTTTTCCAACCTGTTCAGCTGAATGCAATAAATCCTGTAAACCCTTATTTTCAGCACTATCAGGAAACAACATTTTCTGTTTAAGTAATCCAATAATATGCTGCCGATACTTAAACATATGAAACTGGTAGTTTAAGGCCCTGATGGCCAAAGTTGCAGAAGTATATCCCTTCTTAGCCAATCTATCCAGCGCCCTGGAGTCTCTATCAGAAGGGGGTAGGATTTTTGGCAGGGGTAGCTTTAATGCCCTTGGGTCCCTGTGAAAAGGTCTCAGGATCTGCAGTAGGATTTTTGAAAAGGAACTTGTGAGAGTCATGGACCCTGTAATATCGATCAGGTTTCCTGGGAGATGGAGGTAAAGAGTCAGGGGCCAAGCCAGATTCTGCAAATGCATCATCAACAATGTCTAGTACAGGAGATACGGCTAAAGGCCTGTGCTGGGGCAGGAGTAAGAAATCCCTAAGCCTCTTTTTAGAATCAGAGAAATCCTGACTTTCCCCAATGAAAATGCTCCCTGAGAGTATGCAAGGTTTTACCAAAGAGAAAACCTCAGGGGGGGGGGGGGGAGCAGAGGGAATGGAGTCCTCAGCATCAGAATCCTCATAAGCAGATAAGGGTAAATCCTGGTCATCAGAGGAAATTAATTTCAGAATCTTGGTCAGAAGTATAAACAAATTCTGTCCTAGGTCTTTGGAGAGCCCAAGCCCAACTGGCTTCCCCCGATTAGAGTAATAAGGTCTTCAGCCATTCTTATCATAGAGGCCTGACCATGCGGTCTGGGCGTCAGTTTTTAGGCATGGTTCGAGATTTAGGCCTTGAAAAAGAAGATGGCGTTGGTTTAATACGCAAGTCAGTAGGCCTGAATACACCCTCAGAAGCCGGTGCCTCCAAGGTAGAGACATCTGCAGGTTCCACAGTTGAAGCATCTCGTGGCACACCAGACTCCGAATGGGTCTCAGTAGAGGCCTGAAAATCAGAAGTAGCGGGTATCAGGGGCTGCAAAAGCGCCTCACTGAGTAAGGGCGAACTGGCGACTGGCTTAGGAGAAGCGTTGGCAGTTTTGGACCTATGTGGCCTGTCTCTGTCTTTACCTTTGCATTTTTTTGGAATGTCGGTAGTCAGAAGGCTGGCTGACTGAAGACATATCAGGATAATTGAACCAAGCACCAAAATATTTAGAAGCGTAAATATACCGACAATTGATAGTTTGTGGTTTAAATAAGGCACAAAACCGACAGAGTTACGTCGTGGTCAGGGCCTAGGCAAGGAATACAGTACGAATGAAAATCTTTATGCGGTATTTGCTTTCCACAAGTAATGCAATTATTTACTTTTACGGACATTGGTTAAGAGCAAGAAAAAGTTTCCCCGATGGGGTATTTAGCTTTTAGTTTAAGACTTAGGCTCTGAAACTCGAAAACGAAAATTTCAGGAGTCGGCCGACCGGCACTTGCAAACTGCTTTTGTTTCGGGCACCGCACAGCAATAAAGACTGGTGCAATGCCATCGGCTGCATGTTTTATACCCCTGATGACCTGACGTCATGGAAGAAGGGACAGCAACCGATGCAGAAAAAGACTTTGTTAATCAGGCCGACTGAGGGCTACCTGCAAGCAGATGACCCAAATGTAATGACTGCAACAGTGAAACACGAAGAACATGGACCATTTTTTTAGAATGCCAATGCCTACTGAATCTAGGTGGCTGTACCTGTAAGAAATCTTTAACAATTTGCAAAGATTTAAGCTCTTCCACCATCTTTTTAAGAACTACTTCTGATTTTGTGCCAAACATTCCTGATTTAATGGAGCATCTAGTAATTTTGCTTTGACCTGGTCTGGCAAGAGCTGTTCCTTCAGCCAAGCATGCCTTCTCAGTACAGACCCAGTGACAGCAGCCCTGCAAGATGGCTCTAAGCAAGAAAGCCACATTGCAAAGTATGTTTACTAAAGTACAGTTTTGTACCTACCATAAATGTAGATGTTAGAGTGTATACCCTGCCGCAGTCATCACACTTGGGTTATCCTGCCGTCAGGAGGTCCCGCAGTCGGCCTGAATTCCAAAGTCTTGGTCCGGGCATCGGTTGCTGTCGCTTCTTCCCTGATGTCAGAGCACAAGGGGTATATCAAAGGCATCAGACGCCATTTTCTTCAGTTTTTCTTGCCCCAGATGTCAGGTGCCCCTACTAGGTAGGATATATATATATATACATACATACATGCACACACATATAGCTATATGGAAATATAAAACAAAACCCTTAGGCACAAGCAACTACACCACAGAGGTAGTATAGAATAGAGTGGTAGAGATAAGTTCAGCTAGTTCAGAGGGGATGGAGGGAGGGTAACCTGGACTGCAGCAGGGTATACACTCGAACATCTACATTTATGGTAGGTACAAAACTGTACTATGTTCATCGTGTTACCCTGCTGCAGTCATCACACTTGGGTAGAATCCCAAAGCTAAGGATGGGAGGTGGAGTCAAACAGGGTTAGAGGAGGCTAGAAGGCCCTGCAAAACTGCAGTGACGAAGCCAGCTCAAGTCTTAGAGTAAAGTGGTAAGTGGTAATGTTTGGTGAAGGTGTGTACTGAACTCCAAGTTGCAGCTTCCAGAATATCCTTGGTTGGCACCCCCCTGAGGAAGGCTGTAGATGTAGCTGCTGCCCTGGTAGAGTGGGGCATTATGGTAGCAGGAACTGGTTTTCCATGGTGGGTGTAGCAAAAACGTATGCAATGTCCTATCCATTTGGAAATGGTCTGTTTTGAGATAGCCTTTCCTTGTGATGCTGTAGCATAGGATACAAAAAGCTGGTCAGATTTTCTGAAAACCTTAGTTTTATCCAAGTAGTAACGTAGCTGCCTGTGAATGTCCAAGGAATGAAGGAGTCTTTCTCCTTTGTTCTGTGGATTTGGAAAGAAGAAGGTGGGTAAATGGATGGTTTGATTTAGAGCCACACTGGATACCACCTTAGGCATAAAGGAGGGGTTAGTTCGTAGAGAAACTCTGTCGATGAAAAATGAGGAAAGGCTCTGCTGCCATTAGTGTCTGAAGCTCTGAAACTCTTCTAGCTGAAGTAATTGCTAGCAGCAGGGCGGTCTTCCATGATGTAAACTAAGTCAGCTGAGAAAGCTGGCTCAAAAGGAGGTAGCGTGAGTTTTTCCAGAACAAAGTTGAGGTCCCAAGTAGGTGTTGGTTCTCTCCTGGGAGGCCTAATGTTTTTGGCCACTCTGAGAAACTGCCTTAGGAGTGGATGTGAAAATAAGGGAGGATCCATGTTGTAGTGAGCAGAAATAGCTGAGGCGTGGATTTTAATAGATGAAAAAGAAAGCCCTTTGTGTAACATCTCAGTTAAATATTGCAGAATCTGAGATATGTCAGGCTGAAGGGTATTTTGGTCTTTAGCTTGGTTCCAGGCGCAAAACCTTTTCCATTTGTCTGAGTAGGCTTTCCTGGTGCTGGGCCTCCTGGCTTCCAGAATAACATCCATAACAGCTTGTGAGAGAGGAGCTGGCTGGTTGCTTAGGTGATTTGCCATGCAGCCAAGTTTAAGGTTTTGAGCGGCTGTGTAGAATCTGACTGTCTTGCTGTGTGAGCAGGTGGGTAATTTGTGGTAGAATCCATGGTGGGCCCTGGGCCATATTCCTTAACAGTGGGTACCAGTGCTGGCGTGGCCAGTCTGGGGCAATGAGTATCATTCGGGGTCTCTCCATCCTGACTTTCAGTAGCACCTTTGTGAAAAGGGGTAATGGAGGAAAGGCATATACTGTTAGCATTTTTCAACTGAATGAGAGTGCGTCCACTTTCCAAGCTTGATGGTGAAAAGTCCCTGTGCAAAATATTGTTAGCTGATAGTTTTTAGGGCTGGCAAACAGGTCTATGTCTGGGAGCCCCCATTTTTGAGCTATCATTGCGAATACTTCTGGATCCAGTTTCCACTCATGGGGATCCATGATGTTTCTGCTTAGGTCATCTGCCAATGTGTTCTTTTTTCCTGGCAGGAATTGAGCTTGGTAAGCCAGTGCTGTGTTCCACAAGGTCATTGCTTGTCTGCAGAGAGGGTAGGAGTGTGTACCCCCTTGTTTATGTACCACATTACTGTGGTGTTGTCTGTCCTTATGATAAGCTGTCCTAGGTGTAAGAGGTCCTTGAAGGCTGTCAGAGCATTTTGTACAGCTAGCATTTCTTTTTGATTGATGTGCAGATTCCTTTGATCTGCTGTCCATATGCCTTGAATGCACCGTCCTACCATGTTTGCCCCCCAGCCATAGTCCGATGCATCTGTTGTCATAGTTTGCCTGGCTGGGGGTAGGGTGAAAGGCTGACCCTTGCTGAGGTGACATGCCTGTGACCACCATAGAAACTCCTGTTGACGGCAGGGAATGAAAGATATCATCGTTTCCAAGCTGTGGCTGTGATGAGTCCATACGCTTTTTAGGTACCATTGTAATTTCCTCATATGCAGTTTTGCAAATGGTGGTAGTAGTATGCAAGATGCCATGAAGCCCAAGGCCTGCAGAATTTTTCTTGCAGGAAGTTGGGTCTTTGTTGCCATTATTCTGAAGTATTGTAGTTGTTTGCAAAAAGTGCTAATTTTCTTCCCAAGGGAGCTGCCAAGAGAGTTTTGCTTGGCAGTTTGAGGTTTAAGTCATTCTGTTTGCCTTCTAGTAGTTTGGGACCTGTCTTCTCCTCCCTTCTGTGTTGCAGTACCCCATTGGCGAGGTTTGTAAGGGATTTGTGCTTGTCCTCTTCCCCTTGGGCACCTGTATTTACCCCTTTGTGGTCTGTCAGAAGCTGGAAAGGACCAATTTTTTGTTGGCCAATTTCTGCTGAATCGTGGGGGCTGTACCTGTAAGAAATCTTTGATGGCCTGCATAGATTTTGCCTTATCCTCCATCTTCTTTAAAACCTCCTCTGCTTTAACCCCAAATAAGACATCCTGCTGTAAGGGTGCATCCAGTAACTTTGCTTTAACATGATGAGGCAGAGATTGTTCCTTTAACCAAGCATGCCTACGTATAACAGACACAGTAACAGCTGCTCTAGAGGAAGCTTCCAAGGCATCAAAACCACACTGTAAAGTATGTTTGCCCACCTGTTCAGCTGCATGCAACAGATCTTGCATTTCCTTGAATTCAGACTGTTGAGGGTGCGTGCCCATCTTTTGTTTTATTTGAGACATTAGGAATTGCTGGTATTTAAGCATGTAAAATTGACAATTTAGTGCTCTCATAGCTAGAGTAGCCGAGATGTATACCTTCTTCCCCCACCTATCTAGTGCTCTGGAGTCCCTTTCTGAGGGTACAGGATTTTTAGCCATAGAAGCCTTAGCCCCTTTGGGACCCTGGGAGATTGTCTCTGGATCAGCAACAGGGCTTTTGTAAAGGAATTTGTGCGAGTCAGGCACTCTAATATCTGTCTGGTTTGGCTGGAGCAGGAGGCAGAGAATCTGGATTTAGACTACATCCTAAGAAAACATCATCCACAATGTCCAAAACTGGGGGGATAGCAAGTGGTCTGTGCTGGGGAAGTAAAAGAAACTCTCAGAGCCTTTTCGAGTCGAGTAGTCCTGACCTTCCCAGTGGAAATGTTCCCTCATGGTATGTAAGGTTTCCCCAAAGGAATAATCTTCAGGGGGAGAAGCTGAGGGAATGGAGTCTTCAGCATCAGAATCTTCATAAGGTGGAAAGGAGTAATCCTGTTCCTCATAGGAGCCTGAGGAAACAGACACTTGATCAGAGGAGGCATAACCCTCCTCCTGTCTAGGCCTTTTGTCAGGGGGGGGGGTTGGGAACCCCTGATTAAAGAAATCAAATCTTCAGCCATTTTAAGCATCTGTTTCTTAGGCATAGGGCCTTGACCTGGAGACTGAAGTGTACGCTTTTTTGGTTTTAGAGGAGTCTTAAGCTTAGCATAAGATTTTATGGTGAGAGTAGTCGGTCTGAAGACACCTTCAGAAACCGAAGGTCTTTCTACAGCACCGGCTTCTCCTACCGCAATGTCGTCGGTAGGGCCTAAAGAAAATGGCTGCGTCGGCCTAGAAAACTCTGCTGGGGAATCCAAAGTGGTCTGGGGATCCAATTCAGCGGTAGCCAGGGGCTGCATAGGTGCCTCACTGAAAACCGGAGAACAGGCGACCGAGCCCAGCCGAGGCCTCGGAGTCTGGCTTGGATCTAGGCTGCCTGCCTTTATATTTGCGTTTTTTATGCACGCCAGTAGTCGGTTGCTCTGACAGCATGGTGTAATTAAATTTTCTACCGAAGTAGTGTCGTGCGAAATCAAAGCGTCGCTTTATAGTTCGCTTATTGAACCTAGCACAAAACCGACAACCAGTGACGTCGTGGTCTGGGCCTAGGCAAGGTATACAAAAAGAATGAAAGTCCTTATGAGGCATTTGCTTCTCACAAGAAACGGAATTGTTAACTTTTTCTGACATCGGACTGAGGCAAGAAAAGGTTCCCCAACGGGGTACTTAGCTTTGAAGACTTCGGACTGAAACTCTATTCGAAAATCTCAGGTGTCGGCCAACCGGCACTTGCGAACTGCTTCTGCTTCCGGCACCGCGCAGCAAGAAAGACTGAAGAAAATAGCGTTGGATGCCTCGGATATACCCCTGGCACTCTGACGTCAGGGAAGAAGCGACAGCAACCGACGCCGGACCAAGACTTTGGAATTCAGGCCGACTGTGGGACCGCCTGACAGCAGGATAACCCAAGTGTGATGACTGAAGCAGGGTAACACGATGAACATCTTGGTTTGCAGAATGCCTTAAATATTGTGACTCTATTCTCTGCACAATCTGGAAGCAACATTTTCTGTTTATTAGTTCCATAATATGCTGCTGGTACTTCCAACATGTGAAACTGGCAATTCAATTTAAATCCCTTATGGCAAGAGTTGCAGAAGTATATACCTTCTTACCCCATCTGTCTAAAGCTCTATAATCCCTGTTCGAAGGGGTATGGGTTTTGGCTGTAGTAGCCTTAATACCTTTAGGTCCCTGGGAAATGGTCTCTGGATCCGCAGTGGGATTCTTAAAAAGAAATTTGTGAGAGTCAGGTACTCTGTAGTACCAGTTAGGCTTTCTAGGAGCTGGTGGCAAAGTATCAGGAGTAAGACTGGATTCCATGAAGACATCTACAATATCCAGGACAGGGGGTATAGCTAGATGCCTGTGCTGAGGCAAGTCTAAAAATTCTCTGAATCTCTTTTTGGACTGTGGGTAGTCCTGGCATTCCCAGCGGAAATGCTCTCAAGGTATGCAAGGTTTCACGAAAAGAAAAGTCCTCTAGAGGGAAGGCAGAGGGAATGGAAACCTCTGCATCTGAATCCCCCTGCGTAGATAAGGGAATGTCCTGGTAATCAGAGGGATCAGAACCATTGGACTCTCAGCCTGTAGAATCAGAAGGAAAAATCAATCCTTTGTCTTATAGACGGGAAAGGCTGGCTTCCCCTAATTAAAGTTATAAGGTCTTCAGCCATTCTAAGCATTTGTTTATGTGGCATGGGAGCTTGAGCATGCGCTTTAGTTGTTGGTTTTCTAGGCGTAGTGCAAACTCTACGCCTGAGAAACTCATCAGTTTTAGTCAAAAACGAAGATGTCGGTTTAATACTAACATCAGAAGTTGGAATACGCCCTCAGAAGCCGATGCATGCACAGCTGCTCTGGACCCATCCAAGGTAGAGACATCCACAAGTTCCTTAGTCGAAGCATCATCTTGCGGCATACTGGACTCTGAATGGGTCTCAGCAGAGGCCTGCGAATCTGCAGAAGTGGGTATCAGGGGCTGCGAATGTTCATCACTGAGTACCGGCCTATGCGGTCTGTCTCTGTCTTTACCCTTATGTTTTTTTTCAGAAGATAGTTAGTCGGATGGCTTGTCGAAGCCACTTTGGAATACAGAGAGCGAAAGAATTTAGCAACAAAGATAGTCCGATGACGAATAGTTTGGGCATTAAACAGGGCACAAAACCTACAGCAAGGAACATCGTAGTCTGGGCCTAAACAGGTGACGCAGTAAGAGTGAAAATCTCTGCGAAGTATTTGCTTTCCACAAGCAAGACCATTGTTAACTTTTGCGGACATTGGTTAGAGCAAGAAAAAAGGATCCCCAACAGGGTATTTAGCTTTAGAAGACTTCAGGTCTGAAATTTGAACAACGAAGACCGGCACTTGCGAACTACTACTGCTTTGGGCTCCCGCATGGCAAGAAAAGCTGATATAATGGCGTCGGCTGCATGTTTTATACCCCTGAAGTCATGGAAGAGGCGACAGCATCCACCGCAGAAATCCCAAGACACTGGCATTCAGGCCGACTGAGGGCTACCTGTAGGCAGATAACCCAAGTGTGATGACTGCAACAGTGAAACACGAAGTACAGTACGGTAGGCCGAATTCCAAAGTCTAGGTCCGGCGTCGGTTGTCGTCGCTTCTTCCCTGACGTCAGTGCGTCAGGGGTATAAAAGAGGCAGCCAACGCCATTTTCTTCAGTTTTTCTTGCCCCAGATGTCAGGTGCCCCCAGAAGGAAGGCAAACAATGTTATGCAAAGATGCAATGTTGATGAATCAAAAACAGTAGTTGCAAGCAAATACACCATAAAAGAATACCCCAAAAAGGTTATATGAAAAGTGTTTGTCATAAGGCCTGTCCTAAGAGGGGATGGAGGGAGGGCAACCTGGACTGCAGCTGTATGAGCACTCTAACATCTACATTTATGGTAGGTACAAAACTGTACTATGTTCATCGTGCATACAGCTGCAGTCATAACAGATGGGTAGAATCCCAAAGCTAAGTAAGGGTGGTAGGCACTAAGTGGAACTAGGAGGGGCTAGGATGCCCTGCAGGACTGCTATGGCAAAGCCCGCTCTAGATTTTGAGTATAGTGGGAGGTGATAGCGCTTGGAGAAAGTGTGCACTGAACTCCAGGTGGCTGCTTCCAAAATGTCCTTGGTAGGGACCCCCCTGAGGAATGCTGCAGAGGTAGCTGTGGCTCTGGTGGAGTGGGATCTGATGCATGCAGGCACAGTTTTTCCATGAAATGAGTAACAAAAGCGTATGCAGTGGGCTATCCATTTTGAAATTGTCTGTTTGGAAATAGCCTTTCTCTGAGCACCTACAGCATAGGACACAGAGTTTCTCAGATTTCCTGAATGGCTTTGTTCTGTCCAAGTAGTAACGCAGTTGTCTGTGAATGTCCAAGGAATGTAGCAGTCTTTCCCCTTTGTTTTGAGGATTGGGGTAAAAGGTAGGTAAGTGTATGGCCAGATTTAAAGCTACCCTTGATACTACCTTAGGCATAAATGAGGGGTTGGTTCGTAGAGAAACCCTGTCCTGATGGAAAATGAGAAAGGGCTGCACAGCCATGAGGGCTTGTAGTTCCGAGACCCTACGAGCTGAGGTAATAGCCAAAAGGAAAGCTGATTTCCAGGACAAATATTGCAAATCTGTTGAGGCAGCTGGTTCAAAGGGAGGCAATGTCAATTTTTCTAGAATGTAATTTAGGTCCCAGGCTGGTATTGGTTGTTTCCTTGGAGGTCTTGTATTCTTAGCCCCTCTGAGGAACTGCTTTAAGAGTGGGTGAGAGAATAAGGGTGGATCAGTGTTGTATTCTGCAGAAATGGCTGAGGCATGTATTTTAATGGAGGAAAATGAAAGTCCACTGTTCAGCAGCTCAGCTAGATACTGTAATATCTGAGGCAAATTCAGTTTCCTAGGATCCTGGCCCTTTTTCTCATTCCAAACGCAATACCGTTTCCATTTTGAAGAGTAAGCTTTTCTAGTAGATGGCCTTCTTGCCTCCAAAATGACATCCTGCACCTCCTTGGAGAGTAGGGTCTGTTGTGGTGCTAAGAAATTTTCCATGCAGTCAGGTTGAGTGTTTTCAGCTGGCTGTGTAGAATTTGGTAGCTGTGCTGAGTCAGGAGAAGAGGCATTAGAGGTACGGTCCAGGGAGGAGAGTGTGTTAAGACTCCTCAGGAGTGGGTACCAGTGTTGTCTTGGCCAGTCTGGTGCAATCAATATCATCCTTGGTCTGTCTGCTCTTGCCTTCAAGAGCATCTTGGGCAGTAGAGGCAAAGGTGGAAAGGCGTAAACTGTCAGTGCTGCCCAACTGAAAGAAAGGGCGTCCACCCTCCAGGCCATTGGATGAAATGTCCTTGAGCAGAATTTTGTCAATTGATGATTCTTGTGGGAGGCAAAGAGATCTATGTCTGGCCTTCCCCACGCTTGGATTATTTTTGTAAAGACTTGAGGATGCAACTTCCATTCGTGCGGACCTGTCATATTTCTGCTTAGATTGTCTGCCAACGTGTTTTCCAAACCTGGCAGGTACTGTGCTTGAAGTTCGATTTGACATTCCAGAGCCAAGTTCCAAAGTGACATGGCCAGCCTGCACAGGGTGTATGAAAGTGTTCCTCCTTGTTTGTTTATGTACCACATTACTGTGGTGTTGTCTGTTCTTATCAATAACTGTCCTGGATGCAAAAGGTCTTTAAAAGCTGTAATTGCATTTATCACTGCTAGCATCTCCTTTTGATTGATGTGAAGATGCTTTTCCTTTTGGGACCACTTGCCCTGGATGCACCTGTCCGTCATGTGTGCCCCCCAGGCGTACATTAAAGTCCTGTTTGTTCGTGGCTATACTCTTGTTTTTGTGGTGAAAGCTGAGCACTCCTGTTCCTGTGTTTCTTTCATATTCTGAGATGGTGTTAGCCTGGATTTCTCTTTGTTGACTGTGTATCCCAGGTAATTCAATAACCGTGTTACATAAGCCAGATGTTCCAGAAGTAAGAATTTGCTGTCCGCCTGCATCAGGCAATAGTCCAAATAAGGGTAAATTTGTATCCCTTGAAGTCTGCAGTAGGCAATTACTGATGCCAGGCATTTCGTGAATACTCTGGGCGCAGTAGATAAGCCAAAGGGCAATGCAGAGAATTAATAGTGGATTGAACCTGCAAGAAATCTGAGGTATCTTCTGCAGCTTTGTCTGATTGGGACATGCAGGTATGCCTCCTTGAGGTCCAATGTTACCAGCCAAGACTCCTTCCCAGCATGGGAAGAAGCTGCTGTAAGGTGAGCATCTTGAATTTTGGTACAAGTAGAAATGTGTTTAGGATGGATAAGTCCAAAATGGGTCTCCAATCGGTTCCCTTCCTTGGTACCAGGAATAGCCTTGACTAAAAACCTTGACCTTGTTCGTGAGTAGGTACCTCTTGAATAGCTTTCATGCCCATGAGCTTTGAAATTTGTTTTGAGCCTCTGCCCTTTGATTGTGTGGCAGGTTCGGCATGCCTCTCATTTTTGGAAGAGTGTGTAAATGAAATCTGTAGCCTCTGTTGATAATGTCCAGGATCCATTTGTCTTTTGTGACAATATGCCAATTTTTTGAAAATAATGCCAGCTTTCCTCCCAAGGGTGCTGCCACCTGAGCCTTGCTTGGCATGCAAAGGGGAAAGTCATTGGGTTTATTTCCTGTATTGTTGTGCACTGTCTTCACCACCTCTTGGTGCTGGAGATTGCCATTGTCTGCCTCTATATGATCCTTGAGATTGTCCTCTGCCCCTTGTGCGCCTGAATCTACCTCTTTGGGGCTTGTCCATGGGCTGGAAAGGACCAGTTTTTTGAAGGCCAATTTCTGCTAAAACGTGGTGGTTGAACATGTAGAAAAGCCTTGACTGTTTGCATTGATTTAGCTTTTTCTTCCATTTTTCGTAGAATCTCCTCAGCATTAGTACCAAATAATACATCCTTTTGTAAAGGAGCATCTAATAGTTTAGCTTTAACATGGTCAGGCAAGGTTTGTTCCCTAAGCCAGGCATGTCTACGAATGACTGATCCTGTAACAGCAGCTCTACTTGAGGCTTCTAGAGCATCATAGCCACATTGTAAGGTGTGTTTACCCACTTGTTCTGCACTATGCATCATATCCTGCAACTCCTTTAAATCTGGTTGTTCAGGTTGTGACATTTTATTGTTTAATTGTGATAACAGAAACTGCTGATATTTAAGCATATGGAACTAACAATTTAAGGCCCTCATGGCTAGGGTGGCTGAGGTATATACCTTTTTCCCCCACCTTTTTAAGGATCTAGACTCTCTCTCGGAAGGTAATGGATTCTCAGCAGTAGAGGCCTTCATTCCCTTGGGGCCTTGAGAAATGGTTTCAGGGTCGGCATTGTGGCTTTTGTAAAGGAATTGGTGTGAGTTAGGAACTCTGTAGTACCTATCAGGCTTGACTGGGGCGGGAGGCAGGGAATCCGGGTTAAGACAAGCCTCCGAGTAGACATCATCAAGTATGTCCAAGACAGGAGGTATCGCCAGAGGTCTGTGCTGAGGTAGCAAAAGAAATTCCCTAAGCCTTTTCTTGGAATCTGAGAAATCTTGGCCTTCCCAATGGAAGTGTTCCCTCAACGTATGCAAGGTTTCCCCGAATGAGAAATCCTCTGGGGGGGATACAGAAGGAATAGACTGTTCTGCATCAGAATCTTCAAAAGGGGAGTACGAATGCTCCTCCACATCTGAATGTTCAGAAATAATGGAGCCCTGGTCAGAAGAGGGAGAATCTTCCTCCACTCTGGGTCTCTTGTCCGGAGGGGGCTGGGAACCCCTGATAAGAGTAAATCCTCAGCCATTTTGAGCATCTGTTTTTTAGGCATGGGGCCTGGAGATGGGCCCTGTGCAACAGGCCTCTTGGAATGCATGGCTGATTTAGACTTAGTAAAGGCCTTTATGGAAAAGGAAGAAGGTGGTCTGAAGACACCATGGGTGGAAGTGGACCTGTCCACATTAAGAGGCTCAACACTCACAGTGGCTTCGGTAGCTGTAGTCAAGGTGTGGGCCGAGGAACCTGCGGTCTCGGTTACAGATGACACCACCAGAGAAGGGTAGTCGGTAGTCAGGGGCTGCGTAGGCACCTCGCTGAGAACCGGACCACGTGTAGCCGGTTTTGGCATGGTGTCGGTGGAGACTGCTGACCTCGCGTGACTGTCTTTGTCCTTGCGTTTTTTGGATAAAACAGTAGTTGGAGTCTCCAACGACATCTTATAATTAAAAGCTTTACTGAAAAAGTGCTGGGCGAACTCCGCCCGACACTTAATAGTGCGTTTATTGAAAGTAGCACAAAAGCGACAGCCCGAGACATCGTGGTCTGGCCTAAGCAAGGTATACAGACGGAATGGAAATCCTTATGCAGTATTTGCTTCCCACAAGAAATACAATTGTTAACTTTGTCTGACATCGGTCTGAGGCAAGAAAAGTTTCCCCAACGGGGTACTTGGCTTTAAAGAAGACTTCGGTTTCCAAATTTCCGTAATTTCAGGAGCTGGCCGTCCAGCACTTGCGAACTGCTTCTGCTTCGGGCACCGCGCGGCAAAAAAGACTGGAGAAAATGGCGTCGGCTGTGTCTTATATACCCCTGTCGCACTGACGTCAGGAAAGAAAGCGACAACAACCGACGCCGGACCAAAACTTTGGAATTCGGCCGACCGAGGACCCGCCTGATGGCAGGAGAACCCATCTGTGATGACTGCAGCTGTATGCACGATGAACATCCAAAGGCCTGGAAGAGGCAACAGGAGCATAACAGCTACACTTGACAGAGTGGTAAGCAAACTGAGAAGTAGAACCCAAGACAGACTTGCCTTCAGAATTAGGGAGGCCAGAAATAACCTAAAAAGCCTGAGCAATCGATGCCAGCTGATCATGTGAGTCTGGTAATTAGTAGATCTAAAGGCTGAAGTAAAAGCAGTACAAATTTTCTTACCAATCCTCTTCATTGCCCTACTATCCTTATCAAAAGGCAAAAGTCTGGAAGATGGCAAGAACTTGAAAGGTTTGCCATAACAGACTCACACCACAGCCGGAGGACACACAAAATTGATAATCCTTAGGGACCTTATACAATCAGTCAGGTTTTTTTAGGAGAAGGAGGCTGAGAATCAGGAGATTTGGAAGCAGCAATGAAAGTTTCTAACAAGGCAGCCAACAAAAGAGGAAGTGCAGATGGTTTAGGAATACCCAGTTGAAGAAACTCATAATATATCCTCTGAATATCAGACACTTGAAAAAAAAACCCACTTAAAGTATTCCATCATTCTAGTAATTCTGTCCCCAAAGAACAATTCAGACAATTCCTCAAAAGGAGACTCAGGGCTACATACTCTTCCTCATTATAACCTTAAGCCAAACGCAAAGGAATCTGAAGAATAGGACACTACCACCTAACCAGACTTTGAATCCTCATAAGAGGACTCCAGAGTTCCCTAGGCTGTTTAGAAGGGATACACGTCCAAGGAGAAGCAAACACAACAACCCCCTTGATGTGGCTTCAGGGTCATCAAGGCAGAAAAAGTACAGTTTTGTACCTACCATAAATGTAGATGTTCGAGTGCTAATACAGCTGCAGTCATAACAGATGGGTTCTCCTGCCATCAGGCGGGTCCTCGGTCGGCCAAATTCCAAAGTCTAGGTCCGGCGTCGGTTGTCGTCGCTTTCTTTCCTGACATCAGTGCGACAGGGGTATATAAGACACAGCCGACGCCATTTTCTTCAGTCTTTCTTGCCCCAGATGTCAGGTGCCCCCAGAAGGAAGGCAATATATATATATTAAAAAAAAAAAATATATAGATATATATATATATATATATATATATATATATATATATATATATATATATATATATATATATAGATATATATATATATATATATATATATAAAAACATATAATCATGCATTGCAATATAATCAAAAGCCAGTAGTTGCAAGCAAATACACCATAGAAGGATAACCCAATCAAGTTGTAAGATGAGGAGTTAGCCACTAGGTCTGTACCCAGAGGGGAAGGAGGGAGGGAAACCTGGACTGCAGCTGTATTAGCACTCGAACATCTACATTTATGGTAGGTACAAAACTGTACTATGTTCATCGTGCATACAGCTGCAGTCAAAACCGATGGGTAGAACCCCAAAGCTACGCACAGGGTGGTAGGCACTAGGTGGAACTGGGAGGAGCCAGAATGCCCTGCAACACAGCAGTGGCAAAGCCTGCTCTAGTTTTGGAGTATAAAGGTAGGTGGTGTTTAGTGAAGGTATGCACAGAACTCCAAGTGGCTGCCTCCAAAATATCTTTGGTAGGGACTCCTCTGAGGAAGGCTGCAGAGGTAGCTGTGGCCCTTGTGGAGTGGGATCTGATGCCTGCAGGTACAGATTTACCATGAAAGGAGTAACAAAACCGTATGCAGTGGCCTGTTCATTTTGAAATTGTCTGTTTGGAAATTGGCTTCCCTTGAGCTCCTACAGCACAGGACACAAAGTTGTTCTGATTTCCTGAAAGGCTTTGTTCTGTCCAAATAGTAACGTAGCTGTCTATGGATGTCTGAGGAATGTAGCAGCCTTTCCCCTTTGTTTTGAGGATTGGGGTAAAAGGTAGGTAAGTGTATGGCCTGATTTAAAGCTACCCTGGATACCACCTTAGGCATAAATGACGGGTTGGTCCGTAGGGAAACCCTGTCCTGATGGAAGATGAGAAAGGGCTGCACAGCCATGAGGGCTTGTAGTTCCAAAACCCTACGAGCTGAGGTAATGGCCAGAAGGAAAGCTGTTTTCCAGGACAAATATTGCAAATCTGTTGAGGCAGCTGGTTCAAAGGGAGGCAATGTTAATTTTTCTAGAATGTAATTAAGATCCCAGGCTGGTATTGGTTGTTTCCTTGGAGGTCTTATATTCTTAGCCCCTCTGAGGAACTGTCTTAAGAGTGGGTGAGAGAATAAGGATGGATCAGTGTTGTATTCTGCAGAAATGGCTGAGGCATGGATTTTGATGGAGGAAAATGAAAGTCCACTGTTCAACAGCTCAGCTAGATACTGTAATATCTGAGGCAAATTCAGTTTTCTAGGATCCTGGCCTTTTTCCTCATTCCAAGCGCAAAACCGTTTCCATTTTGCGGAGTAAGCCTTCCTAGTAGATGGCCTTCTGGCCTCCAAAATGACATCCTGCACCTCCTTGGAGAGTAGGGTCTGTTGTGGTGTTAAGGAATTTTCCATGCAGCCAGATTGAGTGTTTTCAGCTGACTGTGAAGAGTTTTGTAGCTGTGCTGAGTCAGTAGAAGAGGCATTAGAGGTAGGGTCCAGGAAGGAGAATGTGTTAGGCTCCTCAGGAGTGGGTACCAGTGTTGTCTTGGCCAGTCTAGAGCAATCAGTATCATCTTTGGTCTGTCTGCTCTTGCTTTCAAGAGTATCTTGGGCAGAAGAGGCAAAGGTGGGAAGGCGTAAACTGTCCGTGCTGCCCAACTGAAAGAAAGGGCGTCCACTCTCCAGGCCTTTGGATGGAATGTCCTCGAGCAGAATTTTGTCAATTGATGATTCCTGTGGGAGGCAAAGAGATCTATGTCTGGCCTTCTCCACGCTTGGATTATATTTGCAAACACTTGAGGATGCAACTTCCATTCGTGTGGGTCTGTCATATTTCTGCTTAGATTGTCTGCCAGCGTGTTTTCCAAACCTGGCAGGTACTGTGCTTGAAGTTCGATTTGCCATACCAGAGCCAAGTTCCAAAGTGACATGGCCAGCCTGCACAGGGGGTATGAATGTGTTCCTCCTTGTTTGTTTATGTACCACATTACTGTGGTGTTGTCTGTTCTTATCAATAATTGCCCTGGATGCAGGAGGTCCTTGAAAGCTGTAATTGCATTTATCACTGCTAGCATTTCCTTTTGATTGATGTGAAGGTGCTTTTCCTTTTGGGACCATTTGCCCTGAATGCACCTGTCTGTCATGTGTGCCCCCCAGGCGTAGTCTGAGGCGTCTGTTGTGATGACTTGATTTGCTTGAGGCTTGCAGAATGGTAGACCTGTGTTTGTTTGGCATGCTTGGGCCCACCACAGAAATTCCTTTTGCAAACATGGATTAGTGGTATTATTGTTTCCAAACTGTGGCTGTGTTGAGACCATAGGTTTTTTAGGTACCACTGAAGTTTCCTCATATGCAACTTTGCACATGGGATTAGAAGAATGCAAGATGCCATGAATCCCAGAGCCTGCAGGATTTTCCTTGCAGTTAGCCTGGTACAACTTGCTAGTATTTTGAAGTACTGAGTTAATTGCCCCTGTTTTTCTGGCGTAAGATAGGCCATCTGGGTGTTTGTGTCCAAGTTGGCACCCAGGAAAGTTATTTTCGGAGATGGTGTTAGCCTGGATTTCTCTGTTGACTGTGTATCCCAGAGAATTCAATAACCGTGTTACATAAGCCAGATGTTCCAGAAGTATGTGTTTGCTGTCCGCTTGGATCAGGCAATCGTCCAAATAAGGGTAAATTTGTATCCCTTGAAGTCTGCAGTAGGCAATTACTGATGCCAGGCATTTCTTGAATACTCTGGGCGCAGCAGATAAGCCAAAGGGCAATGCAGAGAATTGATAGTGGATTGAACCTGCAAGAAATCTGAGGTATCTTCTGCAGCTTTGTCTGATTGGGACATGCAGGTATGCCTCCTTGAGGTCCAATGTTACCAGTCAAGACTCCTTGCCCAACATGGGAAGAAGCTGCTGTAAGGTGAGCATCTTGAATTTTGGTACGAGTAGAAAAATGTTTAGGATGGATAAGTCCTAAATGGGTCTCCAGTCGGTTCCTTTCCTTGGTACCAGGAATAGTCTGGAATAAAAACCTTGACCTTGTTCGTGAGTAGGTACCTCTTGAATAGCTTTCATGTCCATGAGCTTTGAAATTTGTATTTGAGCCTCTGCCCTTTGATTGTGGGGCAGGTTCGACATGCCTCATTTTTGGAAGATTGTGAAAATGAAATCTGTATCCTCTGTTTATAACGTCCAGGATCCATTTGTCTGTTGGGATATGCCAATTTCTTGTAAATAATGCCAGCTTTCCTCCCAAGGGTGCTGCCAGCTGAGACCTGCTTGGCATGAAAAGGGGAAAGTCATTGGGTTTGTTTCCTGTATTGTTGTGCACTGTCTTCACCACCTCTTGGTGCTGGAGTTTGCCATTGCCTGCCTCTATATGATCCTTGAGATTGCCCTCTGCCCCTTGTGCGCCTGTAACCTCTTTGGAGCTTGTCCGTGGCTGGAAAGGACCAGTTTTTTGAAGGCCAATTTCTGCTAAAACGTGGTGGTTGAACCTGTAGAAAAGCTTTGACAGTTTGCATAGATTTAGCTTTTTCTTCCATTTTCCATAGTATCTCCTCAGCATTAGTACCAAATAATACATCCTTTTGTAAAGGAGCATCTAGTAGTTTAGCTTTAACATGATCAGGCAAGGTTTGTTCCCTAAGCCAGGCATGTCTACGAATGACTGATCCTGTAACAGCAGCTCTACTTGAGGCCTCTAGAGCATCATAGCCACATTGTAAGGTGTGTTTACCCACTTGTTCTGCACTATGCATCATATCCTGCAACTCCTTCAAATCTGGTTGTTCAGGTTGTGACATTTTATTTCTTAATTGTGATAACAGAAACTGCTGATATTTAAGCATATGGAACTGAATATTTAAGGCCCTCATGGCTAGGGTGGCCTAGGTATATACCTTTTTTCCCCACCTTTCTAAGGATCTAGACTCTCTTTCGGAAGGTAATGGATTCTTAGCAGTAGAGGCCTTCATTCCCTTGGGGCCTTGAGAAATAGTTTCAGGGTCAGCATTATGGCTTTTGTAAAGAAATTGGTGGTAGTTAACTCTGTAGTACCTATCAGGCTTGACTGGGGCAGGAGGCAGGGAATCCGGATTAAGGCAAGCCTCTGAGTAAACATCAAGTATGTCCAAGACAGGAGGTATCGCCAGAGGTCTGTGCTGAGGTAGCAAAAGAAATTCCCTAAGTCTTTTCTTGGAATCAGAAAAGTCTTGGCCTTCCCAATGGAAGTGTTCCCTCAAGGTATGCAAGATTTCCCCAAAAGAAAAATCCTCTGGGGGAGATACAGAAGGAATGGACTGCTCTGCATCAGAATCTTCAAAAGGGGAGTACGAGTGTTCCTCTTCATCAGAATGTTCTGAAATAATGGAGCCCTGGTCAGAAGAGGGAGAATCTTCCTCCACTCTGGGTCTCTTGTCCGGAGGGGGTTGGGAACCCCTGATAAGAGTAATTAAATCCTCAGCCATTTTTAGCATCTGCTTTTTAGGCATGGGGCATGGAGATGGGCCCTGTACAACAGGCCTCTTGGGATGCATGGCTGATTTGGACTTAGTAAAGGCCTTTATGGAAAAGGAAGATGAAGGTCTAAAGACACCATGGGTTGAAGTGGACCTGTCCACATTAGGAGGCTCAACACTCACAGTGGCTTCGGTAGCTGTAGTCTGGGTATGGGCCGAGGCACCTGCGGTCTCGGTTACAGAAGACACCGCCAGAGAAGTGTCGTCGGTAGTCAGGGGCTGCGGAGGCACCTCGCTGAGAACCGGACCATGTGTAGCCGGTTTTGGCGTGGTGTCTGTGGAGACCGCGGACCTCGCGTGGCGGTCTTTGTCCTTGCGTTTTTTGGACAAAACGGTAGTCTGAGTCTCCGACGGCATTTTATAATCAAAAGCTTTACCAAAAAAGTGCTGGGCGAACTCCGCCCAATGCTTAATAGTGCGTTTATTGAAAGTAGCACAAAAGCGACAGCCCGAGACGTCGTGGTCTGGGCCTAAACAAGGTATACAGAGGGAATGGAAATCCTTATGCGGTATTTGCTTCCCACAAGAAATACAATTGTTAACTTTGTCTGACATCGGTCTGAGGCAAGAAAAGTTTCCCCAACGGGGTACTTAGCTTAAAAGAAGACTTCGGTTTCCAAATTTTCGTAATTTCAGGAGCTGGCCGACCGGCACTTGCGAACTGCTTCTGCTTCGGGCACCGCGCGGCAAAAAAGACTGAAGAAAATGGCGCCGGCTGTGTCTTATATACCCCCTGTCGCACTGACGTCAGGAAAGAAAGCGACAACCGACGCCGGACCTAGACTTTGGAATTCGGCCGACCGAAGACCCGCCTGACGGCAGGAGAACCCATCTGTTATGACTGCAGCTGTATGCACGATGAACATCTGCTGGTCAGCAATGGAAAGCCGTTAGCAGACTGATCCTCAAAAGCCCACAGGAGGAGCGCTCTTCTGCAGCAGGAAAGCTCTGAAGAGCTTAAAGCCCAAACAATTTGCTTTCTTAATTTTACTCGAGCTGATAATAGTTCGGGTATGTGGAAGGTGTCATTAAGCTTTGGAAGCTGAATAGCTATTACATCCTATGCAAGATATAACCCCTATAAGCTAAGGCTACTGCAGCAATGATCAACGTGAAGAAAGTACAGTTGTGTACACCTACCATAAATGTAGATGTTCGAGTGTCTTCACTGTTGCAGTCATAACTGTAGGGTGCTCCTGCCGGCAGGCAGCCCGAGGTCGACCAGAATCCCAAAGTCTGGGTCCGGCGTCGGCTGTACAAGCTAGTACCCTGACGTCAGTACGCTCTGGTACATAGCCCTCAGCCGACGCCATCTTCTCCAGCCTTTCTTGCCCTAGATGTCAGAAGTCCCAATAAATCAGAAATGAATCCAACAAGGAAACACAAATACACCACAAATAAGAGAAAAAGAGGGGATAGGAGGGAGGGAAACCCCGACTGCAACAGTGAAGACACTCTAACATCTACATTTATGGTAGGTGCACACAACTGTACTATGTTCTTCGTGTTTCACTGTTGCAGTCTTAACTGTAGGGTGGAATCCCAAAGCAGTGAAAAAGGGGAGGAGGCTTAGACAGAAGAAGGGGCAGCAAGAAGACCCTGCAAAACAGCAGAGGCAAAGCCTGCCCTGGTCTTAGAATACAGAGGGAGATTGTAGTGCTTGGAAAAAGTATGCACACAACTCCAAGTGGCAGCTTCCAAGATATCCTTGGTAGGAACTCCTCTGAGAAAAGCTGTAGAAGTGGCAGCTGCTCTAGTAGAATGACTTCTCACAGTACCTGGAAACTGTTTCCCATGATGAGTGTAACAAAATCTGATTCCATAAGCAATCCATTTGGAAATAGTTTGTTTTGAAATAGCTTTTCCAAGAGAACTGGAGGCAAAAGAAACAAACAATTGATTAGATTTTCTGAACTCTTTAGTTTTGTCCAGGTAAAATCGTAACTGTCTGTGCACATCCAATGAATGCAAAATCCTTTCCCCTTTATTTTGAGGATTAGGAAAGAAAGTAGGAAGGTGAATTGTCTGATTTAAAGCCACTTTCAAAATCACCTTAGGCATGAAAGTAGGATTAGTCCTCAAGGATACTCTGTCCTGGTGGAAAATAAGGTATGGTTCCACAGCCATGAGAGCTTGCAACTCTGAGACCCTTCTGGCAGAAGTCAATGCTAACAAAAGAACTTTCTTCCAAGATAAAAACTTAATATCTGAAGATGCAGCAGGCTCAAAAGGAGGCAAAGTAAGCTTTTCTAAAACATAATTAAGATCCCAAGCAGGAACAGGAGGGGTCCTGGGAGGTCTTAAATTCTTGGCCCCTCTCAAGAATTGTCTCACCAAAGGGTGAGAAAAAACAGGAGGATCAGAATTGAAATGAGCAGAAATAGCAGAAGCATGAATCTTAATGGAAGAAAAGGAAAGTCCGTTAGACAAAAGATCCGAAAGGTAAAGCAAAATAGAAGAGAGATCAGGCACCAGAGGGTCCGAGCCTCGGTCCTGCATCCAAATACAAAACCTCTTCCATTTAGAGGCATAGGATTTCCTAGTGCTAGGCCGTCTAGCTTCCAGAAGAACATCCAAAACTTGTTTGGGAAGACTAGAAGAAATCAAATTCCTTTGAAGAGCCAAGCTGCCAGGCAAAGGGTCTTGAGATTGGGATCTAGTAACCGACCCTGATGCTGGGACAGAAGAGAAGGGTTTAGAAGGAGAATCCAAGGAGGCTCCAAGAACAGGTGCTTTAAAGTTGGATACCAAAACTGTCGAGGCCAATTTGGAGCAATCAAGATGAGGAACTTGGGCTTGTCCTGTTTTATCTTCAGTAATACCCGAGGTAGTAGAGGAAGAGGAGGGAAGGCATATCCCGAAAGGCTTCTCCAGCTGAAGGACAGGGCATCCACTTTCCAAGCTGTTTTGTGAAAGGACCTGGTGCAAAAGCGAGGCAACTGATGATTGAGATGGGATGCAAACAGATCTATCTGGGGACATCCCCAAACTGCAGTAATCCTGTTGAATAAGTTGGTGTCTAGCATCCATTTGTGAGGATCTGAAATGTTTCTGCTCAGGCTGTCTGCTAAGAGATTCTGTTCTCCTGGAATGAATTGAGCCTGGAGATGTAGATTCAGATTTAGAGCTGTGTCCCATAAAGCCATAGCTAGTCTGCAAAGGGGGTATGAATGAGAACCCCCCTGCTTGTTTATGTACCACATGACTGTGGTGTTGTCTGTGCGAATTAGCAGAGGCCCTGGTTGCAAAAAGTTCTTGAAGGCTAGAAGAGCATTTTGAACTGCCAACATTTCCTTCAGATTGATGTGCCAGTGAAGATGGTCCTTTGTCTAGGTTCCCTGCTGGCAACTGTCTAGAAAGTGTGCTCCCCAAGCATAATCCGAGGCGTCCGTGGTTATGATTTGAGAAGGTTGAGGTAGACGAAAAGGCTTTCCTTCGTTTAACGCACACACCCTGGACCACCAGAGGAACTCCTTCTGGAGGCAGGGGATCAGAGGAATAAGAATGTCCAGATCGTGGTAATGCTGTGACCATACACTTTTCAGATACCATTGAAGCTTTCTCATATGAAGCCTTGCATTTGGAATCAACAGAATGCAGGAAGCCATGTAGCCCAGAGCCTGCAGGAATTTCCTTGCAGTGAGCTGAGATAGAGTTGCCAAGGTGTTGAAAATTGAAGCCAGCTGGGATTGTTTTTCTGGAGTGAGGAAGGCCCTTTGTAAGGTCGTATTCAAGAGGGCTCCCAAGAACACCATTTGTTGAGAAGGGATCAAATGTGACTTTTTTGTGTTCACTGAGAATCCCAGAAGGGAGAGAAAACGTTGAACAAATTTCAGATGTAGAAGTAGAAGATCCTTGCTGTCTGCCTGAATAAGGCAGTCATCCAAATAGGGGTAAATCTGAAACCCCTGAAGTCTGCAATAAGCCACTACTGGTGCCAGGCACTTGGTAAAGACTCTGGGCGCAGTAGATAAACCAAAGGGCAGTACAGAGAATTGAAAGTGTCTCAAACCTGCCTTGTATCTGAGGAATTTCCTGCGTTCCTGCCTGATGGGAATGTGTAAGTAGGCTTCCTTTAAGTCCAATGTCACCATCCAGGCATCCTGAGAGAGCATTGGAATTAGTTGCTGCAGAGTAAGCATCTTGAATTTTGGAATTTCCAAAAAGGTGTTTAACACAGAAAGGTCCAGAATAGGTCTCCATGAGCTTTGTTTTCTTGGAACCAGAAACAGTCTTGATTAAAAACCTTTTCCCATCGCTGAGAGTGGAACAGGCTCTATGGCTCTCATGGCCAGAAGAGCATCCACTTGATTTAAGGCCTCTGACCATTGATGTTTTGGCAGATCTGGCCAACCGTAAGCCCTTGGCAGAGTATGAAAGTGGAATTTGTAGCCTTTTAAAATCACGTCCAATACCCATCTGTCTTGGGTAATATGAGTCCAATTTCTGTAAAAAAGAGACAGTTTTCCTCCGAGAGGGGCATCCAGGTGAAGGGGTCCTGTAGCCCAACCGAGAGAGTCATTGAGTTTGTTTTCTTTGAGATTGGGATCTGTCTTCTCCCCTTCTAGGTGAAGAAGCAGTCCATTGTCTAGATCTGTAAGAGGCCTGAGCTTGACCACGACCTCTAGAGCATCTATATCTTCCCCTTTGAGGCCTGTCAGACGTGGGAAAGGACCAATTTTTGGAGGGCCAATTCCTGGAAAATCTAGGAGGCTGAACTTGCAAGAAATCTTTTACAGTTTGCATAGATTTTGCCTTTTCTTCCATCTTTTTAATAACCTCCTCAGCTTTAGATCCAAAAAGAACATCATATTGAACAGGGGCATCTAATAACTTAGCCTTAACCTGTTCAGGTAAACTTTGTTCACGAAGCCAGGCATGTCTCCTGATAACAGTACCAGAGGCTGCAGCCCTGCAAGAAGCATCCAAGGCATCAAAACCACAATGCAAACTATGTTTGTTCACTTGTTCAGTTGCATGCAATACATCCTGAAGTTCCTTATCCTCTGCACATGCAGGAAGGGAAGCAAGCTTTTGCTTTAAAACAGACAAAAGAAATTGCTGATACTTAAAACATATGAAACTGGCAATTTAAAGCCCTTACAGACAGGGTAGCAGAAGTAAATACCTTTTTTCCCCACTTGTCTAAAGCACGAGAATCCTTCTCAGAGGGAATAGGATTCTTAGAAGTAGCAACCTTAGCAGCCTTAGAGCCCTGAGAAATAGTTTCAGGATCCGCAGAAGGGTTCTTAAATAAGAATAAATGAGAGTCAGGAACCCTATAAAACCTATCAGGCTTAGAAGGAGCAGGAGGCATGGAATCAGGATTCAAATTAGCCTCAGAAAAAGCATCATCCACAATGTCAAGAACAGGAGGGATAGCTAAAGGCCTATGTTGAGGAAAAAGAAGGAATTCTCTAAGCCTCTTCTTGGAAGCAGAATACTCCTGACCCTCCCAATGAAAATGTTCCCTCATCTCATGCAAGGTTTCCCCAAAAGAGAAATCTTCAGGCGGAGAGGCAGAGGGCAAAGAGTCCTCAGCATCCGAATCCTCATAAGGAGGAAAGGAATACTCCTGATCAGAGGAAGAGACAGAAGATACAGAAGCCTGGTCAGAGGAATCCAGAGGAACATCCTGTAGAGGCCTTTTTTCAGGTGGGGGGTGAGAACCCCTAATCATGGTAAGTAAATCTTCAGCCATCTTTTAATAATTGCTTCTGTGTCCTGGGAGTAGATTCAGAAGTAGCTTGGGCAGGAACTTTAGACTTAACAGGAGTCTTTGTCTTTGCCTTTGAAATAGTGATGTGAGTAGGCCTGAAAACCCCCTCAGAAGCCGGTACCTGCACAGCGGTTCCGGACCCATCTGAGGGAGCGACGTCCGAAGGTCCTGCAGCAGGTAAAATAGTAGGCCTTGATGGCTCCCCATGGGAGTCCGTATCGGCCATCGGTTCAGAAGTGGCGGACGACAGGGGCTGCAAAAGTGCCTCACTGACGACAGCCGAACCGGACGCTGGCTCCAGCTGCAACGAGTCCTGTTTGGACCTCGGAGGCCTGTCTTTGTCTTTGCGCTTCTTTTGAATTCCGGTAGTGTCCGACGACATTCTGTAATTGAAGCGTCTGCCAAAATAATTTAGAGCCCAATCGTACCTGCGCTTGATAGTACGAGAATTGAACCTGGCACAGAACCGACAACAAGAAACGTCGTGGTCAGGGCCTAAGCAAGGTAAACAGTAAGAGTGGAAATCTTTATGAGGTATTTGTTTCCCACACGATATACAATTATTGACTTTTTCTGACATCGGAGGAACAAGAAAAAGATTCCCCAACGGGGTACTTAGCTTTGAGAAGAGAAGTAAGAACTTCGGACCGACAACAACAAAATACGCTGTTCGAAAATCGCCAACCAACGACTTGCGAGCTGCTTTCCACCGCACGGCAAGAAAGACTGGAGAAGATGGCGTCGGCTGAGGGCTATGTACCAGAGCGTACTGACGTCAGGGTACTAGCTTGTACAGCCGACGCCGGACCCAGACTTTGGGATTCTGGCTGACCTCGGGCTGCCTGCCGGCAGGAGCACCCTACAGTTATGACTGCAACAGTGAAACACGAAGAACATCATGGACAAATCACGATAGCAGCTTTTCAACACCATCTTTGCAGTTATGGAGTAGTTCATCAGTTTTTCCTCTAACAGACACATGTGGTAGTCTGGGTCTTTAGCAAACACGTTAGTGAGAGGAGGTGACATCAGGCACTAACAGGAAATGCAATGCTAGGCTGCATTTTGATTGATTACCTTATGACCACATGGACACTCAAACTTATAAACTAAAATTCCACAGAAGAAAGCTAGGACTATGACAAAGTTGAGAAAGTAGAAAAAAATGAAGGGTTGGAGACTCAGGGTTTAAGAATGTTTATGTACACAACACATTAGAATGTGAGAGAGTGTGTGCGAGTGTGTGTGAGAGAGAGAGTGTGTGCGAGTGTGTGTGAGAGAGAGAGTGTGTGTGAGAGAGCGAGTGTGTGTGAGAGAGAGAGCGAGTGTGTGTGAGAGAGAGAGTGTGAGAGAGAGTGTGTGTGAGAGAGAGAGTGTGTGAGAGAGAGTGTGTGAGAGAGAGAGCGCGAGTGTGTGAGAGAGAGAGCGCGAGTGTGTGAGAGAGAGAGCGCGAGTGTGTGAGAGAGAGAGTGTGTGTGTGAGAGAGAGAGTGTGACAGTGTGTGTGAGAGAGAGAGTGTGACAGTGTGTGTGAGAGAGTGTGACAGTGTGTGTGAGAGAGAGAGTGAAAGTGTGAGAGAGAGAGTGTGCAGTGTGTGTGAGAGAGTGTGTGCAGTGTGTGTGAGAGAGAGTGTAAAAGTGTGTGTGAGAGAGAGTGTGCGAGTGTGTGTGAGAGAGAGTGTGCGAGTGTGTGTGAGAGAGAGTGTGTGTGTGTGAGAGAGTGTGTGAGAGAGAGAGTGTGCATGTGTGAGAGAGAATGTGCGCGTGTGTGTGAGAGAGAATGTGCGCGTGTGTGAGAGAGAGAGTGTGTGTGTGAGAGAGAGAGAGTGTGTGAGAGAGAGTGTGTGAGAGAGAGAGTGTGTGAGAGAGAGTGTGTGTGTGAGAGAGAGAGAGAGAGAGTGTGTGTGAGAGAGAGAGTGTGAGAGAGAGAGAGAGAGAGAGTGTGTGAGTGTGTGTGAGAGAGTGTGTGAGTGTGTGTGAGAGAGAGAGTGTGAGTGAGTGTGTGAGAGAGAGAGAGTGTGTGAGAGAGTGTGCAAGTGTGTGTGAGCGAGAGAGTGCGTGTGTGTGAGAGAGAGTGTGCGCGTGTGTGTGAGAGAGAGAGTGCAGTGTGTGTGAGAGAGAGAGTGCAGTGTGAGAGAGAGAGCGCGCGCGTGTGAGAGAGAGAATGTGCGCGTGTGTGTGAGAGAGAGAGAATGTGCGCGTGTGAGAGAGAATGTGCGCGTGTGAGAGAGAGAATGTGCGCGTGTGAGAGAGAGAATGTGCGCGTGTGTGAGAGAGAGAGTGTGTGTGTGAGAGAGAGTGTGTGAGACACAGAGAGAGAGTGTGTGAGACACAGAGAGAGAGTGTGTGTGAGACAGAGAGAGTGTGTGTGAGACAGAGAGAGAGAGTGTGTGAGACACAGAGAGAGAGAGAGTGAGTGAGACACAGAGAGAGAGAGTGTGAGTGAGACACAGAGAGAGAGAGAGTGTGTGAGAGAGAGAGTGAGTGTGAGACACAGAGAGAGAGTGAGACACAGAGAGAGAGAGAGTGAGACACAGAGAGAGAGAGTGAGACACAGAGAGAGAGAGAGAGAGAGTGTGAGACAGAGAGAGAGTGAGACAGAGAGAGAGTGTGAGACAGAGAGAGAGTGTGAGACACAGAGAGAGTGTGCGAGACACAGAGAGTGTGCGAGACACAGAGAGTGTGCGAGAGAGACAGAGTGCGAGAGAGACAGAGTGCGAGAGAGACAGAGTGCGAGAGAGACAGAGTGTGAGAGAGACAGAGTGTGAGAGAGACAGAGAGAGAGTGTGAGAGAGACAGAGAGAGTGTGAGAGAGACAGAGAGAGAGTGAGAGAGACAGAGAGAGAGTGAGAGAGACAGAGAGAGAGAGAGAGTGTGTGTGAGTGCTGTAACTCGAGAGTGTGAGTGTTCTCAAACATAGCATCTTCACCAAATTTCCTATGACAAATTATGGACAGTGGGGAAGGATGACCTCAATCATATGAGCTATGAAGGAGGGTCCAAAATGTTAAACCTGCAGTCAGATTATATATAATGCAGTACTGCATGTTACCACTAAATGGGTTCGGACTTACTTTACCACCTTTTTAAAATGTTAAGCAAATAATGCAAGAATTCACCAAATAAAATGCACGTTGTTCTACCTAGGAAAGAAGATGGTCTCCACCACATAAAAGTCCTGCATGAGCACGTCTCTCTCTGGTTTTGTACTCAGGCTTCCAACAGTGTGAGTAATACCCAGCTGGATTGCTCCCTTTATGGCAGATGAAGTGGTCTATAAAAGGAAATAAAAATGAATAGATTGTCAGAAGTCATACAAGCAATTTTCATGGTCACTAGTAGAAAGCTCTGTCAACCATCAGAACTAAAATATTGTCTAATTTATGTATCTCAAAAAAACTTTTGGTGTAGCAAATGACCTAAAAGAGTTGCAATGCAACTATTCACCCTTCAATAGTGGATTACTCATAATGTAAATGAGCTTAATAAAGCATAACAGAGCAAGAGAGGCACACTACCCCAAAAACCAAGTCTGATCCATACTGTTTGTGCTACTCACTTGATTCATGTTGTAACAAACTACGACAGTGACGGCGAACATATGACACACCACAACGTTTTGGGTGACATCAGCATTCACCAACACCTGAGTTACTAAAGGAACTGAATGAACAGACCCTGCACTTACTATTGTAACTCAGCAACAAAATAGTCATTAATTGATGTTAAGCAAATCAAATGCAATGTGCTCCATATTTTTTTTCAATTAAATTTAAAATTACTATTAAAAGTAGGGTAATTTTTTGCTGCACTAGTTTAAGCCCAATTATCACTGAGCAATTTGTTTTCTCTACTTAAGTCACTATTTTTTCTTTTGCTTTTGTAATACATGGCAGCACACTATTGGACATTTTTTTTAATAAATATGTAGGGAATTGTTTCTCTCTTGTTTGGGGAGGGGGCTGACACACCAGAGTCAAGATAGGCATTTTCCAAATTTGTGATATGCCAAGCTCAAAAGGTTTGCCATCACTGAACTATAAAGTCCTTTGCTGTCATTTTGTTTTGTGATTACACTACCGACTGTCTGCTATATGAGCAAAGTCCAGTTGTGTACACTTACCATAAATGTACACATTTGAGTGTATTCACTGTTGCAGGCATCACACTTGGGTTGATTCCCAAAGCGGAGGACCGGATGGAGACGGTCAAGAAGAGATTGGGCTGGCTAGAATACCCTGCAGGACTGTGGTTGCAAAGCCTGCCCTGGATTTTGAAAAAATGGGCAGGTTGTTAATACTTGGTGAAGGTATGAACAGAACTCCATGTTGCAGCTTTCAGGATTGTCCCTGGTAGAGACCCCTCTGAGAAAGGCTACAGAGGTTGAAGTTGCCCTAGTTGAATGTGTTCTGACCCCCAGTGGGGGTGGTTTCCCACTGTGTTTGTAACAGAAATGGACACAGTGTGCTATCTATTTGGACATGGTTTATTTTGATATGGCTTTGCCCTCTGCCCCTGGTGCAAAGCTGACTAGTAACTGGTCAGATTTCCTAAAGGGCTTAGTCCTATTCAGGTAGAATCTGAGCTGTCTGCGCACATCTAAAGAGCGCAAGATCCTTTCCCCCTTATTTTTGAGGCATAGAACACAAGATCCTTTCCCCTTAATTTGAGGCATAGGGAAAAAGGTGGTGAAATGAACAGACTGGTTGAGAGCCACAATGGACACCACCTTAAGCATGAGAATTGGGCTAGTCCTGAGGGAGACCCTGTCAGCATGAAAAATGATGAACGGTTCCACAGCCATAAGTGTTTGTAACTCAGACACTCTTCTAGCTGAAGTGATGGCCAGAAGCAAGGCTGTTTTCCAAGAGAGGAATTTTAGCTCTGCTGAAGCTGCAGGCTCAAGGGGGGGGGGGGGGGGGGGCTGAGCTTTTCCAAAACAAAAGTTAAGGTCCCAAGCAGGAGTAGGGACTCTCCTTGGTGGCCTTAAGTTGTTAGCCCCTCTCAGGAACTGTCTGATGAGAGAGTGTGAGAAGAGAGGTGGCTCAGCGCTGTAATGTGCACAGATGGCAGAGGCATGGACTTTAATGGAAGAGAAGGATAGGCCCCTGTGGAGTAGTTCTGCTAGGTAATCCAGGATGAGAGGTAAGGGCTGTGCTGGGTCAGCTCCTTTAGTCTGGATCCAGGAACAATACCTTTTCCACTTGTCAGCATAGTATTTTCTAGTAGTGGGTCGTCTGGCTTCACGTACGACATCCAGGACTTGTCTGCTTAGGGTGGCCACTACAGGAGAAGTCAAGGAATAAGCCAGGCTGTTAGGTTCAGTGTCTGCAACTGTGGATGCAAGAACTCTCCCTTCTGCGGAGTCAGGAGAGTTGGAATCTAGGCTAGTTGCCATGGAGGCAACAGGGACAGACTGCACAGTAGTGGGTATACCAGTGTTGGCGTGGCCAGTCTGGGTCAATCAGGATTGCCCTTGGTCTTTCCTCCCTTATTTTGAGTAATACTCTGGTCAGAAGAGGTAGAGGTGGAAATGCATAGATTGAGAGGTTTGCCCACTGGAAGGATAGGGCATCCACTTTCCAGGCCTTGGTGTGAGGTTCCTTGGTGCAAAATTTGTTGAGCTGGTGGTTGTAGAGGGAGGCAAATTGATCCACCTTCGGGGTACCCCATTTCTGGGTCACGAGGTTGAAAGTGTTGTGGTTTAATTGCCACTCGTGTGGGTCTAGGAGATTTCTGCTTAAGTGTTTTACCAGAGAGTTTTGGATGCCTGGCAGGAATTGAGCTTGCAGATCAATATGCATGGCTGAGTCCTTTTTACAAAGGGTCATGGCTATCCTACAGAGAGGGAAGGAGTGGGTTCCCCCCTGCTTGTTGATGTACTACATTACTGTGGTATTGTCTGTTTTGACAAGTAGAGGCCCCGGAGAGAGCAGGGGTCTGAAAGCTGTCAGAGCTTGCTGCACAGTTAGCATCTCTTTTTGGTTGTTGTGCAGATGAATATGGTTTGGGCTCCAATGGCCCTGAATGCACCTGCCGTCCAGATGAGCACCCCAGGCATAGTCTGATGCGTCTGTGGTTAGGGTCTGGGCAGCGTGGGGTTGTGAAAAGGGAAGTCCCTTGTTGTGGTTGCACGCTGCTGCCCACCTAAGAAAATCTTTCCCTAGACAGGGTTTCACAGGTATAATAGTTATCAGGTCCTGTGAATGTTGACACCAAAGGCTTTTTAAGTACCACTGAAGTTTCCACAAATGCAGTCTGGCATGTGGAATTAGTAGAATGCAGAAGGCCATGAACCCTAGAGCTTGCAGGATTTTCCTTGCGGATAACTGGGTTCTGGTGGCCAGTTGAGAGAAGTAGCCTGTCAGACAGGCTTGTTTTTCTGGTTAGAAATGCCATCTGGGATGCCGTGTCCAGGCTTGCTCCCAGGAGTACAGTTTTTTGACTGGGGACAAGTTTGGATTTTTTCTCGTTGATAGTGTACCCCAGTGAGGTTAGTAAGTCCTTTACAAATGTCAGGTGCTGTAACAGCTTTTAATGACCGTCTGTCTGAATCAGGCAGTCGTCCAAGTAAGGGTAAATTTTAATGTTCATTGAAGGCTATTATGCCGAGGCGCTAAGCTGTATTAAATTTTCAAAAGGAACTGGCGTTGTTTTTATGGCTTCGGCCTGATTACTTTTCATAGTTGTTTGTAAATTTTAATATTTCTTTGTCTGCAATAAGTAATGGCTGGAGCCATGCAATTTGTGAAAACTCTGGGAGCAGTGGATAAGCCAAAGGAGAAGTGCAGAGAACTAATGATGCATAGATCCTGCCCTGAAACACAGATATTGCCTGCAAGAATCTCTGATTGGGATATGCAGATAGGCCTCTCTGAGGTCTAAAGTGGCTAACCAGGCATCTTTGGACAGCATAGGGAGAAGCTGCTGTAGTGTGAGAATTTTGAATTTTGGTACCACCAGGAAGGTGTTTAGAATAGATAGATCCAAGATTGGGTGCCAGGTGCCCTCTTTTTTGGGTACTAGTAAAAGTCAGGAATAGAACCCTTAGCCAATCTGATCTGCAGGGACAGGCTGAAAAATCCTCATGGACAGCAGGGAATGAACTTGGTTTTGTGCCTCTGCCCATAGGTTTGGAGGAAGATCTGGGAATCCCTTTGGGGATGGCAAGGTGTGGAAATAAAATTTGTACCCTGGGACACTATGTTGGGGACCCATCAGTTATTGGTGATGGAGGCCCAGTTTTTTTACATGGGAGGCAAGTTTTCCTCCTAGTAGCACAGCCAGATAGGCAGAAGTGAGAGGAGGAACTGAAGAGTCATTTGGAATTCTTTCCATAGGGGGGTGGCGTAGCACTCCCTGGTTTAAAAGTGGAGGCACTCCATTGTTTAGATCTCGGCATTCCCTGGACTGCTGTCTGGGGAGGGGGGGGTCTGTTACCCCTAGGTCTTGTCTGAAGTGGCCTTGAGGGGGCAGGAAAGAACAAATGTTTTGAAGGACAATGTCTACTGAATCATGGAGGCTGGACTTAGAAAAAGTCTGTCTGCATAAATTTAGCTTTTTCTTCCATATTTTTTAAAACCTCTTATGCTTTGGTGGCAAACATATTGTCTATGTTAAGAGGTGCGTCCAATAATTTTGATTTGACGTGATCTGGCAAGGTCTGTTCTTTAAGCCAAGCATGCCTTCGAAGTACAGAACCTGTGACTGCTGCCCTGCAGGATGTTTCTAGGGCGTCAAACCCACATTGCAGGGTATGCTTTCTGATTTGGCTTGCAGAATGTACAAGTTCCTGTAAATTTTTATTTTCTGCACAGCCAGGGAAGGTAGATAATTTTTGTTTAATGAGTTCCATGGCATGCTGTTGGTATTTCGGCATGTGGAAAATGGCAATTTAATGTTCTAATAGGAAGAATTGCAGAAATATATACTTTTTTACCCCATCACTCTAAGGCTCGAGAATCCCTGTCCGAGGGGGTGGGATTCTTAGTTGTAGTTGATTTTATTCCTTTAGGTCCTTGGGAGATTACCTCTGGGTTAGCAGTAGGATTCTTAAAAATAAATTTTTGTAAGTCATGGAATCTAATACCGGTCAGGTTTCCTGGGAGCAGGAGGTAAAGTATCCAGACTTAGACTGGATACCATAAAATCATACACAACATCCAGGACAGGGGGTATTAGCTACGGGCCTGTGCTGAGGTAAATCTAAAATATCAGTCTCTTTTTGGACTGAGGGTAATTCCTGGCATTCCCAATGGAAGTGCTCTTTCAAAGTATGTAGGGTTCACCAAAAGAAAAATCCTCTGGAGGAGAGGCAGAAGGAATGGATTCCTCTGCATGTGAATCCTCATAAGCAGATAAGGGCATGTCTTCATAATCAGAAACCTCAGTCTCATTGGACTCCTGGTAAGATAAAAGTGCTGGGGACAAGTCTCTCTTTCTTTTTGCAGAAGAAGGCTAGCTGCCCCTAATCAGCATAAGGTCTTCTGCTATTTTAAGCATCTGTGATTGCGGCAAGGAAGCAGGCAAGCGTGCTTGGGTCGGTTTTCTAGGCGTTGCTCGTACTCTGGGCCTTAGAAACTCGGTAGTTTTAGAAGGAACTTTAGACGTGAAAGAAGTCATTGGCTTGTGTCTAATATCAGTAGTGCGAAGAATTTTCTCTGAAGCCGGTGCCTACACTATGGCTCCAGACCCATCCAAGGTAGAGACTTCCGCAGGTTCCGTAGTCAATGAAGAGTCTCGCAGCATACCGGACCCTGAACGGGTCTCGGTAGCGTCCTGCGAATCCATCAATGCGGGCATCAGGGGCTGCGAAAGCACCTCACTGAGTACTGGCAACTAGCTTAACGGAAGCATCGTCGGTAGTTTTGGAACTGTGCGGTCTGTCTTTATCCTTACGTTTTTCGCAAAATCGATAGTTGGATGGCTTACTGAAGCCATTTCGGAATACGGAGATCGAGAGCAAAGGTATTTAGCTACAATAAGGGCCCGATGACAAACACTTCAGGCATTGAATAAATCACAAAACCGGCAACGAGGGACATAGTGGTTTGGGCCTAAACAGGTGACGCAGAATGGAAATCTCAATGTGGTATTTGCTTTCCACAGGCAAGACAATTGTTAACTTTTTCTGACATCGGTTAGAGCAAGAAAAAAGGATCCCCAACGGGGTACTTAGCTTTAGAAGACTTCAACTTCAATTTTGGAAATGAAAAACTCAGGTAGCGGCGGACTGGCACTTGTGAGAAAGTACAGTTTTGTACCTACCATAAATGTAGATGTTAGAGTGTACACCCTGCTGCAGTCATCACAGATGGTTTATCCTGCCGTCAGGCGGTCCAGCAGTCGGCCGGAATTCCAAAGTCTTGGTCCGGAATCGGTTGCTGTCGCTTCTTCCCTGACGTCAGTGCGCCAGGTGTATATATAATGCATCCAACGCCATTTTCTTCAGTTTTTCTTGCCCCAGATGTCAGGTGCCCCCAAAACGGTGGTCAGTAATTAGTACCAAATTGAGTTAATTTTGCACAAACACAAAATCCCTCCAGCTATAAGCAAATACATCAGGAAAGTATTGTAGAGATTTAGCCAGTTAGATCAGAGGGGATGGAGGGAGGGTAACCTGGACTGCAGCAGGGTGTACACTCGAACATCTACATTTATGGTAGGTACAAAATTGTACTATGTTCATCGTGTTACCCTGCTGCAGTCATCACACTTGGGTAGAATCCCAAAGCTAAAGATGGGTGGAGGAGTCATAGAGGATTAGTGGAGGCTAGAAGGCCCTGCATAACTGCAGTGGCGAAGCCCGCCCTAGTCTTAGAGTAAAGTGGTAAGTGATCATGTTTGGTAAAGGTGTGTACTGAACTCCAAGTTGCAGCTTCCAAAATCTCCTTAGTTGGAACCCCCCTGAGGAAGGCTGTAGATGTAGCTGTTGCCCTGGTAGAGTGGGGCCTAATGGTAGCAGGAACTGGTTTTCCATGATGGGTATTAGCAGAAACGAATGCAATGTCCTATCCATTTGGAAATTAGAAGTTATGTACCTACCATAACGTTCCATGTTAGTTGTCTTCTCTCGCCTTCTTTCTTGCTGGATGGGTTTGGAGCCGATCCAAGGCTCAGACTCGGCACTTGCTAAGCTCGAGAGTCACTTTTACCAGCTCGAGGCAGCCCCATATCCCATGATGCAAGGTAGTAATTACCCAGATCTCGTTTGGTATCTAGAGGAAAAAACTGCCTATAAACTTTCCACCAAGGAAAGAGGAACAACTAACCTAAAAAGGCTGTAAAGGGAAACCAGGTAATCAAGGTCAAGAACTAACTGGTGTCCAAGGAAGAAGAATCTTCCAGAGAAATAGGGAGATCAAGGTCTGTCCAGGCTAGGGGACAGGAGGGAGGGACGCAAGAAAGAAGGCGAGAGAAGACAACTAACATGGAACGTTATGGTAGGTACATAACTTCTAAATGTTAAGTTATCAATCTCGCCTTCATTCTTGCTGGATGGGACCGCGTCCCTAGCACCTCTATCCTGGGTGGCTCAATGGAACAGACTGTGGAATCAAAGCTTGCCCTGTCCCTAGAGGCCAAATCCAATTTGTAATGAAAAACGAAGGTATGAGGAGTGGCCCAAGTGGCTGCTGCACAAATAGTATCCAAGAGTAGCCTAGCCTGAAAAGCTGTAGAAGTGGCTAGACCTCTTGTGGAATGTGCTTTAGGTTTTGAGCTCAGTTCTTTGCCCCTAAGCTGATAAATGTCAGAAATGGTGGAAGATAGCCATCTGGATAAGGTCACTTTAGAAACAGGGAGACCTTTTTTTATTTTCTGCATAAGAAAGGAAGAGCTGATCAGACTTCCTAAATTGCTTCGTTCTGTCCAAGTAATATCTGAGTTGGCGATGAACATCTAGGTAATGTAATTTTTGTTCCGCTCTGTTAGAATAATTTGGAAAAAATATAGGAAGATCAATGGATTGGTTTAAATTTGTCTTAGAAGCAACCTTGGGCAAAAAGGATGGATTGGTTCTCAAGGATACTCTGTCCTTGTGGAAGACCAAATAAGGGGGACGAACAGAGAGGGCATGAAGTTCAGACACTCTTCTAGGCGAGGTAATAGCGACTAGAAAAAGTGTCTTCCAAGAAAGAAACTTTAATGAACATGAAGCAGCCGGTTCGAAAGGGGGAAGTATCAAGGATGTCAGCACTAAATTTAGGTCCCACTGTGGTGGAGGATCCCTGACAGGGGGTTTAAGAAGGAACACTCCTTTGAGAAAAGCTTTACAAAGTTTGTGGGACATAATGTTGTGGTCTGCAAATCCAACATGAAAATTCGAGATTGCTGCCAACTGAACTTTGACTGTGGAAGACGAAGAACCTGAGTGAAAAACTTCCGCTAGAAAATCCAAGATTGACTGAATAGGGGCAGTAAAGGGGTCTATGTTCTTAGATTTTGCCCAAAAGGAGAATCGTTTCCACTTGCTAGAGTAAATCCTCCTGGTAGAGGACTTTAAGAGAAGCTACTATGATATCTCTAACGGGGTTAGAGATCATAGGAAGCCTGGCTAAGGATGGAAGTGGAGCAACCAAGCTGTGAGGTTGAGGGAAGGAACGGACCGGTGCAGTTGACCCGACTGGTGGGTCAGAAGATCTGGAGCTGGGTCCAGATGCCAAGGCTGCACCATGAGATGGCGATGAAGGAACGGGAACCAAATTTGTCGAGGCCAGTAAGGGGCAATGAGAATCATTTTGGCTCTCAAAACGGTAGCTTTCTGGAGTACTTGTGGTATCAATGGAAAGGGAGGAAAAGCATAAAGGAGTCCCCGGGGCCAATCTTGGGTAAGAGTGTCTCTGGGGGATGGCCCGGATGTGGGAAGAGAGAGAAGAAGTCTGGGCATTTGCTGTTTTGAGGTGTAGCAAAAAGATCGCAGCATGGGCGGCCCCACTTCTGAAAAATCTCCTCCACTATGGATTGCTTGAGAGACCACTCGTGAGGCATGAGTATAGCTCTGCTCAATCTGTCCGCTATTATGTTGGTTTTCCCGGGATATGCGTTGCTACCAGAAACCGATGAGAGGAGATAGCCCATTGCCAAAGTCTGAGAGCCTCTCGACACAAGGGATAGGACTTGGTTCCGCCCTGCTTGTTGATGTACCACACGACGGACATGTTGTCCGTGTGAACTGCAATAGTTCCTAAGGGAAGAAAGTCGTTGAGGGCTTGCAACGTTAAAAGCACTGCTCTCATCTCTAGGACATTTATGTGCAGGTGGTATTCGAACGGTTGCCACGTGCCATGAACCATCCTGCCCTGATAATGCCCCCCCCACCAGATAAGGGAGGCATCCAAAGTGACCGTGGCTACCGGGGCCGGGGGAACAAATGGACTGCCCTGATGGACTAGAGGAGAGGAAATCCACCAGCATAGATGGTTCTTGCAGGTTTGTGTCACCAGGATCTTGTGACGCATGGGAAGCTGCTGGAAGGACCATTGGGTGAACAACATCCATTGTAGGGCATGCAAAAACGGGCCAGAGGAAGAAGTGTGATGGCAGCTGCCATGAGGCCCAACACTTTCAGGACCAATCTGGCTTGTACTCTTTTGCTGGATAGGATGATCCGAACGTGGTTTTGGATATCTAGGATTCTCTGACTTGTTAGGTTTGCTGACATCCGAGTAGTGTCTAGATTTGTGCCTATAAAGGTAATAGATTGACAGGGCGATAAGGAAGACTTTTCGAAGTTGACCAAAATTCCTAACTGACCGCAGAGACGTAGAGTGTAATCTCTGGCTTGGAGAAGTTGATGCCTGGTGGTGGCTGAGAGGAGCCAGTCGTCGAGATACGGAAACACCTGGAATCCTTGACGTCTCAGGTGAGCCGTGACCACTGCCATGCATTTGGTGAACACTCTGGGGGCTGTAGTGAGACCAAAGGGCAGGGCTCTGAATTGAAAATGACTGGTCCCCAGCCGAAAGCGGAGAAAACTTCTGGAGCATCTGTGGATTTTTATGTGATAATACGCATCCTGAAGGTCTATGGAGCATATCCAGTTGTCTTTGCCCAGAAAAGGCAAAATTGATTGAAGTGTGACCATCCGAAATCTTGTCTTTTTGACAGACTTGTTGAGCCTGCTGAGGTCTAATATTGGTCTCCAGTCTCCCGACTTTTTGGGAACCAAAATGAACCTTGAGTAGATTCCGGACTCTAAATGGTCTGTTGGAACTAGCTGGATGACCCTTTTTTTTTTAGGAGCTTTGAAACCTCTAGTTTTGCAATTTCCCTTAGACCGGGTGGAACGTCTGGAAGGGAACTTTTCTGAGGGAAGGGGCTTTCCTCGAAAGGAATCTTGTAACCCTCGGATATGATCGACTGTACCCATCTGTCTTGAGAGAGGGAAAACCAGGCTTCTGGGTACAGCGACAATCTCCCTCTGACTGCCTCCAAGGGTGGACAGTTGGGCAACACCTCACGGATGCTGGAAGGGCTTGTCAGAGAGAAGCTCTCTGCTGCCCTGGTTCTGCGGACCCCCTCTGCCCCTAGGGCGGCGTCTATTGTTATTACCCCCTCTGCCTCTGGGGGTAAATTGACCACGTGCATCAGGCGTGACTCCCTGAGATTTTCGGAACCACATTTTCCCTCCCTTCTGACCTTTGGGATAAGGCCTAGAAGGGGTGGAGAAACGGACTCCTATGGCAGAAAGAGTCTTGCCGTCTTGCTCGCACCTGGTCAAAGTGTCCTTCACCTGAGGGCCAAACAATGTTGCCCCATCAAAGGGAGAGTTTGTGAAGGACGCCTTAAAGGGGTCTGCAAAATTACAGAGCCGCATCCAGGACTGACGTCTGAGAGACACTCCTGTGCCTGCAGCCCTACTCGCCCCATCGGCTGCATAAGAAATGAGCCGCATGGAGGAGTTGGTTATGGAATTAAGGATTCCCAGCTGAGAGGCAATCTTTTCCTGAACCCCTGCTGCTGACGGATCCTGTACTACTTCACCCAATTCTTTGAGGATATCTCTTTGAAGTCTGGTGAAGTGACATAACTAATTCAGCGAACGCATAGCAAAGGTCGCTGAGGAAAACATCCGCTTGCCATACCTGTCCATGGTCCTAGACTCCTTGTTAGGAGGATGGACTGGCACGGAAGGATCTGCAAGTTCCTTTTTGGTGGCGGCCGCCACCATCATGGCATCAACTGGAACACCTTTAGAAAGAAACTGCTTTTCAGCGGGGGAGGTGATAAATTTTGAAGGTCTCCTGGGGACTGGTTCCACCGAATCAGGAGATGCCCACGCCTTTCGAGCTATGACCTCCATGAGAGGGTCGAAAGGCGGAGACACCCAGGAGGTGGAGGGTCGAGATCCAAAAGCCTCCAGGTATACCGATTCATCCTCGGAGGGATTAATGGAGGGCCAGTTCCCCCTCTGTTTCAGGAGTTCAAGGATGTCTGAAAAGGAGACATCCTCAGAGGGGGATCTTGGGGACCCCTCCGACTCATCTAAATCGGTATCTGATGTTGTAGACTCAGGGGAGTCCAAGTGCTTCCTCTTGCAGGTCCTCTTACACGAGGGTTCACCTGAAGGATCAGGAGAAACCTCGGAAGAGGAAGTTCTTCCCAATGGGGAGACCTGGGGCGATGGATCTCTGGGTCCGGGAGCAAGAGAGCGGGAAGAGGCATCTACAGGCACCGTAGAGGGAGGAGCTAAAGGAACCGACTGCAGACTAAGCTCAGGGGCTAGCACACTCATCATCTTGAAGGCTCCGCTCCCAGGGAGGGCCGAGAGATCCCGCTCCGAAGAAACAGGGATCCCTGGTCCCACCGAAAGGGAAGGTTCTGAAGCAGATGTCGGGGCCGAGCTCACCAAGGCTGAAGCTCCGAGGGGGAGAACGGGGTCGGACAAGGGTCTGATGCCACTCGCCCCCTCGGAACCAACCAGGGAAGCCCGACGCCCGGATCCCTCCAAGGAAGGTCTCAAGGAGGAGATAGGAGTCGAGGACGACGGAGCCGAAAGATGTGGTATCGGCTCCGAAGCAGCAACAGTCACGGTACCAATAATCTCCGGCTCCGAGCTCTGTAGGAGAGTTGAAGGAGGAATTTCAGGAGGGTGTAGAACAGCGGTCGTCTGTTGAGACGGGCTATGGAGCATCTGGGCTAGTGCCTGTGATTTTAATAGCCTACTCACCACTCTCTCTAAGTCATGGTCAGATAGCCTGGAAGACCTCGATGATAGACTCTGATGGCTCCGCTCCGAAAGCAAGGGGGAGGCTGGAGCCGAATGTATAGATTCCAATGAAGGAGATCTAGACCTCTTTTTGGACGGAGCCATCGGAGTCGAAGAACCTTCGGCTCCAGGCGGAGCCGACAACTTGTCGGCTCCGAGCGGAGACAAATATATCTCGGCTCCAGCCGGAGCAGTGACATGCTTTGACGCTAGGGTGTCGGCTCCAGCCGGAGCCGACAAAGGTGCCGAAGCCAGGGTATCTGTGCCAAACGGCGCCGATACTGAAGCTTCCAACAAGGAAGGATCGGCTCTGGACGGAGCCGATGTCAACTCTGGTGGAGTCGGAACCAAGACCACAGACTTGGACAACGAAGTCTGGGTCTTGGAAGGCTTAGAGGGCTTCCCGGAGCCAACCTTAGCCGGGGAGCTCTCAGGCTTAAGAAGACCCCTGAGGATCAACTTATTTCTACGTTCCTGCAGGACTCTCTGGCTGAAAGAATGACAGATAGCACAGGAGTCCTGCAGGTGTAGGGGTCCCAGGCAATAAATACAAGAAGTGTGACCGTCTGTCAGAGACATCTTCTGACAGCACGAGTCACACTTCTTGAAACCTGAGACCCTAGTATCTTTGAACATGTCTGAGTCCTAATACACACACACACACACACACACACACACACACACACACACACACACACCAATCAGACAAAAAAAAGACACTAATAAACAAAACATCAGAACAGTGAGACACAACACTCACACACCCAAGGAAAATCCTGACAGGAACTGTGAGGGAGGGTAAGGCCTAAGGCCCAAAACACTAGAAACCTATGAATAAGGGAACTAAGGGGAATGGGTATGGAGCTAAGTAAATAAGGTTCACTAAAAAACTATAAAGAATAAATTTTTAGGGTATTAATCTTTCACAAATAGCAATGAAAAATCACTTACCAGGAGCTGGTAAAAAAGATGACCTCATCAGCGAAGCGGCAAACAAGATCTGGGTAATTACCGCCTTGCATCATGGGATATGGGGCTGCCTCGAGCTGGTAAAAGTGACTCTCGAGCTTAGCAAGTGCCGAGTCGGAGCCGAGGATCGGCTCCGAACCCATCCAGCAAGAATGAAGGCGAGATTGACAACTTAACATTGCTTTGTTTTGATATAGTCCTCCCTTGTGAAGCTGTAGCATAGGATACAAAGAGATGGTCAGATTTTCTGACAGCCTTAGTTTTATCCAAGTAGTAACGAAATAGCCTGTGAATGTCCAAGGAATGCAGGAGTCTCTCTCCTTTGTTCTGTGGATTAGGGAAGAAGGTGGGTAAGTGGATGGTTTGATTTAAAGCCACCCTGGAAACCACCTTAGGCACGAAGGAAGGATTAGGTCGTAGAGAAACTCTGTCTTGATGATAAATGAGGAAAGGTTCAACTGCCATTAGTGCCTGCAGCTCCTATACTCTTCTAGCTGAAATTATTGCTAGGAGCAGGGCAGTTTTCCATGATAGGAACTGTAGTTCTGCAGAGAAAGCTGGTTCAAAGGGAGATAGCGCAAGTTTTTCCAGAACAAAATTGAGGTCCCATGCTGGTGTAGGTGCTCTCCTGGGGGACCTAATGTTTTTTGCCCCTCTGAGGAACTGCCTTAGCAGTGGATGTGAAAACAAGGGTGGATCCGTATTGTAGTGGGCTGAAATAGCTGAAGCATGGATTTTAATGGAAGAAAAAGAAAGTCCTTTGTGCAACATCTCAGATACTGTAGAATGTGAGGCATGCGAGGCTGAATTATGTTTTGGCCTTTAGCTTGGTTCCAGGCACAAAACCTTTTCCATTTGTCTGAATAAGCCTTCCTGGTGCTTGGCCTCCTAGCTTCCAGAATAACATCCATAACTGCTTGGGAAAGAGGAGCTGGCTGGATGCTTAGGTGATTTGCCATGCAGCCAGATTTAAGGTTTTGAGCTGGCTGTGAAGAATCTGATTGTTTTGCTGTGTGAGCAAATGAGTAACTTGTGGTAAAATACAAGGTGGGCCCTGGGCCATATTTCTCAATAGCGGGTACCAGTGCTGGCGTGGCCAGTCTGGGGCTATGAGTATCAGTCGTGGTCTCTCCTTTCTGACTTTCAGAAGCACCTTTGTGAGCAGAGGGAAGGCATATACTGTCAGGTTTTTCCAACTGAATGAGAGTGCGTCCACTTTCCAAGCTTGATGGTGAAATGTCCTTGTACAAAATTTAGTTAGTTGATAGTTTTGAGGACTGGCAAACAGGTCCATGTCTGGAAGGCCCCATTTTTGAGTTATCATTGCAAATACTTGTGGATCCAGTTTCCACTCGTGGGGATCCATGATGTTTCTGCTGAGGTCGTCTGCCAATGTGTTCTTACCTGGCAGGAATTGAGCTTGTAACTGAACTTTGTAAGCCAGAGCTGTGTTCCACAAGGTCATTGCTTGCCTGCATAGAGGGTAGGAGTGTGTACCCCCTTGTTTGTTTATGTACCACATTACTGTGGTGTTGTCCGTCTTTATTGTAAGTTGTCCTGGATGTAACAGACTCGAAGGCTGTCAGAGCATTCTGTACAGCTAGCATCTCTTTTTGATTGATGTGCAGATTCCTTTGATCTGCAGTCCATACGCCTTGAACGCACTGTCCTGCCATGTGTGCCCCCCAGGCGTAGTCTGATGCATCTGTTGTCATAGTTTGCCTGGCTGGGGGCAAGGTGTAAGGCTGACCCTTGTTGAGGTGACATGCCTGTGACCACAATAGAGACTCCTGTTGTAGGCAGGGAATGAGAGATATCATTGTGTCCAAGCTGTGGCTGTGTTGAGACCATATGCTTTTTAGGTACCACTGTAATTTCCTCATATGCAGCTTTGCAAATGGTATTAGTAGTATGCAAGATGCCATGAAACCCAAGGCCTGCAGAATTTTTCTTGCAGTTAGTTGGGTCTTTGTTGCCATTGTTTTGAAATATTGAGTCAGTTGTAGTTGTTTGTCTGGCATTAGATAAGCCTTCTCGGCCGTTGTATTCAAGCTGGCACCCAGGAATGTCATATTTTGTGAGGGTACTAGTTTTGACTTCTTTTTGTTTACTGTGTACCCCAGGCAACTTAGGAGATGTTTTACAAAAGCAAGATGTTGTAAGAGAATATCCTTGCTTTCTGCTTGGATGAGGCAATCGTCCAGGTATGGGTATATTTGAATTCCTCTTTGTCTGCAGTATGCAATTACTGGTGCCAGACATTTTGTGAAGACTATGGGCACAGTAGATAAGCCAAAGGGCAGTGCAGAGAATTGGTAATGGGTTGAACCTGCAATGAAATTGAGGTATCTTCTGCAACTTTGTCTGATAGGGACATGCAGGTATGCCTCCTTGAGGTCCAACTTTACTAGCCATGCTTCCTTGCCCAACATGGGAAGAAGCTGCTGTAGTGTTAGCATCTTGAATTTGGGTACTTGTAATAAGAAGTTATGTACCTACCATAACGTTCCATGTTAGTTGTCTTCTCTCACCTTCTTTCTTGCTTGATGGGTTCGGAGCCGATCCTTGCTTTAGCTCGAGAACTCCTTTTACCAGCTCGAGGCAGCCCCATATCCCATGATGCAAGGCAGGAAGTACCCAGATCTCGTTTGTTGACAAAAGGGCAATAACACCAAGCATAAACAATACTTCCCAAAGGAAGAAGAAACTTACAAATGGAAAAAGGACCAGGTCCGAATGGTCTTTAGCATTATAGTTTCTTATACAAGGTCTGTCCAGGCCAGGGGGAAGGAGGGAGGGTCGCAAGAAAGAAGGCAAGAGAAGACAACTAATATGGAACGTTATGGTAGGTACATAACTTCTTAATGTTAAGTTGTCAATCTCGCCTTCATTCTTGCTTGATGGGACCGCGTCCCTAGCACCTCTATCCTGGGTGGCTCAATGGAACAAACTCTTGAGGACTGTAGAGCCAAAACTGGCTCTGTCCCTGGAGGCCAAGTCCAATTTGTAATGGGAAACCAAAGTGTGAGGAGTGGCCCAAGTGGCCGCTGCACAAATAGTGTCTAAAGGCAGTCTAGCTTGAAAAGCTGTAGAAGTAGCTAAACTCCTAGTTGAATGTGCTTTAGGTTTTGAGCACAGCTGTTTTCCCCTGATCGTATAAATTTCAGTGATGACAGAAGAAAGCCATCTGGACAAAGTCACTTTAGAAACAGGAAGGCCTTTTTTATTATCCGCATAGGAAACAAAAAGTTGATCAGATTTCCTAAATTTTTTTGTTCTGTCCAAATAATATCTAAGCTGACGGTGGACGTCGAGATAATGTAGCTTTTGTTCAGCTCTATCTGAATAATTAGGAAAAAATACAGGGAGATCAATAGATTGATTCAGATTGTTTTTCGACCTTAGGTAAAAAGGATGGATTAGTTCTCAAAGATACTCTGTCTTTGTGAAAACCAAATAGGGGTCGAACCGAAGAGCATGAAGTTCAGACACCCTCCTGGCAGATGTAATAGCCACTAGGAATAAAGTTTTCCAAGAAAGATATTTCAGGGAACAAGAAACAGCTGAAGAATCAAGGATGTCAGCACTAAATTTAAATCCCACTGAGGAGGAGGATTCCTGATTGGAGGCTTTAGTAGGAAAATTCCTTTCAAAAAGGCCCTGCAGAGCCTATGGGACATAATATTATGATCTGCTATCCCGACATGAAAATTAGAAATAGCAGCCAACTGAACTCTGACTGTGGAAGAAGAGGAGCCTGCATGGAAAATCTCTGCTAAGAAGTCCAGAACTGCCTGAACAGGGGCAGTAAAAGGATCAATATTTTGGGCCTTAGCCCAATAAGAGAAACGCTTCCATTTGCTTGTGTAAATCCTCCTGGTAGAGGATTTTAGTGAAGTGATATCTCTAACTGCTAGAGATCAAAGGAAGCCTGGCTAAGGAAGGAAGTGGAGCAACCATGCTGTGAGGTTGAGAGAAGGAATTGACCGTGCAGCTGACCGGATTGGTGAATCAGTAGATCTGGCACTGGGTCCAGATGCCACGGCTGCACCAAAAGGTGACGATGGAGGAACGGGAACCAAACTTGTCGAGGCCAGTAAGGGCAATGAGAATCAATTTGGCTCTCAAAACGGTAGCTTTCTGGATCACCTGAGGGATCAGAGGAAATGGAGGGAAGGCATAGTCCCTGGGGCCAATCCTGGGTCAGAGCGCCTCTGGGGATGGCCTGATAGAGGGAAGAGGCTGAAGAAGTCTGGACATTTGCTGTTTTGGGGAGTAGCAAAAGATCGCAACATGGACGAAAATCTCTTCCGCTATGGATTGCTTGAGAGACCACTGCATGAGAATAGCTCTGCTCAATCTGTCCGCTATAATGTTGGTTTTCCCAGGGATATGCCCAGAAACCGATGAGAGGAGATCGCCCATTGCCATAGTCTGGGGTAGGACTTGGTTCCGCCCTGTTTGTTGATATACCAAACTACAGACATGTTGTCTGTGTGGACTGCAATTGTCCCTACGGGAAGAAAGTCGCTGAGGGCTTGCAACGCTAAAAGCACTGCTCTCATCTCCAGGACATTTATGTGCAGATGGTACTGCCCCATGAGCCATCCTGCCCTGATAATGACCCCCACCCGATCAGGAGGCATCCGTGGTGACAGTGGCTATCGGGACGGAGGTACAAAGCACCTGCCTTGGTGAACCTGAGACGATGTGATCCACCAAGCAAGATGTTCATGTTTGTGTCACCAGAATCTGGTGACGCATTGGGAGTTGCTGGTATGACCACTGTGTGAACAGCATCCACTGAAGGAGGAATCGAGCCAGGAAGAAGAGTGATGGCCGCAGCCATAAGACCGAACCATTCTGGCCTGTACCTTCTTGCTGGCCAGAATGATCCTGACATGAGTCTGAATGTCTGAAACTCTTTGTTCTGTAAGGGTAGCTGACATCCGAACAGTGTTTAAGTTTTGAAGGTAATAGACTGGCAGGGCGATAAGGATGACTTTTCATAGTTGACTGAGATGCCCAAATGAGAACAAAGGTCTATTGTGTAATCCCTGGCTTGTATAAGCTGATGCCTGGTGGTGGCTGACAGGAGCCAGTCGTGAAACACCTGGAATCCTTGACGCCTCAGGTGAGCCGTGACCACTGCCATGCATTTGGTGAACACTCTGGGGCTGTAGTGAGACCAAAGGGCAGGGCTCTGAACTGGAAATGACTGGACCCCAGCCGGAGAAATCTCCTGGAGCGCCTGTGAATTTTGATGTGATAGTACGATCCTGAAGATCTATTGAGCACATCCAGTTGTCCTTCTGTAAGAAGGGTAGAATTGACTGAAGAGTGACCATTCGAATCTTGTCTTCCTGACAGACTTGTTGAGTCTGCTGAGATCCAATATTGGTCTCCAGTCTCCGCCTTTTGGGGACCAAAAAGAACCTTGAGTAGATTCCGGCTCTGAATGGTCTATTGTGACTGGCTGAATGGCTCTTTTGCAGTAGTTTTGATCTCTAACTCTGCAATGTCCCTTAGACCGGTGGTACATCTGGAAGGGAACTTGAAGGGAAGGACTTTCCTAAGGAATTATGTAACCCTTGGATATGATCGACTGTACCCATCTGTCTTGAGTGAGGGAATGCCAGGCTTCTGGGTACAGTGATAATCTTCCCCGACTGCCTCCAAGGAGGGACAGCCGGGCAACACCTCAGGGATGCTGAAAGGGCTTCTCAGGAAGAGACTCCCTGTTGCCCTGATTCTTCGGACCCCTCTGCCTCTAGAGCCCCTCTGCCTCTAGGGGTAAATTGACCACGTGAATCCGCGTGACTCCTTGGGATTTACGGAACTATCTTCCCACCCTTCTGTCCTTTGGGATAAGGCCTAGAAGGGGTGGAAAACGGACTCCAACAGCAGAAAGAGTCTTGCCGTCCTGCTCACACCTGGTCAAGGTTTCCTTCACCTGAGGGCCAAACAAAGCTGACCCATCAAAGGGAGAATTTGTGAAGGACGCCTTAAAGGATCCGCAAAATCACATAGCCGCATCCAGGCTTGGCGCCTAAGAGCCACACCTGTGCCCCATCAGCAGCATAAGATATTAGCCGCATGGAGGAGTTAGCAATGGAATTGAGGGTTCCTAGCCTTTCTTGGGCCCCTGCAGCTGTAGGATCCTGAACTACTTCCCCAGCTCCTTCAGGATATCTCTGGAGTCTGGTGAAGTGACAAAGATAATTCAGCAGCAAAGGTCGCTGAGGAAAACATCCGCCTATCCATGGTCCTAGAGTCCTTATTAGGAGGATGGACGGGCACGGAAGGATCTGCAAGTTCCCAGCCACCACCATGGCATCAGCGGGACACCCTTGGTAAGGAATTGATTGTCACTAGGGGCAGTGATAAATTTAGAAGGCCTCCTAGGGACTGGCTCTACAGAGTCAGGAGCTGTCCACGGCAATAACCTGCATAAGGAGACACCCAGGAGGTGGAGGGCCGAGATCCAAACGCCTCTAGGTATACTGACTCATCCTCAGAGGGATTGTTGGTGGGCCAGTTTTCTGTTTCAGAAGTTCTAGGATGTCTGAGAAGGAGACATCCTCAGAGGGGATCTACCTCTGACTCATCAAAGTCAGTATCCAAGTGACAGACTCGGGAGTCTACATGCTTCCTCTTACAAGTCCTCTTCCTAGGAGGATCTAACATCAGGAGAATCCTCGGAAGAGGGGAAATTCCCAATGGGGAAACCTGAGGCGGAGGATCTCTGGGTCCTGTAGCAAGAGAAGTGGCAGAGATGTCAACAGGTACCATAGAGGGAGGAGCTACGGAACAGACTGCTGACTGATACCAGTGGCCAGTACATCCTCCCAGGCAGGTCCGAGAGAACCCGCCAAGAGCTAGGAACTCCAGGAACCAGGAAGTCTCCGAGGCAGATGTCGGAGCCGGGAAGAGCGGGCTCGACAAGGGTCCGATGCCACTCACCCCTCGGAGGAGACCATGGAAGCTAAGGAAGAGGAGATAAGAGTAGGGCTGAAGGAACAGAAGGGGGTATCCGTCCTCCAGCCGTAGCAGTAACCATGCCCGAAGACTCCAACTCCAAGCTCTGGGGTAGAGTTGAAGGAGGAACTGTAACGGGTGGACCAACAGTCGCCTGCTGAGACGGACTGTGTAGCATTTGGGCCAGTACCTGTGACTTGAGCAATCTACTGACCACTCTCTCTAGGTCATGATCTGACAACCTGGATGACCTTGAAGATCAAGGAAGGAGACCTCGACCTCTTCCTGGAATGGGCCATCGGAGCCGAAGATCCTGTCGGCACCGACTGTTGGAACCGACACCACAGTGGTCAGCAGAGATTCGCAGGCCACAGGCTTAGAAACAGAAGCCTGGGTCTTGGCAGTTTTGTTGACCCTGAGAATCAACTTATTCTCTCCTGCAGGACTCTCTGGCTGAAGGGAGTCCTGCAGGTGAAGAGTGACCGTCTGTCAGAGACATCTTCTGACAGCACGAGTCACACTTCTTAAAACCTGAAACCCTCTCTTTAGACATGGTGCCTAAACACAACACACACACACCAGTCCAATTAAATTAAACTAATACCAAAAGGTATTTAGTAAAACACCAACACACACACCCTAACAGGGGGGGGATGGGATAGGGAAACTAACTGACTAAAAAAATTAAAAGAGACAGGGATTTCTGTCAGAAAAAGTTAACTTTAAATTTAAGCTATCAAAAACAAATTAGTTTTAACTAAAAAGGGGCTTAAATGTCACAAAAGTGAATTACTTACCAGGAGCTGGTAAAGAGAAGACCTCCGATACTTCCTGCCTTGCATCATGGGATATAGCTGGTAAAAGGAGTTCTCGAGCTAAAGCAGGATCCAAGAATGAGATTGACAACTTAACATGAAGGTGTTTAGAATTGAAAGGTCCAGAATTGGTCTCCAGGCATTGTCCTTTCTGGGCACTTGAAAGAGTCTCGAGTAAAATCCTTGACCTTGCTCTCGAGTATGTACCAGCTGAATGGCTCTCATGTCCATGAGAGCTGTCATTTGTTTGTGCCTCTGCCCAATGATTTTGTGGCAGATTTGGCATTCCTCTTTACATTGGCAAGGTGTGAAAATGGAATCTGTATCCTCGTGAAATTATGTCTAGGACCCATTTGTCCTTTGTGACAATGTGCCAGTTGTCTGGAAAAAGTGCGATTTTTCCTCCCAAGGGGGCTGCCAAGAGAGTGTTGCTTGGCCAGATGAGGTGCAAGTCATTGAGTTTGCCTTCTGGTTGATTGGGACCTGGTGCAAGTCATTGAGTTTGCCTTCTGGTTGATTGGGACCGTTCTTCTCCTCCCTTCTGTGTTGCAGTGCCCCATTGGCGAGGTTTGTACTGGGCTTGTGGTTGTCCTCTGCCTCTTGGACGTCTGTATTTACCCCCAGTGTGGTCTGTGAGTAGCTGGAAAGGAAACAACATCTCCACTCCTTCAGAACTCCAAATGCTTAAATATACAGAATAAGAACACCAGTTGCTGTGCGTTTGAAAAGTTTTTAATTCTGGTACCTCGGCCTTCGCCTTCTCCTGGAATACAATTTTCATGACAAACACCACCCATTTTTAAAGAACATTTGATTAGATTATTGATGCACCATCCCCTAATTTTCCAATTAGGCTTCCTTCATTGCTATATACAATCTATCTATCAAATTTTAGAAAGGACAACACAGTTGGAAAAGGTAATAGAAGGGGAACATTCAGATGTGGAAAGTGTAAGGTTTGTAGTTGGGTTAAAAACTTGGATGGTATCAAAATCAATGAGGTTAGATACAGTGCCATAGAATACTATGACTGTAACTCCACAGAGGTAGTATATATTATAGGATGTGGATGTGAGAAACCAAATTGATACATAGGACAAACAACAAGGAAGGTGAAACTTAGGATTCTTGAACATCTAGGTGACATAAGACATAAGTGAATGGAAAGTCCGGTAGGAAGACATTTTTGTGAAAAACATAGGGGGGGTTCCAGAGGGATTTAGATTAAGCAGGCCCAATGTATTTGGAAATGAAGCTATGTTCCGTGAGAAATTGTTATTAATGGAATCAAGGTTCATTTTCAATTTGAAAACCTTGTTTCCTAATGGGATGAATATGGAAGCTTAAGGCCATTCCACATATCTCTCAGAAATAATAAATTTGAAGAAATTCATGTTTGTAAAGATTGTATGTAAAATGTAAAATATATCATGTAGTAGTGGTCACATTGGGTTTTAGTGAAACAGTTATAAAACACATGAATTGTTTATATTATGGTATTTATGCATTAATTTATATAATTATATTTTCATAACAAATTCACAATGTGTTTATACATTTTATATTAGTAAGGGGAAATGATGCTAGATAGATGATTGTATATAGCAATGAAGGAAGCCTAATTGGAAAATTAGGGGATGGTGCATCAATAATCTAATCAAATGTTCTTTAAAAATGGGTGGTGGTTGTCATGAAAATTGTATTCCAGGAGAAGGCGAAGGCCGAGGTACCAGAATTAAAAACTTTTCAAACGCACAGCAACTGGTGTTCTTATTCTGTATATTTAAGTAGCTGGAAAGGACCAATTTTTTGTTGGCCAATTTCTGCTGAAGCGAGGGGGCTGTACCTGTAGGAAATCTTTGACTGTCTGCAAAGATTTTGATTTATCCTCCATTTTCTTTAAGACTTCTTCTGCTTTAACTCCAAAAAGAACATCCTGCTGTAAGGGAGCATCTAGAAGCTTTGCTTTAACAAGATCAGGCAGAGTTTGTTTCTTTAAACCAAGCATGCCTACGTATAACAGACCCAGTGACAGCTGCTCTGCAAGAAGCCTCCAAAGAATCAAACCCACATTGTAAAGTACGTTTGCCAACCTGTTCAGTTGCATGCAACAGATCCTGCATTTCTTTCAATTCAGACTGTTGAGGGAGAGTGCTCATTCTTTGTTTTAACTGAGAGATAAGAAATTGCAGATACTTTAGCATGTGAAATTGGCAATTTAGTGCCCTCATAGCTAGAGTGGCTGAGGTGTAAACCTTCCCCCCCCCACCTGTCTAATGCTCTGGAGTCCCTTTCAGAGGGTACAGGACTTTTAGCCATAGAAGCCTTAGCCCCTTTGGGACCCTGGGAGATAGTCTCTGGATCAGTAACAGGGCTTTTATAAAGAAATTTGTGGGAATTAGGCACTCTATAGTATCTGTCAGGTTTGGCCGCAGCAGGAGGTAGAGAGTCTGGGTTCAAACTGGATTCTAAGTAAACATCATCCACAATGTCTAAAACTAGTGGGATGGCAAGTGGTCTGTGCTGGGGGAGTAAAAGAAACTCTCTGAGCCTTTTCTTAGAGTCAGAGTAGTCCTGACCTTCCCAGTGAAAATGTTTCCTCATAGTGTGTAAAGTTTCCCCAAAGGAGTAATCTTCAGGAGGAGAAGCTGAGGGAATGGAATCCTCAGCATCAGAATCTTCATAAGGGGAGAAGGAGTAATCTTGGTCCTCAGAGGAGCCTGAAGAAATGGACACTTGTTCAGAGGATGCATAATCTTCCTCTTGTCTAGGCCTTTTGTTGGGAGGAGGCTGGGAACCCCTGATTAAAGAGATCAAATCTTCAGCCATTTTGAGCATCTGTTTCTTAGGCATGGGGCCTTGAACAGGGGACTGAAGTGCAGTCCTATTAGGTTTAATAGGAGTCTTCGTCTTAAGATATGTTTTAATGGTGAGCGTCGTCGGTCCGAAGACGCCTTCAGAAACCAAAGGTGTTTCTGCAGCACCATCTTTTTCAGCAGTGTCATCGGTAGGGGCTGAACAAAATGGCTGCGTCGGCCTGGTACATTCCGCCAAAAGTTCCAAAGTGGTCTCGGGTTCCAGATCTGCGGTAGTCAGGGGCTGCGTCGGAGCCTCACTGAAGGCCGGAGACCGGACCAGCAGAGGCCTCGGAATCTGGCTTGGGCTGCCTGTCCTTATCCTTGCGTTTTTTGTGCACGCCGGTAGTCGGTTGCTCCGACGGCATAGTGTAGTTAAATTTTCTACTGAGGTAGTGTCGTGCGAAATCAAAGCGTCTTTTTATAGTACGCTTATTAAACCTAGCACAAAAACAACAACTAGTGACGTCGTGGTCTGGGCCTAGGCAAGGTATGCAATAAGAATGAAAATCCTTATGAGGTATTTGCTTCCCACAAGAAATACAATTGTTAACTTTTTCTGACATCGGTCTGAGGCAAGAAAAGTTTCCCCAATGGGATACTTGGCTTTATAGAAGACTTCGGTCTGAAATTCGAGTTCGAAAATCTCAGAAGTCGGCCGACCGGCACTTGCGAACTGCTTCTGCTTCGGGCAACGCGCGGCAAGAAAGACTGGAGAAAATGGCGCCGGATGCATTATATATACCCCTGGCGCACTGGCGTCAGGGAAGAAGCGACAGCAGCCAATGCCAGACCAAGACTTTGGAATTCCGAACGACTGCGGGACCGCCTGACGGCAGGATAACCCAAGTGTGATGACTGCAGCAGGGTAACACGAACATCTGCTTTTGCTTCGAGCTTCCTCAGCAAGAAAGACTGATGTAATGGCGTCAGCTGCCTGTTTTTATACCACTGATAACCCAACGTCAGTCCTGGTGTGACAGCAACCAATGCAGAAATACTAAGCCTCTGGTATTCGGGCCAACTGAGGGCTACCCCTGGCAGGATAACCCAAATGTGATGACTGCAACAGTGAAACACGAAGAACATCTTAAGACTGCTTTGATTGGTTCTGTATGCCTGGGCCTGACAAAGGTACACTTGAATCAGTGTTCTATACTGGTCAACAAAAACAGATGAATGAATGAGTGCATAAAAATGAGGGGGCAGGATGCAAAAAGTACAGTTGTGTTCACTTATCATAAATGTATACGTTTGATTGTATTCACTGTTGCAGTCATCACATTTGGGTTATCCCTGCCAGGGTAACCCTCGGCCAGCCCGAATACCAGAGACTTAGTATTTCTGCATTGGCTGCTGATGCTTAGGACTGATGTCAGGTCGTCAGTAGTATAAAGTAAGGCAGCAAACGCCATTACATCAGTTTTTCTTGCCCTAATCTGTCAGGAGCCCCCAAAGTAGGAGGCCAGGTTCTGGTGGAAGAAACCCACCAGTGGCAAATAAATACCAATATGTCCCTTGTAAGGAAAGGAAAACAACAAGGAAGAATGGTTACAAAAGGAGAAAGAGAAAAAAGGGGGCTGGGGGGAGGGAAACAGGACTGCAACAGTGAATACACTCAAACATCTACATTTATGGTTAAGTGCATACAAAGTACAGTTTTGTTACACGCCCCAGATGTCAGAAGACCCTAAAAAGATAAGGCCAAAACCAAAAACACCAAACACTCCTGTACCATATATAATACAATATATACAAATTTACAGTACAACCCCCCCCATGACAGGAATAACAAAATGCAATGCAAAACCCCCAATCCTTAGAAAATAGTTTGTTTTTGACACAGGCTTGCCCTGAGAACTCAAAGCAAAGAAACATACAACTGTACTATGTTCATCATGTTTCATAGTTGCAGTCATCAAATTTAGATAGATTCCCAAAGCTGAGGAAATGGGTGGAGGCAGTTAAGGAAGCTAGGGGCTGGGTAGGATGCCCTGCAAGACTGCAGAGGCAAACACTGCCCTGAATTTGTAGAGGAGAAGCAGGTGGAAATGCTTGGTAAAAGTGTGAACAGATGTCCAGGTGGGAGCCTCCAGGATGTCCCTGGTGGGTACTCCTCTGAGGAAACCTGCAGAGGTGGAGGCTGCTCTGGTGGTGTGTGTCCTGACCCCCTTGAGCGGAAGCTTACCACGCTGTTTGTTGCAGAAATAGATGCAGTGTGCTATTCATTTGGAAATGGTTTGTTTGGAGATGGCTTTGCCCTCTGTCCCTGCAGCAAAGCTAGCCAACAATTGATCAGACTTTCTGAAGGATTTAGTCGTGTCCAGATAGTATCTGAACTGTCTGTGCACATCTAGAGTGAAGAATCCTTTCCCCCTTGTTCTGGGGATTAGGAAAGAGGGTGGGCAAATGAATGGATTGGTTGAGAGCCACACTGGATACCACCTAGGGCATGAAGAATGGGTTGGTTCTGAGGGATACCCAGTCTACATGGATGATGATGAAGGGCTCCACAGCCAGGAGTGCTTGTGGCTCAGAGACTCTTCTGGCTGAAGTGATGGCCAGAAGGAATGGGGTCTTCCAGGAAAGAAATATTAGCTCTGCAGAAGAAGCTGGGTCGAAGGGAGGTAGGGTGAGCTTTTCTGAGACAAAGTTAAGGTCCCAAGCTGGTGCCCTTCTGGAGAGCCTCAAGTTTCTAGCCCCACTGAGGAACTGTCTGAACAAAGGGTGTAAGAAGACGGGCTTGCTCAGTGGGAAAATCAGCAGAAATAGCAGAGGCATACATTTTAATAGAGGAGAAAGAGAGACCACTGTGTAGTAGGTCAGCTAAGTAATCCAGGATGAGAGGGATGGGAGGGCTGTGCCGTATTCTCCCCCTTAGACTGGATCCAGGTGCAGACCCTTTTCCATTTATCTGCATAAGTCTTTCTGGTGCTAGGGCATCTGGCCTCACGGGTAACATTCAGAACCTGTTTAATGAGGATAGCAGATTGGTTCGGGATTAGGGAATAAGCCAAGATGCCAAATTTGGTGTCTGCAATTGGGGATGCATGAATTCCCCTTCCCTCAGGGTTAGAAGGTTTGGAATCTGCGGAAGATGCCATGGAGACACAGCAGGGACAGGCTGCGCAGCAAGGGGTATCAGTGCTGTTGGGGCCAGTCTGGAGCTATAAGAATGGTCTTTGGTTTTCCCTCCCTTATTTTGAGCATTAACCTGGGCTGAGAAGTAGGGGAGGAAAGGCATAGACTGATAAGTTGACCCAAGAGCAGGACAGGGCATCCACTTTCCAAGCAATGAAGTGATGCTCCCTGGTTCAGAATTTACTAAGCTGATAGTTGGTGTGGGAGGCAAACAGATCACCTCTCGGAGTTCCCCATTTCTAGGTTATTAGGGGGAAGGTACTTCTGTTGAGCTGCCACTCGCATGGGTCTAGAAGGTTTCTGCTTAACTGGTCTGCCAGGGAGTTGAGAGAGCCTGGTAGGTATTGCACTAACAGGTGTAGTTCGCATGGAAGAGGCTGTGAGCCAAGGGGTCAAGGCCAGCCTGCATAGAGGGTAGGAGCGAGTCCCTCCCTGCTTGTTCAAGGGGTTTGAAAGCTATCAAGGCATGCTGCACAGCCATCATCTCTTTTTGACTGATGTGAGGGAGATTTGCTGTGGGCTCCATTGGTCCTGTATGCACCTGCCGCCCAGGTGGGCACCCCAAGCGTAGTCTGATGTGGCTGTGGTGAGGGTCTGGGTGGCGGGTAGTGGGGAAAAGGGCAGTCCCTTGTTGTGGGAGCATGCCGTTGCCCCCCCCAGAGAAATTCCTTTCTGTTGCAAGGAATTAAAGGTGAAAGAGTTTCAAAGATCTTGAGAGTGCTGACACCAAAGGCTCTTTAGGTACCATTGAAGCTTCCTCATATGCAGTCTGGCATATGAAATGAGGAGTATGCAAGATGCCATGAAGCCCAGATCTTTCAGGATTTTTCTTGCAGAAAGCTGGGGCCTGGTAGCCAGTTGAGAGCAGTAGGCTGTCAGAAAAATTTGTTTCTCTGGTGTAAGGTATGCCATCCGGGATGCTGTGCCCAGACATGCTCCCAGGAAGATTATCCTTTGGGTGGGCACCTGTTTTGATTTATTTTCATTGACTGTGTACCCTAAGCAGGTGAAGTAGGGTCTTTACAAAGCTCAAGTGCTTGAGCAGCTTTTCCTGGCTGTCTGCCTAAATAAGGCAGTCGTCTAAGTAGGGGTAAATTTGATTATTTCTTTGTCTGCAAAAGGCAATGATCGGAGCCAGACATTTTGTGTAAACTCTTGGAGCAGTAGATAAGCCAAAGGGAAGTGCAGAGAACTGAAAGTTTTGACATCCTGCCCTGAATCAGAGATATTTACTGCATGATTCCCCAATAGGAATGTGGAAGTATACCTCTTATGGCTAGCCAATCGTCCTTGGAGAGCATGGGTAGCAGCTGCTGGGGGGTGAGCATTCTGAATTCTGGGATCACCAGGAAGGTGTTTAGAAAGGATAGATAGAGGATAAGGTGCCAGGTGCCCTCTTTTCTGGGCACCAGAAAAAGACTGGAGTAGAAGCCTTGGCCTATCTGTTCTGCAGGAACGTGCTCTACTGCCTTCAAAGAAAGAAGAGAATGAATTTGCTTTTGAGCCTCTGCTCACTGATTTGGTGGTAGATCTGAAAACCCTTTTGGGTGTGGAAGGAGAATTTGTAACCCTGAGAAAAAATGTTCAGAACCCATTGGTCCTTGGTAATGGTGGCCCAGGTGCTTGAGTGAAAGGAGCGTTTTCCTCCTAGGGGTAAGTGAAGGTCGGCAGAGGGGAGGTCAAGAGGAGGGGAGTCATTGTCAGTTCTTACCAAAAGGGGGTGACTTAGAAGTCCCTGGTTTTGAAGTGGAGGTAGTCCACTGCTTAGATCTCTGCATCCCCTGAGGCTGCTGTCTGGGGGGTCTTTTTCCACGGGGCCTAGCCTGGGCCGGTCTACTCGGAGCAGGAAAGGACCAGTGCTTGGAGGGACAGTGCCTGCTGAACCTTTAAATGTTTGCATACATTTTACTTATTTTTAAGACATCTTCTGCCTTAGTGCCAAATGAGCTATCTTTGTGCAAGGGGACATCCAACAATTTAGATTTGACATGGTCTGGCAGGGGTTGTTCCTTACGCCATGTATGTCTTCTAATGACAGATCCAGTGACTGCTGCTCTGCAAGAAGTTTCTCTGGCATCAATACCACAGTGCAAAGTGTGTTTAGTTACTTGACTTGCAGAATACATCAAGTGTTTTAAATCTTTAGAATATGCCCAAGCAGGAAAGGAAGACATTTTTTGTTTTGTGAGTTCCAAGGTATGCTGCTGATAGTTAAGCATATGGGACTGACAATTTAGTGCCCTGATAGCAAGAGAAGCTGAGGTGTACACTTTTTTACCCCATCTGTCCAATGCTCTGGAATCCCTGTCTGAGGGGGTGGGATTCTTAGAGGTTGCTTTAATCCCTTTAGACCCCTGAGAAATGATCTCAGGGTCAGATGTTGGATTTTTAAAAAGACAGTTGTGAGAGTCAGGGACTCTGTAGTACTGGTCTGGTTTTCTGGGAGCAGGAGGTAGGGCATCAGGAGTTAAGTTGGATTCAAGGAAAACATCATCCACCACACATCCAGGAATGGGGGATGGCCAAGAGTCTGTATTGTGGAAGATCTAGGAATTCCTGGAGTCTCTTTTTAGACTGAGGGTAGCCCTGACTCTCCCATTGGAAATGCTGCCTTAAAGTATGCAGGGTTTTCCCGAAGGAAAAATCCACTGGGAAAAGGCTGAATGAATGGATTCCTCTGCATCAGAATCCTCATAAGTGGAGAGGAGTTGCATGGCTTCATAGTCAGATGCATCAGATTCATCTGACTCTTGTTTAGACAAAACCACTGGGGACAGATCTCTTCCGTCTTGAGGGGGTGGCTTGGCTTTCTCTGATCAGCATAAGGTCTTCCGCCATTTTAAGACTGAGAAACTGAGGCAAGGAAGCAGGCGCTGGAGAGTGAGTAGTCGGTTTCTTGCGCGTGGTTCAAACCCTGGGCCTAAGGAACTCTGTTGTTTTCGAAAGAACGGTAGTTGTGAAAGAAGACGTCATTTTGTGATGAGATTTGGTGGTGCAAAGGACTTCCTCGGAAGCCGATGCCTGCTCTGCAGCTCCAGACCCATCCAAGGTAGAGACGACTGCATCATTCTTAGATGAAGAAGAGTTTTGCATCACACTGGACTCCGAAAGTGTCTTGGTAGTGTCCTGGAACCGAAGTGGGCATCTGAGGCTGTGAAAGCACCTCACTGAGTACAGGAGAACTGTTGACTAATTTAACGGAAGCGTCGTCGATAGTTTTGTACCTGTGTGGTCTGTGTCTGTCTTTATCTCAACATTTTTTAGGAAGATCTGCTGTCGGATGGCTTACCGAAGCCATATTAGAATTAGGGGACTGTAAATGAAAATATCTGGCTACAATAAGGGCCCGATGACTGATAGTTCTGGCACTTAAAGTACAGTTGTGTACACTTACCATAAATGTAGATATTAGTGTGCATTCACTGTTGCAGTCATTACATTAGGGTAATCTGCTGGCAGGTTGCCCTCAGTCGGCTTGATTAACAAAGTCTTGGATCCTGCGTCAATTACTTTCCCTTCTTCCTTGATGTCAGGTCGTCAGGGGTACAAAACATGCAGCAGACACCATTACATCAGTTTTTCTTGCCCCAGATGTCAGGTGCCCCTCAAATGGGGAGCCAAATATTTAAGTAATTAAAAACACAAATAAACCTCCAAACAAAAGCAAATACACCAATAAGGCTTTTATGCATAGTAAAGGAAAGTAGAGGCATAGTAAGAGAAAAACAGGGGGTTGGAGGGAGGGGTAACCAGGACTGCAACAGTGAATAGACTCAAACATCTACATTTATGGTAAGTGTGCACAACTTTACTATGTTCTTCGTGTTTCAATGTTGCAGTCATTACATTTGGGTAGATTCCCAAAGCTATGACTGGGAGGATGAATTTATACAGCATTAGGACCAGCTATAAGGCCCTGCAGGACAGCAGTGGCAAAGCCAGCTCTGGGTTTAGAGAAAAAACGTAAATGGTAATGTTTGGTGAACGTATGAACTGAGCTCCAGGTAACAGCTTCTAGAATGTCTCTGGTAGGAACACCTCTGAGAAAGGTTGTAGAAGTAGATGCAGCCCTGGTGGAATGAGATCTGATCCCCTGAGGGATAGTTTTACCATGGTGCATATAGCAGAAACGAATACAATGGCTTATCCATTTGGAAATAGTCTGCTTTGAAATAGCCTTGTCCTCTGCCCCTGCAGCAAATGCCACCAGTAGTTCAGATTTTCTTAGAGATTTTGTCCTGTTTAAGTAAAATCTAAGTGGTCTGTGCACATCCAATGAATGCAGAATCCGCTCCCCCTTGTTCTGTGGATTGGGAAAGAAAGTTGGCAAAAGTACAGTTTTGTACCTACCATAAATGCAGATATCGATAGGTATGCATCTGCAGTCATCACATACGGGTTGTCCTGCCTCAGGCAGCCCTTCGGTCAGCCGGATTCCAAAGTGTGGGTCCGGCGTCGGCTGATGTCGCCCTTTCCCCGACGTCACAGCGCCTGGGGTATATAAGTGTCAGCCGACACCATCTTCCTCAGTTTTTCTTGCCCCAGATGCCAGGTGCCCTCTAGGAAGGCTAAATTTAGAAAAATGCAATAAAAAATCCAAATATTTGCAAAAATATCTATCTATATATATATATATCTATATCTATATATATATATTTATATATATATATATATATATATATATATATATATATATATATATATATATATATATATATATATATATATATATATATATATATATATCTATATATCTATATATATATATAAACAAATACACCATAATAGATCCCCCAGCTAGCTAATAGAGAGGTAAGCACCCTAGGAATACCACAGAGGGAAGGAGGAGGTAAAACCTGACTGCAGATGCATACCTATTGGACATCTACATTTATGGTAGGTACAAAACTGCACTATGTCCTTCAAGGATGCATCTGCAGTCATCACATATGGGTAGAATACCATAGCCAATCTGGGGGTGGAGGTACTAGGAAAAGGATGGTGTAGCTAAGATACCCTGCAGGACAGCCGTAGCAAAGCCTGCTCTGGATCTGGAATATAAAGGTAAATTGTAATGCTTGGCAAATGTATGCACGGAGCTCCATGTGGCAGCTTCTAAAATGTCTTTTGTAGCCACCCCTCTTAAGAAGGCTGTGGAGGTGGCTGTGGCTCTCGTAGAATGGAGGTCTAATGCTAGCTGGTACAGTCTTTCCATGAAATGAGTAACAAAAGTGGATGCAATTTCCTATCCATTTTGAAATTGTCTGTTTGGAAATTGCTTTTCCTTGAGTACCAGCAGCATATGCTACCAGCAGCTGGTCAGTTTTTCTGAAACCTTTAGTTCTGTCCAAGTTGTAGCGCAATGGTCTGTGAATGTCCAGGGTGTGCAGCAGTTTCTCCCCTTTGTTTTGTGGATTTGGGAAGAAGGTAGGCAAGTGAATGGCTTGATTCAATGAAACCCTGGATACCACCTTTGGCATAAAAGTAGGATTAGTTCTTAATGAGACTCTGTCCTGGTGAAAAATAATAAATGGCTGAACTGCCATCAGGGCCTGCAATTCCGAAACCCTTCTTGCTGAGGTTATTGCCAGAAGGAAAGCAGTCTTCCATGAAAGGTACTGTAGATCTGCAGATGCTGCTGGTTCAAATGGAGGCAGTGTTAGTTTTTCCAACACGTAGTTAAGGTCCCAAGCAGGTAGAGGTGGTTTCCTAGGAGGTTTGATGTTTTTGATTCCTCTTAGAAACTGTCTTAGGAGAGGATGAGAAAAGACAGGAGGATCAGTATTGTACTCTGCTGAAATTGCTGAAGCATGAATCTTAATAGAAGAGTAAGACAGTCCATTGTGGAACATTTCTGCCAAATATTCCAGGATTTGTGCCATGTTCATCATTGTCGCATCTAGGCCCTTTGTGGTGTTCCAGATGAGAAATATTTTCCATTTTGCTGAATATGCTTTCCTTGTGGAAGGGCGGCAAGCTTCCAGAATGATATTCTTCACTCTCTGGGATAGCTTATCCTGAGGAGGAGTCAAGGTATTCTCCACGCTGTTAGTTGCAATGTTTTTAGGTTGGAATGTAGAGTTTTGTATCTGTGCTGTGTCAGTAGAAGTGGCCATAAAGGTAGGGGCCATGGTTTCGTACGTGACATGCTCCTTAGCAGTGGGTACCAGTGCTGTCTTGGCCAGTCCGGAGCTATCAGAATCACTTTTGGCTGCTCTGCCCTGATCTTCAGTAACACCTTGGTCATTAATGGAATAGGAGGAAATGCATACACTGTCAGATTTCTCCAGCTGAAAGAGGGCGTCCACTTTCCACGCTTGTGGGTGGTATGTCCTTGAGCAGAATTTCTTCAGTTGATTGTGGGGGGATGCAAATAGATCTATGTCCGGGCTCCCCCAAGATTGTGTTATCTGTTGGAAAATGTCTGGGTGCAGCATCCATTCGTGTGCATCCATGATATTTCTGCTTAAGCTGTCTGCCAGTGCATTGTCCTTCCCTGGCACAAACTGAGCTTGTAGCTGTATATTGAGTTTCAAGGAAAGATCCCATAGATTCATTGCCAGTCTGCACAAAGGGTAAGAATGGGTACCTCCTTGCTTGTTTATGTACCACATAACTGTGGTGTTGTCTGTCCTTAGTAGATGGCCTTGATGCAGAAAGAATTTGAAGGCCTCGATTGCATGTATCCCTGCTAGCATTTCTTTTTGATTTATGTGCACGCGTAGCTCCTTTCTTGACCACTGTCCTTGGATACCTCTGCCCTTCATGTGTGCTCCCCAACCTAGGTCTGAAGCGTCTGTTGTAATAGTTTGGGAGGTTTTTGGCTTTGTGAAGGGCAACCCTCTGCTGGACTGGCTGGCCTGAGCCCACCACAAAAATTCCTTGTGAAGGCATGGAATGAGTGGGATTAAAGTTTCCAAACTGTGACTGTGCTGAGTCCATAAACTCCTTAGGTACCACTGTAGCTTTCTCATATGTAGCCTTGCTTGTGGAATCAAAAGAATACAGGATGCCATGTAACCCAGGGCCTGCAGGATTTTCCTTGCAGTCAGCTGAGTTTGTCTGGTCAGATTCTTGAAGTAATCCGGTAGTTGACTTTGTTTTTCTTCTGTGAGATAAGCCATTTGGGTGGTTGTATCTAGATCCGCACCCAGAAAGGTTATTCTTTGGGATGGAACAAGTCTTGATTTGTGCATGTTGACTGTATATCCCAAGGCCTGTAGAAGATTGATGGCATAATTCAAGTCCTTTATCAAAGTTTGTTGGTTGTCTGCTTGTATAAGGCAGTCGTCCAGATACGGGTAGATTTGAATCCCCTGGAGTCTGCAGTGTGCTATTACTGATGCCAGGCATTTCGTGAATACTCTGGACGCAGTAGATAAGCCAAAGGGCAATGCTGAGAATTGATAATGCTCTGACCCTGCAAGAAATCGGAGGTATCTTCTGCAACTTTGTCTGATGGGGACATGCAGGTATGCCTCCTTGAGGTCGAGTAACCAGCCAAGACCCCTTGCCCAGCATGGGAAGGAGTTGCTGTAGAGTCAGCATTTTGAACTTTGGCACAATGAGATAAGTATTCAGTACGGACAAGTCGAGAATTGGTCTCCATTGATGCTCTTTTCTTGGAACAAGGAATAGCCTGGAGTAAAATCCTTGGCCTTGTTCTGAAATAGGAACTTTTTCTATGGCTTTCATTTGTAGTAAGTTTGAGATTTGTTTCAAAGCCTCTGCCCTTTGATTTGGTGGCAGACCTGGCATGCCTTTTCTTTTTGGCAATGTGTGGAAATGGAACCTGTATCCGTTTGTCTATTATTTGTAGTGTTCATTTGTCTCTTGTAATGTTGTGCCAATTTCTTGAGAATACAGAAAGCTTTCCGCCCAAAGATGCTTCTAATTGAGCCCTGGTTGGCGGAGTCAAAGCAAAGTCATTGAGTTTGTCCTTGTGCAGCAGTTGCAGGTCCTGAACTGCCTGTCTGGATTGGAGGTTGCCACTGACTGCCTCTGTAGCAGCCCCTAGCTTGCCCTCTACCTCTGGCACGCCTGTTCCTGCCCCTTTGAAATGTTTCTGTGTCCGGAAAGGACCAATTCTTGGAAGGCCAGTTTCTGCTGAATCTAGGCGGTTGGACTTGAAGAAAATCCTTAACTGTTTGTACAGATTTTGCCTTTTCCTCAAATTTCTTTAGGACGTCTTGAGCAGTGGAACCAAATAACTTTTGCTTTTCCAGTGGAGCATCCAAAAGCTTAGCTTTAACATGTTCTGGCAGAGATTGTTCCTTCAGCCAAGCATGCCTACGTATGACAACACCTGTCATTGCTGACCTACATGAAGCTTCCAATGCATCATAACCAAACTGCAAGAAGTGGTTGCTAACCTGCTGGGAGTTATGTACCAGATCCTGAAGGGATTTACAGTCAAGGGGTTCAGAAGACAATTTCTTATGCATTTCTTCTAACAAATACTCTTGATACTGTATCATGTGAAATTGACAATTTAATGCCCTCATAGCAAGAGTGACAGAGGTATACACTTTTTTACCCCATCTCTCTAATGCCCTGGATTCCTTTGCAGAGGGGAGTGGGTTCTTAGTAGTAACAGCTGCAACCCCTTTAGGGCCCTGTGAAATAGTTTCAGGGTCAGCAGAGTAGGCCTTATAAAGAAAATTGTGTGTCCGGGACCCTGTAATACCTATCAGGCTTAACAGGGGCCGGAGGCAGAGTGTCAGGCGTCATACTAGAGTCAGAATATACATCATCAATCACATTTAAAACAGGAGGAATAGCCAAAGGTCTATGCTGAGGTAAATGAAGAAAAGTTCTTAAGTCTTTTCCTGGAATCAGAATATTCCTGGCCCTGCCATTTGAAATGCTCTCTCATAGTGTGAAGGGTCTCCCCAAAGGAAAGCTCTTCAGGAGGGGAGGCTGAAGGAATAGATTCCTCTGCATCCGAATCCTCGTAGGCCAAATAAGCCTCCTCCTGTTAGTCTAAATGATCCGAGCCAACAGAGGCCTCCTCTGAGGAAAGGGGATCCATCCTGGGCCTTTTGTCTATAGGGGGTTGGGAGCCCCTGTCCGGATGAGGCTGAGAGCCCCTAATTAAGGAGATAAGGTCCTCTGCTAAAGTTAGAATCTGTGAACTATAAGAAGGTCCCTGAGGAATAACTCTGGGAGGCATGGCTTTAGTGTGTTTTGCAGCTTTAGCCCTGGTGAAGGCCTTAATAGACATGGATGCAGGAGGCCTGGCTGCACCACGTGCTGGTGTAGCTTTGTCTGAAGGTATGGTGTCGGAAGATTCCAATACACCAGTTTCGGAAGGCAATTCTGTAACCGACTTGGTAGGAGCCTCCGGGGCCGAGGCTGTCAGTTGTATTATTTCAGGGTTCGGAAGTTCCAAGGACTCGGTATCAGCCGAGACCGAGACACTCGCGGTAGGCCTAGCTGCGGTTTCAGCCGAAACCACGGCCCACGTGCGTCTGTCCTTGTCTTTCCGTTTCTTAATTAAATGTGATGTTGGTGTTTCCGACGGCATTTTGTAAGCAAAACTATCCCCAAAAAACTCTTCTGCGAACTCCGACCGACGTCTAAGAGTGTGTCAGTTGAAGGAAGCGCAGGCTGAACAGGCCGAGACGTCGTGGTCTGGGCCTAAGCAGGGAAGACAATAAGAGTGGAAATCCTTATGAGGTATTTGTTTCCCACAAGTTAAACAATTATTAACTTTTTCTGACATCGGCTGAGGCAAGAAAGAGTCCCCAACGGGGTACTTAGCTTTTGAAGTCTTCGGATAGCGAATTTACAGGAGCTGGCCGACCGGCACTTGTGAACTGCTTCTGCTTCGGGCACCACGCGGCAAGAAAGACTGAGGAAGATGGCGTCGGCTGACGCTTTTATACCCCAGGCGTGGTGACATCGGGGAAAGGGCGACATCAGCCGACGCCGGACCCAGACTTTGGAATCCGGCCGACCGAAGGGCTGCCTGAGGCAGGACAACCCATATGTGATGACTGCAGATGCATCCTTGAAGGACATCTTTCTATCTGAATTGTTTAAATGGCATAAAGAAAATGTTGGAAAAACTTTTATGTTTGTAACACTGGATATCACTTCACTTTTTACAGTAATCCCAAATGAATATGGTTTGGATGCCATACGTGGTTTTCCTATTAGTGAAATTGGTATGCAAGCACGAGAAATAGAAAATTTGTACTTTGTTAGATGTGGTATTGACAAAGAATGTGGTTAATTTTGATGAAAAACCTTTTTTGCAGTTAACTGGGGTAGCAATGGGCACCCCAATAGCGAACACATATGCGAATTAGAAGTTATGTACCTACCATAACGTTCCATGTTAGTTGTCTTCTCTCACCTTCTTTCTTGCTGGATGGGTTCGGAGCCGATCCTCCGACTCGGCACTTGCTAAGCTCGAAAGTCACTTTTACCAGCTCGAGGCAGCCCCATATCCCATGATGCAAGGCGGTAATTACCCAGATCTCGTTTGGTATCTAGAGGAAAAACTGCATATAAAACTTTCCACTAAGGAAAAAGGAACAACTAACCTAAAAAGGCTGTAAAGGGAAACCAGGTAATCAAGGTCAAGAACTAACTGGTGTCCAAGGAAGAAGAATCTTCCAGAGAAAAAGGGAGATCAAGGTCTGTCCAGGCTAGGGGGACAGGAGTGAGGGACGCAAGAAAGAAGGCGAGAGAAGACAACTAACATGGAACGTTATGGTAGGTACATAACTTCTAAATGTTAAGTTGTCAATCTCGCCTTCATTCTTGCTGGATGGGACCGTCCTAGCACCTCTATCCTGGGTGGCTCAATGGAACAGACTCTTGAGAACTGTGGAACCAAAGCTTGCCCTGTCCCTGGAGGCCAAATCCAATTTGTAATGAGAAATGAAGGTATGAGGAGTGGCCCAAGTGGCTGCTGCACAAATAGTATCTAAGGGTAGCCTAGCCTGAAAAGCTGTAGAAGTGGCTAGACCTCTTGTGGAATGTGCTTTAGGTTTTGAGCCCAGATGTTTGCCCCTAAGCTGATAAATGTCAGAAATGGTGGAAGATAGCCATCTGGATAAGGTCATTTTAGAAACAGGGAGACAGTACAGTTTTGTACCTACCATAAATGTAGATGTCCGAACTGGATAGCATCTGCAGTCATAACAAATGGGTTGTCCTGTCGTCAGGCAGCCCTTCGGTCGGCCGGATTCCAAAGTCTGGGTCCAGCTTCGGCTGATGTCGCACTTCACCCGACGTCATCTCTGCTGGTCTTCGGGTATAAAGGCATCAGCCGACGCCATTTTCCTCAGTGTTTCTTGCCCCAGATGCCAGTTGCCCTCTTGGAAGGCTAAATTTTGGATAAATGCCAATGTTTCTAAAAAGTAGAAGGCAAACACAAAAATAAGCATGTATGTACATAAATACAAACAAATACACCATAAGAGACTCCCCCCCCAGCTAGCTATTAGGAGGGTAAATACCCTAGGAGTACCACAGAGGGAAGGAGGTGGGTAATCCTGACTGCAGATGCTATCCAGTTCGGACATCTACATTTATGGTAGGTACAAAACTGTACTATGTCCTTCATGGATGCATCTGCAGTCATAACAAATGGGTAGAATACCATAGCCAAACTAGGGGTGGAGGAAGAAAATTATGGTGTAGTTAGGATCCCTTGCAGTACAGCAGTGGCAAACCCTGCTCGGGATCTAGAGTAAAGAGGTAAATTATAATGCTTGGCAAATGTATGCACGGAGGTCCAAGTAGCCGCCTCAATAATGTCCTTGGTTGCCACTCCTCGTAAGAAAGCTGTGGTAGTGGCTGTAGCCCTTGTAGAATGAGGTCTTATGTTCTGTGGAATTGGTTTTCCATGGTAGGAGTAACAGAATCTTATGCAATTTCCTATCCATTTGGAAATTGTCTGTTTGGAAATTGCTTTTCCTTCCCTTCCTGTTGCATAGGCTACTAAAAGCTGGTCAGTTTTTCTGTTACTTTTGTTCTGTCCAGGTAGTAGCGTAACTGCCTATGTACATCCAAGGTATGCAGCAGTCTTTCCCCTGTTCTGTGGATTGGGAAAGAAGGTAGGTAGGTGGATTGCCTGGTTTAAAGACACTCTGGATACCACCTTAGGCATAAATGTAGGATTAGTTCTCATGGACACCCTATCTTGATGGAAGATTAGGAAGGGTTGCACTGCCATTAAGGCCTGTAGTTCAAACCCTCCTTGCTGAAGTAATTGCCAGTAGGAAAGCAGTTTTCCATGATAGGTGTTGCAGATCTGCTGTTGCTGCTGGTTCAAACGGAGGGAGTGTCAACTTTTCTAGCACAAAGTTCAAGTCCCATGCTGGTAATGGTGGTTTCCTAGGAGGTTTTACATTCTTGATCCCTCTGAGAAACTGCCTGAGTAGAGGATGCGAAAAGACAGGTGGATCAAGCTGTATTCTGCTGAAATAGCTGATGCATGTATCTTGATGGAAGAATAGGACAGGCCTGTATGTAGAAGCTCTGCCAAGTACTCCAGGATGTTAGCAATATCTATGTTCGACACATCTTTTCCTCTTTCAGTACTCCAAATGACAAACCTTTTCCATTTTCCTGCATAGTTCCTTCTTGTTGAAGGTCTGCGGGCTTCAAGGATAATGTCTTTAACCCTTTGGGATAGGTCTGGGTTAGTTGCTGCTATGTGATGTTCCAGGCAGTCAGTTGCAAGGTTTTTAGGTTTGGATGCATGATGTTGTAGTTGTTCTGAGTTAACATCAAAGGCATCAGGGTATTGACCACATTCTCCCGAGACATGCTCCTCAGCAATGGGTACCAGTGTTGTCTTGGCCAATTCGGAGCTATCAGGATTATCCTTGGACGTTCCTCTTTGATTTTCAGTAGTACCTTGTGCATCAAGGGAAGAGGTGGGAATGCATATGCTGCCAGGCCTTTCCAGCTGAAGGATAGAGAGTCCACCTTCCATGCAAGTGGGTGGTATGTCCTTGTGCAGAATTTTTTGAGCTGGTGATTGAGTGGGGATGCGAATAGGTCTATTTGTGGCATTCCCCATTTCTTTGTGATGGCCTTGAAGATGTCCGGGTGTAGCATCCATTCGTGAGCATCCGAGGTGGTTCTGCTTAACATGTCTGCTAGGGTGTTCTCTTTTCCCGGCACAAACATGGCCTGTAACTGGATGTTGTAGCTCAGAGCCAGATTCCAAAGGTCCAGAGTCATTCTGCATAGGGGGTATGAATGAGTGCCTCCCTGTTTGTTGATGTACCACATGACTGTGGTGTTGTCTGTCCTTATCCTTAAATGGCCTTCTTTGAGGAATGGTCCGAATTTTTGGATTGCTAGTTTTACTGCCAGCATTTCTTTTTGGTTTATGTGCAGGTGCAGCTGGTCTTGAGTCCACAATCCTTGTATGCATTTGTCCAGCATGTGCCCCATCCTAGGTCTGAGGCGTCCGTTGTGATGGTTTGGCTTGCTTGAAAGTTGTGGAAGGGTAAGCCTGGGTTTGACTGGCATGCTTGAGCCCACCATAGGAACTCCTGTTTTAGGCATGGGATTAGTGGGATTTCGTTTCTAAGCTGTGCCTGTGTTGAGACCATAAATTCTTTAGGTACCACTGTAGCTTTCTCATATGCAGTCTGGCATGTGGGACCAAGATTATGCATGATGCCATGAATCCCAAGGCCTGCAGAACTTTTCTTGCTGTTAGTTTGTTCTTCTTTGTTAATGCCAAGAAGTAAAGAGGGAGTTCTTTTGTTTTTCTGCAGTTAGGAATGCCATTTGTTTTACTGTGTCCAATTCCGCACAAGAATGTTCTTGTTTGGGATGGTATCAGCCTTGACTTTTGTAAATTGACTGTGTATCCCAGGGCTTGTAGCAAGCAAATGACCCTTTGTAAATCTGTTGTCAGCTTGCTTTTGTTGTCCGCTTGTAACAGGCAGTCATCCAGGTATGGATAAATTTGGATTCCCTGTAGTCTGCAGTGAGCGATTACTGATGCCAGGCATTTTGTGAATACTCTGGGCAGTAGATAAGCCAAAGGGCAATGCTGAGAATTGATAATGCTCTGATCCTGCAAGAAATCTGAGGTATCTTCTGCAATTTGGTCGAATGGAGACGTGCAGGTATGCCTCCTTGAGATCTAGAGTTACCAGCCAACACTCCTTGCCCAGCATGGGAAGAAGTTGCTGTAGGGTCAGCATTTTGAATTTTGGGACAATGATGTATGTGTTTAAGGGACAGGTCGAGAATAGGTCTCCAACTTTTCTCTTTTCTTGGTACTAGGAAGAGTCTGGAGTAGAATCCTTTGCCCTGTTCTGTTATTGGTACTCTTTCCACAGCTCTCATCTTTGCTAATTTCGCTATCTGCTGTAGAGCTTCTGTTTTTTGATTTGGAGGTAGGTTTGGCATTCCTCTTTTTACTGGTAAGGTGTGGAAGTGGAATCGGTAGCCTTGGTCTATGGTTTGCAAAATCCACTTGTCTTCTGTGATATAGTGCCCTTTCAACCATGCATGCCTTCTTATCACTGTGCCAGTCATGGCTGATCTAAATGAAGCCTCCAGTGCATCATAGCCACATTTTAAAGAATGGTTACTAACCTGTTGGATGTTATTCACCATTTCTAAAACATATTTCTTATCTAAGGAATCATCATAGGATAGCTTTTTAGTTAACTGATCAAGCATAAACTCTTGGTATTGGATCATATGAAACTGACAGTTTAAAGCTCTAGCTGAGAGAGTAGCAAAGGTGTATACTTTTTTCCCCCATCTCTCTAAGGACCTGGATTCCCTTTCAGAAGGGATAGGGTTTTTTGCTGAGGTCGAGGCTACCGCCTTAGGCCCCTGGGATATAGTTTCAGGATCTGCAAGTGGGGCCTTGTATAGGTGGTGATGAGTGTCTGGCACCCTGTAAAATCTATCTGGTTTGGCAGGGGCTGGAGGTAAAGAATCAGGAGCAGTGCAAACATCATTAAATGCATCATCCACAACAGGCAGTACAGGAGGTATAGCTAAGGGCCTATGTTGTGGTAGGTGCAGAAAAGTCCTAAGCCTTTTTCTTGAATCTGAGAAATCTTGTCCCTGCCATTGGAATTGTTCTCTCATGGCATGTAAGGTTTCCCCAAAGGAAAATTCCTCTGGTGGAGAGGCAGCTGGAATGGATTCTTCAGCATCGGAATCTTCATAAGTAGAAAAAGGAGCCTCTGGCTGGTCTGTAATGTCTGAGTCATCCGCAGAATCATCAGTGGACACTGGCTCGGGGGGCTCTGCCCTAGGTCTCTTTTCTGGGGCTGAGAGGCCCTGTCTGGGTGAGATTGGGATCCCCTAATTAAGGATATTAAATCCTCTGCCAGAGTAAGCATTTGTGAACTTGAAGTGGGCCTGTGTGAGGGGGCCTTAACAGGCACTGATTTAACAGATTTGGCTGCTTTAGCCCTGGCAAAGGCCTTAATAGACATGGCTGCAGGAGGCCTAGCAGCACCACGTGCTGGGGTAGAGACATCCAAAGGGATGGTGTCTGATAAATCACTAGGAACCACAATTGTAGGCAAAATTTCTGAGGCCGATTCAACTAAGGTAGCAAGAGCCTCAGTAGTAGTCATGGATTCGCTGAAGATTGACGGTTTTCGGTTTCGGCGAAACCGAGACACTCATGGCTTGCTTAACCGTGGTTTCGCCGAAACCGCGGACCGCGAGTGTCGGTCTTTTCTTTGCTTTTTTAACAATTTGGGTAGTCGGAGGATCCGACGGCATAATGTACGCAAAATCTGAGCCGAAAAACTGTTCAGCAAACTCCGACCGACGCCTAAGCGTTCGTCGGTTGAAGGAAGCACAGGCCGAACAGGCTGCTACGTCGTGGTCTGGGCCTAAGCAAGGCAGGCAGTAAGAGTGGAAATCTTTAGGAGGTATTTGTTTCCCACAAGTTAAACAGTTATTGACTTTCTGACATCGGCTGAGGCAAGAAAGAGTCCCCAACGGGGTACTTAGCTTTTTAGAAGTCTTCGAAGTAGTATTCGGTAGAAGTAATCTCTGGATCCGACCGACCGGCACTTGCGAACAGCTTCTGCTTGGCCCGCGGCAAGAAAGACTGAGGAAAATGGCGTCGGCTGATGCCTTTATACCCGAAGACCAGCAGAGATGACGTCGGGTGAAGTGCGACATCAGCCAAAGCCGGACCCAGACTTTGGAATCCGGACGACCGAAGGGCTGCCTGACGACAGGACAACCCATTTGTTATGACTGCAGATGCATCCATGAAGGACATCTTTTTTGTTTTCAGCATAAGAAAGGAAGAGCTGATCAGACTTCCTAAATTGCTTCGTTCTGTCCAAGTAATATCTGAGTTGGCGGTGAACATCTAGGTAGTGTAATTTTTGTTCCGCCCTGTTAGAATAATTTGGAAAAAATACAGGAAGATCAATGGATTAGTTTAAATTTGTCTTAGAAGCAACCTTGGGCAAAAAGGATGGATTGGTTCTCAAGGATACTCTGTCCTTGTGGAAGACCAAATAAGGGGGACGAACAGAGAGGGCATGAAGTTCAGACACTCTTCTAGCCGAGGTAATGGCGACAAGAAAAAGTGCCTTCCAAGAAAGAAACTTTAATGAACATGAAGCAGCCGGCTCGAAAGGAGGAAGTATCAAGGATGTCAGCACTAAATTTAAGTCCCACTGTGGTGGAGGATCCCTAACAGGGGGCTTAAGAAGGAACACTCCTTTGAGAAAGGCTTTACAAAGTTTATGGGACATAATGTTATGGTCTGCGAATCCGACATGAAAGTTCGAGATTGCTGCCAACTGAACTTTGACTGTGGAAGATGAAGAACCTGAGTGAAAAATTTCCGCTAGAAAATCCAAGACTGACTGAATAGGGGCAGTAAATGGATCAATGTTCTTAGATTTTGCCCAAAGGGAGAAGCGTTTCCACTTGCTAGAGTAAATTCTCCTGGTAGAGGACTTAAGAGAAGCTACTATGATGTCTCTAACGAGGTTAGAGATCATAGGAAGCCTGGCTAAGGAAGGAAGTGGAGCAACCAAGCTGTGAGTCTGAGGGAAGGAACGGACCGGTGCAGTTGACCCAACTGGTGGGTCAGAAGATCTGGAGCTGGGTCCAGATGCCAAGGCTGCACCAAGAGATGGCGATGAAGGAACGGGAACCAAATTTGTCGAGGCCAGTAAGGGGCAATGAGAATCATTTTGGCTCTCAAAACGGTAGCTTTCTGGAGTACCTGTGGTATCAATGGAAAGGGAGGAAAAGCATAAAGGAGTCCCCGGGGCCAATCTTGGGTAAGAGCGTCTCTGGGGGGATGGCCTGGAAGTGGGAAGAGAGAGAAGAAGTCTGGGCATTTGCTGTTTTGAGGTGTAGCAAAAAGATCGCAGCATGGGCGGCCCCACTTCTGAAAAATCTCCTCCACTATTGATTGTTTGAGAGACCTCTCGTGAGGCATGAGTACAGCTCTGCTCAATCTGTCCGCTATTATGTTGGTTTTCCCAGGGATATGCGTTGCTACCAGAAAAGTACAGTTTTGTACCTACCATAAATGTAGATGTTCGAGGATCCACATTGCTGCAGTCCTAACTATTGGGTAGTCCGCTGTCCAGTCGGCCCGAATACCAAAGTATATGGCTGACGTCGGTCAGGGCGCATTAGACTGACGTCAGTGCGTCAGGGTACTAATCGCATGACCGGCGTCATATCCTCAGTCTTTTCTTGCCCCAGATGTCAGAAGACCCTGAAAAGCTAAGGCCAAAACCAAAAATTCCAAACATACCTGCACCAAAAATATGTACAATATATACAAAATTACCAGAATATAACCTCACCTACACAACCACCCTTAAACACAGAGGGAAGGAGGGAGGGATTGGACTGCAGCAATGTGGATCCTCGAACATCTACATTTATGGTAGGTACAAAACTGTACTATGTTCTTCATTCCACATTGCTGCAGTCCTACTATGGGTAGAATCCCAAAGCAGAGGTAAGGGAGGCTGGCAAATCATAAGGAAGCAGGAACTGACAACATGCCTTGCAAAATAGCTGTGGCAAAACCAGCCCTAGACTTAGAGTAGAGAGGAAGGTGATAATGCTTAGAGAAAGTATGCACTGAACTCCAAGTAGCTGCCTCCAAAATATCCTTAGCGGCCACCCCCCTTAGAAATGCTGTAGAAGTGGCAGTAGCCCTAGTGGAATGAGGCCTAATTCCAGCTGGAATCTCCTTGCCATGATGGGAATAACAAAATGCAATGCAAAACCCAATCCACCTAGAAATAGTTTGTTTTGACACAGGCTTGCCCTGCGAACCCAAAGCAAAAGAAACAAACAACTGCTGAGACTGCCTAAAATCCTTAGTCCTGCTCAAATAATAACGCAATTGCCGGTGTACATCTAAAGTGTGCAAAATCTTTTCCCCTTTATTTTGGGGATCTGCATAAAAAGTAGGCAAATGAATAGTTTGATTTAAAGCCACACTAGAAACCACCTTAGGCATAAAGGAAGCATTAGTGCGTAAAGCTACCCTATCCTTATGAAAAATCAAAAAGGCTCTACCGCCATAAGGGCCTGCAACTCAGAAACCCTTCTTGCAGAAGTAATGGCCAACAAAAAAGCAGTCTTCCATGACAAGTATTTCAATTCAGCAGTAGCCTTGGGCTCAAAAGGTTGTAGAGTAAGTTTCTCCAACACAAAATTGAGATCCCAAGCAGGAGTAGGAGCTCTACGTGGGGGTCTTATATTCTTTGCCCTCTAAGAAATTGCTTGAACAAAGGATGAAAACAATGGTGGGTCACAATCATAGTGAGCTGAAATTGCTGCAGCATGAATCTGAATGGAAGAGAAAGACAAACCTTTGTCCAATAACTCAGTAAGATATTGAAGAGCCACACTCAAATTAGGCTCAGAAATCTCCAAATTGTTTGCTGCACTCCAAAATAAAAATCTCTTCCATTTTTCTGCATACACTTTCCTTGTACTAGGTCTTCTGGCTTCCATAATCACATTTAAAACTTGTTGAGGAAGTTGAGACCTGCTGTCTTTCAAAACAGAATATGCCAGGCTGTTAGATGAAGAGATTGAAGCTTGACACTGAGCAGGTGACCGTCCCTCTGAGACAACAGGTGTGGAATCAAGGGTAAAGGCCATGGAGGCTTCCTTACCAGACTCCTCAGTAATGGGTACCAGTGCTGCGAGGCCAATCTGGAGCTATTAAAATCATCCTTGGCTTGTCTTGTCTGACCTTTAGAAGCACCTTTGGGAGAAGAGGCAGAGGTGGAAAAGCATACACATGAAGATTTTTCCAACTGAAAGAAAGAGCATCCACTTTCCAAGCTGTGTGATGAAACCTCTTTGTGCAAAACTTTGGCAGCTGGTGGTTTAGTGGAGAAGCGAACAGATCTATGTCTGGAGTTCCCCATGACACTGTCAATTTTGAAATACATGAAGATCCAGTTTCCACTCGTGGGGATCCATGATTTGTCTGCTTAACACATCTGCTAAGGAGTTCTGTGCTCGCAGAAACCTTGCCTGAAGAGTTAGTTGCAAGCTGAGCGCAGTCTCCCATAAAATCATTGCTTGCCTGCACAATGGGTAAGAATGTGTTCCCCTTGTTTGTTGATGTACCACATGACAGTTGTGTTGTCTGTTAGAATCAACACCTGCCCTGGAAGAAGTAACTCCTTGAAAGCCATTAATGCAAACTGGACTGCTAACATCTCTTTCATGTTGATATGTAGATGCTGTAGTCTGGCAGGCCACTTGTCTTGTATCCACTTTCCATTTAGATGAGCTCCCAAGCAATGTCTGAGGCATCTGTCGTTAGAATCTGACTCTCCTCTGGCGGGTCACAGAGAGTCCCTTGTTTAGGTGACATTCCTGAGCCCACCACAAAAATTCCTTTTGAATGCAAGGTATTATTTGAATGACAGTGTCCAAATCCTGGCAGTGCTGTGTCCATACATTTTGAGATACCATTGCAGCTTCCTCATATGCAGTTTGGCATTGGGAAGCACCAGAATACAAGATGCCATGAACCCTAAGGCTTGAAGGACTGTCCTTGCAGTCAGCCCGGACTGAAGAGATAGTTGATGGAAGTAACTGGAAAGATTCTTTTGTTTGTCCGGGGTTAAAAGGCCATCTGGGCTGCTGTATTCAGTCTCACACCCAGAAAGCACATGTCTTGAGAGGGTACTAGACTGGACTTTATTTCGTTCACAGAATACCCTAGGCATCTTAGCACTGCTATGACATAATCCAAATGCTGTAGAAGGTCTTCCTTTTCTTGAGCTAGAATCAGGCAGTCGTCCAAGTAAGGATAGATTTGAATTCCTTTTAGCCTGAAGTAAGCTATCACTGGAGCCAGAACCTTTGTGAATACTCTGGGCGCAGTGGATAAGCCAAAGGGCAATGCAGAGAACTGATAAAGTACAGTTTTGTACCTACCATAAATGTAGATGTTCGAGGATTCCCTTGCTGCAGTCCTGACAATTGGGTATAGTCCGCGTCCCAGTCGGCCCGAATACCAGAGTATAAGGCTGACGTCGGTCATGGCGCCTTAGACTGACGTCAGTACGTCAGGGTACTAATGCGCATGACCGGCGCCATTTCCTCAGTCTTTTCTTGCCCCAGATGTCAGAAGACCCAAAAAGACAAGTCCCAAAACAACCTGCACCAAAAACATGTACAATATATACAGTAATACATACAAAAATATAAGCATGTAAACTCACCTACACAACCACCCTGAAACACACAGGGGAAGGAGGGAGGGTAAATTGGACTGCAGCAAGGGAATCCTCGAACATCTACATTTATGGTAGGTACAAAACTGTACTATGTTCTTCGTCTTCCCTTGCTGCAGTCCTGACAATTGGGTAGAATCCCAAAGCAGAGGTAAGGGAGGCTGGCAAATTATAAAGTAGCAGGAGCTGACAACATGCCTTGTAAAACAGCTGTGGCAAAACCAGCTCTAGTCTTAGAGTATATAGGCAGGTGATAATGCCTAGAGAAAGTATGCACTGAACTCAAGTAGCTGCTTCCAGAATATCCTTAGTTGCCACCCCTTAGAAATGCTGTTGAAGTGGCAGTAGCCCTAGTGGAATGAGGCCTAATCCCAGCTGGAACCTCTTTGCCATGATGGGAATAACAAAATGCAATGCAAAAGCCAATCCACCTAGAAATAGTTTGTTTTGACACAGGCTTGCCCTGTGAACTCAAAGCAAAAGAAACAAGTAACTGCTGAGACTGCCTAAAATCTTTAGTCCTGCTCAAATAATAACGCATGATTGCCTGTGTACATCTAAAGTGTGCAAAATCTTTTCCCCTTTATTTTGAGGATCTGCAAAAAACGTAGGCAAATGAATAGTTTGGTTTAAAGCCACACTAGAAACCACCTTAGGCATAAAGGAAGGATTAGTGCGTAATGATACACTGTCCTTATGGAAAATCAATAAGGGCTCTACTGCCATAAGGGCCTGCAACTCAGACACCCTTCTTGCAGAAGTAATAGCCAACAGAAAAACAGTCTTCCATGACAAATATTTCAATTCAGCAGTAGCTGCAGGCTCAAAAGGTTGTAGAGTAAGTTTTTCCAACACAAAATTGAGATCCCAAGCAGGAGTAGGAGCTCTACGTGGGGGTCTTATATTCTTTGCCCCTCTAAGAAACTGCTTGAACAAAGGATCACGAAAACAAAGGTGGGTCACAATCATAGTGAGCTGAAATTGCTGCAGCATGAATCTTTATGGAAGAGAAGGACAAACCTTTGCCCAATAATTCAGTAAGATATTGAAGAGCCACACTCAAATTAGGCTCTGAAATCTCCAAATTCTTTGCTGTACTCCAAAATAAAAATCTCTTCCATTTTCTCGTACACTCTCCTAGTACTAGGCCTTCTAGCTTCCATAATTACATTTAAAACTTGTTGAGGAAGCTGAGAGCTACCATGCTTCAACACAGAATATGCCAAGCTGTGAGATGAAGAGATTGAAGCTTGACATTGAGCAGATGACCGTCCTTCTGAGATAACAAATGAGGAATCAGAGGTAAAGGCCATGGAGGCTTCTTTACAAGACTCCTTAGAAGTGGGTACCAGTGTTGTCGAGGCCAATCTGGAGCTATCAAAATCATCCTTGGCCTGTCCTGTCTGACCTTTAGTAATACCTTTGGAAGAAGAGGTAGAGGTGGAAAGGCATAGACATGAAGGTTTTTCCAACTGAAAGACAGAGCATCCACTTTCCAAGCTGTGTGATGAAACCCCTTTGTGCAATACCTTGGCAGCTGGTGGTTTAGTGGAGAAGCGAACAGATCTATGTCTGGAGTTCCCCATGACACTGTCAATTTCTGAAATACATGAAGATCCAGTTTCCACTCGTGGGGATCCATGATTTGTCTGCTTAATACATCTGCTAGGGAGTTCTGTGCTCCTGGCAGAAACCTTGCCTGAAGAGTCAGTTGCAGGCTTAGCAGTCTCCCATAAAATCATTGCTTGCCTGCATAGAGGATAAGAATGTGTTCCCCTTGCTTGTTGATGTACCACATGACAGTTGTGTTGTCTGTCAGAATCAACACCTGCCCTGGAAGAAGTAACTCCTTGAACGCCATCAATGCAAACTGGACTGCTAACATCTCCTTCATGTTGATATGTAGATGCTGTAGTCTGGCAGGCCACTTGTCTTGTATCCACTTTCCATTTAGATGAGCTCCCCAAGCAGTGTCCGAGGCATCTGTCGTTAAAATCTGACTCGCCTCTGGCCGAGTCACAGAGAGTCCCTTGTTTAGGTGACATTCCTGAGCCCACCACAAGAATTCCTTTTGAAGGCAAGGTATTATTTGAATGACAGTGTCCAAATCTTGGCAGTGCTGTGTCCATACATTTTTGAGATACCATTGCAGCTTCCTCATATGCAGTTTGGCATTGGGAAGCACTAGAATACAAGATGCCATGAACCCTAATGCTTGAAGGACTGTCCTTGCAGTCAGCACGGACTGATGAGATAGTTGATGGAAGTAAAGTGACAGACTCTTTTGTTTGTCCGGGGTTAAAAGGCCATCTGGGCTGCTGTATTCAGTCTCACACCCAGAAAGCACATGTCTTGAGAGGGTACTAGACTGGACTTTATTTCGTTCACAGAATACCCTAGGCATCTTAGCACTGCTATGACATATTCCAGATGCTGTAGAAGGTGTTCCTTTTCTTGAGCCAGAATCAGGCAGTCGTCCAAGTAAGGATAAATTTGAATGCCTTGAAGCCTGAAGTAAGCTATCACTGGAGCCAGAACCTTTGTGAATACTCTGGCAGTAGATAAGCCAAAGGGCAATGCAGAGAACTGATAATGAAAATCTCCAGTTCGAAACCGCAGATACTGTCTGCAACTTAGCCTTATGGGCACATGAAGGTAAGCTTCCTTGAGATCCAAAGTTACCATCCAGTGATCCTTGCCCAGCAGAGGTAACAGTTGCTGTAACGTCAACATCTTGAACTTGGGAATGTCCAGATAAGTGTTGAGGATAGATAAATCCAAAATTGGTCTCCACGTGTTCCCCTTCTTTGGTACTAGGAACAGGCGAGAATAAAATCGAAGCCTTTCTGATACAGGGACTGGCTGAATAGCCCTATCTGGAGTAACTGAGAAACTTGCTTGAGAGCCTCTTTTCTTTGTGGAGGAGGAACATCTGGCATGCCTTTGAAAGGGGCATTGTGTGGAAATAAAATCTGTACCGTGATGAATGATATCCAGCACCCATCTGTCTTGAGTGATTAAATCCCAATTTTCTTTGAAAAGAGACAATCTTCCTCCCAAAGGAGCTGCCAGGCGAGAGTCCACTGGCAGCTGAAAAGGCAGGTCATTGGGTCTGCTACGAAAGGACTGACCCCTGCCCTCACCAGAAGTCTGAGCAGGTGAACTGTCTGATCTAGGCCTAAGAACCTTGAGCCCTGCCCCTACCGTCTAGATCTACCCCTAGACTGGGAACCATAAGCAGGATATGTCCACCCCTTAGCAGGCCAATTTCTACTAAACTTGGAGGTTGCACCTGCAAAAATCTTTAACAGTCTGCATAGACTTAGCTTTGTCCTCCATTTTCTTTAAAACTGCTTCCACAGGCGGTCCAAACAACACATCAGACTGTAAAGGAGCATCCAAAATCCTGGTCTTAACATGCTCAGCTAAATTCTGATCCTTCAACCATGCATGTCTGCGAAGAACAGAACTAGTAGCAGCCACCCTCGAGGAGGCCTGAACAGCATCAAAACCACACTGCAAAGAATGCTTACCCACTTGTTCAGACACATGAACCAAATCCAGCAATTCTTTACACTCAATACCTTCCGCCAAAGCATCCACCTTAGATTTCAATTGTGAAAGGAGATAATTCTGATATTTCAGCATATGAAATTGACAATTCAAGCCCTCATGGCTAGAGTGGAAGAAGTATATACTTTCTTACCCCACCTATCCAAAGCCCTTGCCTCTTTATCAGAGGGACAGGATTTTTAACAACAGAAGCTTTAACACCTTTAGGCCCCTGAGAAACAGTTTCTGGGTCGCCCTGGGACTCTTAAACAAATACTTATGAGCTTGGCACCCTATAATACCTATCAGGCTTAACAGGAGCAGGAGGCAAGGAATCAGGGTTCAGAGAAGCCTCTGCAAAAACATCCTCCACCACATTCAACACAGGAGGAATAGCTAAGGGCCTATGCTGAGGCAAAACAAGAATTCCCTAAGCCTTTTCTGGAGTCAGAGTAATCTTGGCCTTCCCATTTAAAGTGCTCCCTCATGGAGTGAAGAGTCTCTGAAAATGAAAAATCCTCAGGAGGAGAAGCTGAAGGAGTGGAATCATCCACATCAGAATCAGAATAAGCAGGAAACTCTTGCAAGTCTTCCACAGAAGACTCTGAAGCCTGTGAACACTGTTCAAAACTATCAAACTCCTGTTCCACCCTAGGCCTCTTATCAGGTGGGGCATAGAACCTCTAATCAGAGTAATCAAATCTTCAGCCATTTTAAGCATATGTTTCTTAGGCACAGAGCCGAAATGCTAGGAGAAGCCCCTACAGAAGCTGAACTTGGCCTTCCTCTAAAAGAAGCTCTGGAAACAGAAGGAGGCCCTAACTACCTTGGGAAGAGAGGGAAGAACAGTTACCTGAGAGGCCCCTCAGCCTGGCCTACTTCCTGAGAGGGCACATCCTGTAACAGTAAAGTATCTGCCTGAGACTCCATAGAGACTCCTGGCAAAACCTCTGGCTCCCCTGAGCCTTCTAAAGGACCGGCGTCCAGGACTGCGGTTCCTCACCCTAGACTTCACTGTTTTGTCCTTGCGCTTCTTAGATGAAGCAGGCGGAGCATCCGGCGGCATAGTATAATTACAGCGCTTCCCAAACACTAACCTAGCACAATCAAGCCTCCTCTTAATAGTGCGCTTATTAAATCTAGCACAAAGGCGGCAACCAACAACGTCGTGCTCAGGCCTAAACAAGGTATACACAATGTATGATAATCCCTATGCGGTATCTGCTTCCCACAAGAAATACAGTTATTCACTTTTTCTGACATCCGGAAATATACTGAGGCAAGAAAAACCAAAATGTTCCAGCGGGTTACTTAGCCAACTCTGTACTCGGTCTGAAACTCGGTTTGGAGAAAATCTCAAACGCCAACCTGCACTCATAAAATTGCTTCTGCATCGGACCATGCGGCAAAAGACTGAGGAAATGGCGTCGGTCATGCGCGTAGTACCCTGACGTACTGACGTCAGTCTAAGGCGCCATGACCGACGTGAGCCTTATACTCTGGTATTCGGGCCGACTGGGACGCGGACTATACCCAATTGTCAGGACTGCAGCAAGGGAAGACGAAGAACATTGAGAATTTCCAGCTCAAACGCAGATACTTCCTGCAACTTAGTCTTATAGGCACATGAAGGTAAGCTTCCTTGAGATCTAAAGTTACCATCCAGTGATCTTTGCCCAGCAGAGGTAAAAGCTGTTGTAACGTCAACATTTTGAACTTGGGAATGTCCAGATAAGTGTTGAGGATAGATAAATCCAAAATTGGCCTCCACGTGTTCCCCTTCTTCGGTACTAGGAACAGGCGAGAATAAAATCCGAGGCCCCTTTCTGGCACAGGAACTGGCTGAATGGCCCCTATGTGGAGCAACAGAGAAATTTGCTTGTGAGCCTCTTGTCTTTGTAAAGGAGGAATGTCTGGCATGCCTTTGAAAGGAGGCATGGTATGGAAATAAAAACTGTAACCGTGGTGAATGATATCCAGAACCCATCTGTCTTGGGTAATTAAATCCCAATTTTCTTTGAAAAGAGACAGCCTTCCTCCCAAAGGTGCTGCCAGGCGAGAATGTACTGGCAGCTGAAAAGGCAGGTCATTGGGTCTGCTTACGAAAGGACTGACCCCTGCCCTCACCAGAAGTCTGAGCAGGGGAACTACCTGTCCTAGGCCTGAAAGAACCTTGAGCTCTGCCCCTACCACGTCTAGACCTACCCCTAGACTGGGAATCATAAGCAGGATAAGTCCATCCCTTAGTAGGCCAATTTCTACTAAACTTCGGAGGCTGCACCTGCAAAAAATCCTTAACAGTTTGCATAGACTTAGCCTTGTCCTCCATTTTCTTTAAGACTGCTTCCACAGGCGAACCAAACAACACATCAGACTGCAAAGGAGCATCCAAAATCCTTGTTTTAACATGCTCAGCTAAATTTTGATCTCTCAACCAGGCATGCCTACGAAGAACAGAACCAGTGGCAGCCACCCTCGGAGGCCTGCACAGCATCAAAACCACATTGCAAGGAATGTTTACCCACCTGTTCAGACACATGAACTAAATCCTGCAACTCTTTACACTCAATACCTTCTGCCAGAGCATCCACCTTAGATTTCAATTGTGAAAGGAGATAATTCTGATATTTTAACATGTGAAACTGACAATTCAAGCCCTCATGGCTAAAGTGGAAGAAGTATACACTTTCTTTCCCCATCTATCCAAAGCCCTTGCCTCTTTATCAGGAGGAACAGGATTTTTAACAACAGAGGCCTTCACACCTTTAGGCCCCTGAGAGACAGTTTCGGGTCCGCCCTAGGACTCTTAAAAGATACTTATGAGCTTCAGGCACCCTATTACCTATCCGGTTTAACTGGGGCAGGAGGCAAAGAATCAGGATTGAGGGAAGCCTCTGCAAAACATCTTCCACCACATTCAGAACAGGAGGTATAGCTAAAGGCCTATGCTGGGGTAAAACAAGAATTCCCTAAGCCTCTTCCCGGAATCAGAGAAATCTTGACCTTCCCATTTAAAATGCTCCCTCATGGAATGCAGAGTCTCTGAAAATGAAAAATCCTCAGGAGGAGAAGCTGAAGGAGTAGAATCATCCACATCAGAATCAGAATAAGGATGGATTGTTCTCAAGGATACTCTGTCCTTGTGGAAGACCAAATAAGGGACGAACAGAGAGGGCATGAAGTTCAGACACTCTTCTAGCCGAGGTAATGGCGACAAGAAAAGTGCCTTCCAAGAAAGAAACTTTAATGAACATGAAGCAGCCGGCTCAAAGGAGGAAGTATCAAGGATGTCAGCACTAAATTTAAGTCCCACTGTGGTGGAGGATCCCTAACAGGGGCTTAAGAAGGAACACTCCTTTGAGAAAGGCTTTACAAAGTTTATGGGACATAATGTTATGGTCTGCGAATCCGACATGAAAGTTCGAGATTGCTGCCAACTGAACTTTGACTGTGGAAGATGAAGAACCTGAGTGAAAATTTCCGCTAGAAAATCCAAGACTGACTGAATAGGGCAGTAAATGGATCAATGTTCTTAGATTTTGCCCAAAGGGAGAAGCGTTTCCACTTGCTAGAGTAAATTCTCCTGGTAGAGGACTTAAGAGAAGCTACTATGATGTCTCTAACGAGGTTAGAGATCATAGGAAGCCTGGCTAAGGAAGGAAGTGGAGCAACCAAGCTGCGTAGTCTGAGGAAGGAACGACTGGTGCAGTTGACCCAACTGGTGGGACAGAAGATCTGGAGCTGGGTCCAGATGCCAAGGCTGCACCAAGAGATGGCGATGAAGGAACGGGAACCAAATTTGTCGAGGCCAGTAAGGGGCAATGAGAATCATTTTGGCTCTCAAAACGGTAGCTTTCTGGAGTACCTGTGGTATCAATGGAAAGGGAGGAAAAGCATAAAGGAGTCCCCGGGGCCAATCTTGGGTAAGAGCGTCTCTGGGGGGATGGCCTGGAAGTGGGAAGAGAGTGAAGAAGTCTGGGCATTTGCTGTTTTGAGGTGTAGCAAAAAGATTGCAGCATGGGCGGCCCCACTTCTGAAAAATCTCCTCCACTATGGATTGTTTGAGAGACCTCTCGTGAGGCATGAGTATAGCTCTGCTCAATCTGTCCGCTATTATGTTGGTTTTCCCAGGGATATGCGTTGCTACCAGAAACCGATGAGAGGAGATCGCCCATTGCCAAAGTCTGAGAGCCTCTCGACACAAGGGATAGGACTTGGTTCCGCCCTGCTTGTTGATGTACCACACCACGGACATATTGTCCGTGTGAACTGCAATAGTTCCTAAGGGAAGAAAGTCGTTGAGGGCTTGCAACGTTAAAAGCACTGCTCTCATCTCTAGGACATTTATGTGCAGGTGGTATTCGAACGGTTGCCACGTGCCATGAACCATCCTGCCCTGATAATGCCTCCCCCCACCCGATCAGGGAGGCATCCGAAGTGACCGTGGCTACCGGGGCCGGGGGAACAAATGGACTGCCCTGATGGACTAGAGGAGAGGAAATCCACCAGGATAGATGGTTCTTGCAGGTCTGTGTCACCAGGGTCTTGTGACGCATGGGAAGCTGCTGGAAGGACCACTGTGTGAACAACATCCATTGTAGGAGACGCATATAAAAACGGGCCAGAGGAAGAAGTGTGATGGCAGCCGCCATGAGGCCCAACACTTTTAGGACCAACCTGGCTTGTACCCTTTTGCTGGCAAGGATGATCCGAACGTGGTTTTGGATATCTAGGATTCTCTGACTTGTTAGGTTTGCTGACATCCGAGTAGTGTCTAGATTTGAGCCTATAAAGGTAATAGATTGGCAGGGCAATAAGGAGGATTTTTCGAAGTTGACCGAAATTCCCAACTGACTGCAGAGACGTAGGGTGTAATCTCTGGCTTGGAGAAGTTGATGCCTGGTGGTGGCTGAGAGGAGCCAGTCGTCGAGATACAGAAACACCTGGAATCCTTGACGTCTCAGGTGAGCCGTGACCACTGCCATGCATTTGGTGAACACTCTGGGGGCTGTAGTGAGACCAAAGGGCAGGGCTCTGAATTGAAAATGACTGGTCCCCAGCCGAAAGCGGAGAAACCTTCTGGAGCGTCTGTGGATTTTTATGTGATAGTATGCATCCTGAAGGTCTATGGAGCACATCCAGTTGTCTTTGCCCAGAAAAGGCAAAATCGAATCAAGTGTGACCATCCGAAATCTCGTCTTTTTGACAGACTTGTTGAGCCTGCTGAGGTCTAATATTGGTCTCCAGTCTCCCGTCTTTTTGGGAACCAAAAAGAACCTTGAGTAGATTCCAGACTCTAAATGGTCTGTTGGAACTGGCTGGATGGCCCTTTTTTCTAGAAGCTTTGAAACCTCTAGTTTTGCAATTTCCCTTAGACCGGGTGAACGCCTGGAAGGGAACTTGTCTGAGGGAAGGGGCTTTCCTCGAAAGGAATCTTGTAACCCTCGGACATGATCGACTGTACCCATATGTCTTGAGAGAGGGAAAACCAGGCTTCTGGGTACAGGGACACTCTCCCCCAGACTGCCTCCAAGGATGGACAGTCGGGCAACACCTCAGGGATGTTGGAAGGGCTTATCAGAGAGAGGCTCTCCACTGCCCTGGTTCTGCGGACCCCCTCTGCCCCTAGGGCGGCGTCTATTGTTACTACCCCCTCTGCCTCTGGGGGTAAACTGACCACGTGTGTCCGGCGTGACTCCCTGAGATTTTCGGAACCACATCTTCCCTCCCTTCTGACCTTTGGGATAAGGCCTAGAAGGGGTGGAGAAACGGACTCCTACGGCAGAAAGAGTCTTGCCGTCCTGCTCACACCTGGTCAAAGTGTTCTTCACCTGAGGGCCAAACAATGTTGACCCATCAAAGGGAGAGTTTGTGAAGGACGCCTTAAAGGGGTCTGCAAAATTACAGAGCCGCATCCAGGACTGACGTCTGAGAGCCACTCCTGTGCCTGCAGCTCTACCCACCCCATCGGCTGCATACGAAATGAGCCGCAAGGAGGAGTTGGTTATGGAATTAAGGATTCCCAGCTGAGAGGCAATCTTTTCCTGAGCCCCTGCTGCTGAAGGATCCTGTACTACTTCACCTAATTCTTTAAGGATGTCCCTTTGAAGTCTGGTGAAGTGACAAATAATTCAGCGAACGTATAGCAAAGGTCGCTGAGGAAAACATCCGCTTACCATACCTGTCCATGGTCCTCCACTCCTTGTTAGGAGGATGAACTGGTACGGAAGGATCTGCAAGTTCCTTCTTGGTGGCGGCCGCCACCACCATGGCATCAACCGGGACACCTTTAGTAAGAAACTGCTTTTCAGCGGGGGCCGTAATAAATTTTGAAGGTCTCCTGGGGACTGGTTCCACCGAATCAGGAGATGCCCACGCCTTTCGAGCTATGACCTCCATGAGAGGGTCGAAAGGCGGAGACACCCAGGAGGTGGAGGGTCGAGATCCAAAAGCCTCCAGGTATACCGATTCATCCTCGGAGGAGTTAATGGAGGGCCAGTTCCCCCTCTGTTTCAGGAGCTCAAGAATGTCTGAAAAGGAGACATCCTCAGAGGGGGATCTTGGGGACCCCTCCGACTCCTCCAAATCAGTATCCGATGTTGTAGACTCAGGGGAGTCTAAGTGCTTCCTCTTGCAGGTCCTCTTATGCGGGGGTTCACCTGAAGGATCAGGAGAAACCTCGGAAGAGGAAGTTTTTCCCAATGGGGAGACCTGGGGCGATGGATCTCTGGGTCCGGGAGGAAGAGGTATCTACAGGCACCGTAGAGGGAGGAGCTAAAGGAACCGACTGCTGAGTGAGCTCAGGGGCTAGCACACTCCTCATCACCTCGGCTCCTCCCAGGGAGGGCCGAGATCCCGCTCGAAGAAACAGGGATCCCTGGTCCCACCGAAAGGAAGGCTCAAGCAGATGTCGGGCCGAGCTCACCAAGGCCGAGCTCCGAGGGAGAACGGGTCGGACAAGGGTCCGATGCCACCGCCCCTCGAACCGACTAGGAAGCCGACGCCGGATCCCTCCAAGGAAGGTCTCAAGGAGGAGATAGGAGTCGAGGGCGACCACTGAGCCGAAGGTGGTATCTGCTTTGAAGCAGCAACAGTCACGGTACCAATAATCTCCGGCTCCGAACACTGTAGGAGAGTCGAAGGAGGAATTTCAGGAGGGTGTAAAATAGCGGTCGTCTGTTGAGATGGGCTATGGAGCATTTGGGCTAGTGCCTGTGATTTTAATAGCCTACTCACCACTCTCTCTAAGTCATGGTCTGATAGCCTGGAAGACCTCGATGATCGGCTCGGATGGCTCCGCTCTGAAAGCAGGGGGGAGGCCGGAGCAGAGTGTATAGATTCCAAAGAAGGAGATCTAGACCTCTTTTTGGACGGCGCCATCGGAGCCAAAGAAACCTCGGCTCCAGGCGTAGCAGACGACTTGTCGGCTCCGAGTGGAGACGAAGATATCTCGGCTCCAGCCGGAGCAGAGACATGCTTCGACACTAGGGTGTCGGCTCCAGCAGGAGCCGACACAGGTGCCAAAGCCATGGTATCGGAGCCGAACGGCGCCGATACTGAAGCTTCCAACAAGGAAGGATCGGCTCCGGACGGAGCCGATGTCGACTCCGGCGGAGTCGGAACCAAGACCACAGACTTGGACACCGAAGCCTGGGTCTTGGGAGTCTTAGAAGGCTTCCCGGAGCCGACCTTAGCCGGGGAGCTCTCAGGCTTAAGGAGACCCCTGAGGATCAAATTTATTTCTACGTTCCTGCAGGACTCTCTGGCTAAAGGAATGACAGATAGCACAGGAGTCCTGCAGGTGTAGGGGTCCCAGGCAATAAATACAGGAAGTGTGACTGTCTGTCAGAGACATCTTCTGATAGCACGAGTCACACTTCTTGAAACCTGAGACCCTAGTATCTTTGGACATGTCTGAGTCCTAAAATACACACACACACACTCAGACAGAAAGACACTAATAAACAAAATTAGAACTGTAAGACAGCTGTAAGACACAACACCCACACCTGAGGAAAATCCTGACAGGAACTGTAAGGGAGGGTAAGGCCTAAGGCCCAAACACTAGAAACTTAAGAATAAGGGGTTGGGAGGAAGGGTATGGAGCTAAGTGAATAAGGATTCACTAAAAAGACTATAAAGAATAAAATTTAGGGAATTGGGTCTAAATTTCTTCACAAATAGCAACATAAAAATCACTTACCAGGAACTGGTAAAAAAGATGACCTCATTAGCGAAGCGGCAAACGAGATCTAGGTAATTACCGCCTTGCATCATGGGATATGGGGCTGCCTCGAGCTGGTAAAAGTGACTTTTGAGCTTAGCAAGGGCCGAGTCGGAGCCGAGGATTGGCTCCAAACCCATCCAGCAAGAATGAAGGCGAGATTGACAACTTAACATCTTAGTGTTATACACCAGTGGAAGAAGCAATTTGTATTGAGTGACCACAATAATTTAAATACTAAAGTTAAATTCTACAAAAGATTTTTAGATGACTGTTTTTTAATTTGGGATGGTAATAGTGAAGAACTGGAGAATTAAATTGTATATTTAAAATGCCATGACAAATTTTTTGAAATTTAAAATGTCTTTTTCAGCAGACAGTATAGTGCTTTTGGACATTCAATTATACAAGAAAGCGGGTAGAATAGAGTCAACAATATATAAGAAAGAAGTAAATGCTAATAGATATATTAGAAGAAATAGTATGCATGTACCACATACTTTTAAAGGTGTTTTGAAAGCACAATTAATAAGAGCTAGCAAGATTAATACAGAAGAAAATAACTTCATAATCCAAGCGAATGAAATGAAGCGAGAGTTTGAGAGGAATGGCTATTTTTCTCAATATATAAATGCCATATATGAAGAGGTAAAAATAGGAAGAAAAGATAAATATAAACCAATTTTTGGTAGAAACATAACACAATCAGTACAATATTTAGATGAAAGTGACAAAGTAATTAGGTATGTCACTACTTTTAATGCAAACACTAGACATGTATGCAACATTATAGAAAAAAAATGGCTTATATTGATGGCCATGCCAGAGATTAAAAATTTAGTAGGTTTGAAACCTAGACTCTCATACAAGAACTTGGAGACATTGAAGCAGAAATTGTGTTATAAGGACTTCAAAGGAAAGATGTTTATACACCAACATAAAAATGCAACACTGAAATGCTACAATTGCAGCTGCTGTGCTGATATTTATGATTCAGTAAATAGTTTTGAACATCCTATTACTAAAGAAAAATACGAGTTTAAGTGTTCAGCAAATTGTAATACATCCCAAATAGTATATCTTGCAACATGTACAATTTGCGTAGCATTTTATGTTGGTAAAACAACTAGAAAATTAAGGGAGCGTATAATAGAACATAAGTCCGAAATTAGAAGAAAAGTGGTGACGAATGCATTAAGTAAGCATGTTATGGATAATAACACGCACACTTTTAAGTTTAGCGGTATAGGTGTAGTAGATATGGGTACTACGGGAGGAGATATGAATAACAGTCTAGAACTAAAAGAATATGAATGGATCATTTGATTACAAGCGGACGTAGCACCAGGTTTAAATAATACTGTCAGTATAAAGCCTATACTAATTAAAAGGCAGAGAGAGAATATTTAAGAATATGAATTAATTCATAAATTACTTAGTTTTTAAGGAATTTAATATGGTCATATGATTTTAGTAAAAGGCTGAAGGTGTATTTATGTGTATTTCTGCACAATATGTATATGTGGCAATTTATACATATGTGTGTGTGTAAATATGCAAGTGTGAATGTATGTTTTTTTTATATGTGTGCATGCATTTATAAGAACAAGTATTACATTTTTAATCTTTTAAATGTTTTTTAAGAATGTTATAAGCTATTTTGAATTAAGTAATTTAAATATCTAATTGTTAATTAATAATGTTAGGATAGGATAGGCTGGCTGAATCATGTGATTTTATTGGTGTCCCTATTTAAATGTTGATGAAATTCATTAATTCTGTGTACTGATGAAGGGTGGTTAACCCGAAAGCTTTACTCTATTAAATCTTTTGGCGTTTAAAGAGTTTTTCATTGGAATTATTTTGCACAGTTTCACCAGGAGTTCAACCATCTCTCTCTGGAGTCCCCCATTTGTTTCTCAAGAGGTTGAATAATGTTGGTTCCAGATTCCATTCGTGTGGGTCCATGAGATTTCTGCTTAGGTCTGCCAGTGAATTTAGCTTGCCTGGCAGGACTGGAGCTTGTAGGTGCACTTGGTAGCTCAAGGCTGTGTTCCACAGAGCCATGGCTAGTCTGCAGAGAGGGTATGAGTGGGTTATCCCCTGCTTCTTTATATATCACATAACAGTGTTGTCTGTCTTTACCAATAATTGTCCTGGAAGAATATGGTCCCTGAAGGCTGTCAGAGAATTCTGCACAGCTTACATTTTTTATGGATGATATGCAGGTGCATCTGACTCGGGTTCCATTTGCCCTGAATGCACTGCCCTGCCAAGTGAGCCCCCCCATACATAGTCTGATGCATCTGTTAGGATTTGGGCAGCAGGGGGTAGAGTGAAAGGGAGCCCTTTATTGTGGTAGCAGGCCTCTGCCCACAAAGGAACTCTGTCTTTATACAAGGAATGATAGGAATCACGGACTCCAGGTCCTGAGAATGTTAGCACCATAGGCTTTTTAGATACCATTGTAGTTTCCTCATATGCAGTCTTGCATATGGAATTAGTAGAATGCAAGAGTCCATGAACCCCAGGGCTTGCAGAATTTTTCTTGCAGATAGCTGGGTCTTTGAGGCCAGTAGTTTGAAGTAGGCTGTTAAATAAACTTGTTTCTATGGAGTAAAGAAAGCTATCTGGGAAGTTGTGTCCAAGCTTGCTCCCAGGAATACAATCTGTTGGCAGGATACTAGGCGAGATATTTCTTTTCGTTTATGGTGTACCCCAGTGAGGTTAGAAGCTTCTTTTCGAATGCCAGATGTTTTAATAGCATGTCCTGGCTTTCTGCCTGAATCAGTCAATTGTCCAGGTATGGGTATATCTGAATATTTATCTACCTGCAAAATGCAAAGGCTGGAGCTAGACACTGTGAAAACCCTGGGCGCAGTAGATAAGCCAAAGGAAAGTGCAAAGAACTGATAAGTGCATGGAGCCTGCCCTGAAGGGTTGGCATTTCCTGCAAAATTCTCTTATTGGAAAGTGCAGGTAAGCTTCCTTTAAGTCTAAGGTTGCCAACCAGGCATCTTTGCCTAGCATAGGAAGCAGTTATTGACGTGTTAGCATTTTGAATTTTGGGATTACCAAAAAGGTGTTTAGAATACAGAGGTCCAGGATAGGACACCAGGAGCTGTCTTTTCTGGGTACCAGGAAAAGTCTTGAATAAAAACAGTACAGTTGTGTACACTTACCATAAATGTAGATGTTAGAGTGTATTCACTGTTGCAATCATTACATTTGGGTAATCTGCTGGCAGGTTGCCCTCAGTCGGCCTGATTAACAAAGTCTTGGGTCCTGCGTCGGTTGCTGTCCCTTCTTCCATGACGTCAGGGGTATAAAACGTGCAGCCAATGCCATTTTCATCAGTTTTTCTTGCCCCAGATGTCAGGTGCCCCCCAAATGCGGAGCAAAATATAAATATATATATAAATATGTATGCATGTAATTTAGAACACAACAAATATACCTCCAAATAAAAGTAAATACGCCAAAAAGAGGTATAGTAAAAGAAAAAAACGGGGCTGGTGGGTGGGTAACCAGGACTGCAACAGTGAATACACTCCAACATCTACATTTATTGTAAGTGTACACAACTGTACCGTGTTCTTCGTGTTTCACTGTTGCAGTCATTACATTTGGGTATAATCCCAAAGCTATGGTTGGGAGGATGGAATTATACAGCATTAGGAGCAGCTATAAGGCCCTGCAGGACAGCAATGGCAAAACCTGCTCTGGAGTTAGAGAAGAGAGGTAAATGGTGATGTTTGGTGAACATATGAACTGAGCTCCAGGTAGCAGTTTCTAGAATGTGTCTGGTAGGAACCCCTCTGAGAAAGGCTGCAGAAGTAGATGCAGCCCTGGTGGAATGGGATCTGATCCCCTTGGGAACAGGTTTACCATGATGCATGTAGCAGAAACTAATACAATGGCTTATCCATTTTGAAATAGTCTGCTTTGAAATAGCCTTGCCCTCTGCCCCTGCAGCAAATGCCACCAGTAATTGCTCAGATTTTCTTAGAGATTGTGCCCTGTTTAAGTAGAATCTTAGTCTGTGTACATCCAATGAATGCAGAATCTGCTCACCCTTGTTCTGTGGATTTGGGGAAAAAGTTGGCAGGTGAATGGTCTGATTATGAGCCACACTAGATACCACTTTAGGCATAAAGGATGGATTGGTCCTGAGCGCCACCTTGTCTGGGTAAAAGATAATAAAAAGTTCCACTGCCATGAGAGCCTGTAGTTCTGAAATCCTTCTAGCTGAAGTGACTGCTAAAAGAAAAGCTGTCTTCCAAGAGAGAAATTTTATGTCTGCAGTAGCAGCTGGCTCAAAAGGAGGTAGGGTGAGCTTTTCCAACACAAAACTGAGGTCCCATGCAGGAGCTGGTGCTCTCCTGGGAGGTCTTAAATTTCTGGCCCCACTGAGATACTGCTTTAGCAGGGGATGAGAAAAGAGGGGAGGCTCTGTGTTGTAATGAGCTGAAATGGCAGAGGCATGGATTTTTATGGAAGAGAAAGATAGGCCCTTGTGAAGCATCTCAGTTAAAAATTGCAGAATCTGAGGAATATTGGGCATTGCTGTGTTTATTCCTTCTGCTTGGTTCCAGGCACAGAATATTTTCCATTTATCAGCATAAGATTTTCTAAGTACCAGGCCTTGTAGCCTCCAAAATGACATCCCTCACAGGCTTGCTGAGGGTTGTAACTGGTGAAATTAGTTGATTAACTATGCTGCAAGATTCAGAGTTTGGAGCTGAGTGTGCAGAATTTGACAGTTCTGCTGAGACAGTAGATAAGGTGTCTGAGGCAGGTACCACGGAGGAAGGTGTGACATATTGCATAGGAGCGGGTACCAGTGTTGGCGAGGCCAGTCTGGAGCAATCAGAATCATTTTTGCTTTTTCCCGTCTGACTTTTAGTAAGAACTTGGAGAGCAGAGGCAAAGGGGGAAAGGCATAGACAAAGGTTTTTCCAAATGAAAGATAGAGCATCCACTTTCCAAGCTTTTTTGTGATGAATTCTTGTGCAGAATTTGTCCAACTGAGAGTTTTGGGGTGAGGCAAAAAGATCTATGTCTGTGCTCCCCCATTTGCGTGTCAACATGCTGAAAATTTGTGGATCCAGTTTCCATTCATGTGGGTCCATAAGATTTCTGCTTAGTTCGTCTGCCAGAGTATTTTGCTTTCCTGGCAGGAATTGAGCTTGTAGATGTATTTGATAAGTCAAGGCCGTGTTCTAGAAAGTCATGGCGAGTCTGCAAGGGGGTAGGAATGGGTACCCCCCTGCTTGTTTATGTACCACGTCTGTGATGTCCGTCTTTACAGTAGTTGTCCTGGATGAAGAAAGTCCTTGAAGGCTATCAGAGCATTCTGTACAGCTAGCATCTCTTTCTGGTTGATATGTAGGCATTTGATTTGGGCTCCAATGGTCCTGAATGCAGCTCCCTGCCAGATGCGCCCCCTCCCCCAAGCATAATCTGATGCGTCTGTAGTCAGGGTTTGGGTGGAATGAATGACAGTCCCATGTTTTGGTGACAGGCCTCTGCCCACCATAGGAAGCTGAGGTATCTTCTGCAAGATTCCATGACTGTAATATGGAGGTAAGCCTCTTAAGTCTAGAGTTACCAGCCAGGCATCCTTGCCTAGCATAGGCAGTAACTGTTGTAGAGTCAGCATCTTGAATTTTGGAATGTCCAGAAATGTATTTAGAATGGATAAGTCCAAAATTGGAAGCCATGATTTGTCTTTTCTGGGTACCAGGAAAAGTCTTGAATAAAAACCTTGTCCCTTTTCCTTTTCTGGTACTGGTTGAATAGCCCCCAAATTCATGAGGTACATGACTTGTTTCTGGGCCTCTGCCTCTGCCCACTGATTTGGAGGCAGATCTGGCCATCTGTTTGGAATTGGCAACGTGTGGAAATGAAGTCTGTATCCCTGGGATACTATACTTAAAACGCACTTGTCCTGGGTAATTAGTTGCCAATTTCTTACATTAAGTGCCAGTTTTCCCCACAAAGGGGCAGCCAAAAGACAAGTGCTTGGTGACTGCAGAGGAAAGTAATTGAGACTGTCTACCGTAGGAAGGTGCCTTATTACTTCCAGATTTGGAGGTGGAACCATCCCATTGTTTTGTTCTACAAGTTCCTTGTGACTGAAACCTGGAGCCTTTGGAGTGTCTGGGTTTGACCTGAGCGGCTCTGGTGGGTACTGGAAAGGACCAATTCTTAGCAGGCCAGTACCTATTGAACCTGGGTGGCTGCACTTGTACGAAATATTTTACAGTTTGCATAGATTTAGCTTTACCTTCCATCTTTTTCAAAACTTCTTCTGCCTTATTACCAAATAGACTGTCCTGTTGTAAAGGAGCATCCAACAATTTTGCTTTAACGTGATCAGGCATATTTTGCTCCTTGAGCCAAGCATGCCTTCTTATCACAGATCCAGTTACAGCGGCCCTGCAAGTGGCCTCCAAGGAATAAAAAAAAAACATTGCAAAGTATGCTTTCCAACTTGTTCAGCTGAATGCAATAAATCCTACAACTCTATTTTCCACATAGTCAGAAATCAACATTTTCTGTTTAAGTAGGCCCAGGACATACTGCTGATAGTTAAGCATATGAAACTGACAGTTTAAAGCCCTGACTGCCAAGGTTGCAGACGTGTAAACCTTCTTACCCCATCTATCCAGCGCCCTGGAGTCCTTATCAGAAGGGGTAGGAATTTTAGCAGTAGAAGCTTTAATGCCCTTGGGACCCTAAGAAATGGTTTCAGGGTCAGCAGTAGGGTTTTTAAAGAGGAATTTGTGGGAGTCAGGAATCCTGTAATCTGTCTGGCTTACTAGGAGCCGGAGGCAGGGAATCAGGAGCCATGCTGTCTTCGGAGAAAACAACAACAATGTCTAAAACAGGAGGTATAGCCAAAGGCCTATGTTGAGGAAGATGGAAATCCCTAAGCCTCTTTTTAGATTCTGAGAAATCCTGACTCTCCCAGTGAAAGTGTTCCCTTAAGGTATGCAAAGTTTCTCCAAAAGAAAAATCCTCAGGAGGAGAAGCAGAAGGGATGGAACCTTTTGCATCAGAGTCCTCATAAGGTGGAATAGATAATTCCTGATCAGAAGAGGAATCAGAAGAAATAGAAACCTGACCTGATGATTCATAGTCAGTGTGCCTTGCCTAGGCCTCTTAGCAGGAGGGGGATGGGAACCCTTGATCAAGGTAAATAAATCCTCACCCATTTTGATCATTTGATTTTTAGGCATAAAGGCCTGCGCACATGGCCCAAGCATCGTTTTTTAGACAGAGAATTGATTTTGGCCTAGGTTTTGAAGATGGCGTCGGTTTAATATACAAATCTTTAGGCCTGAAAACACCCTCAGAAGCCGGTGCCTGCTCAGCGGCTCTGGACCCATCTAAGGTAGAGACATCCGCAGGTTCAATACTTAAAGTAACTCGCGGCATACCAGAATAGCGGGCATCAGGGGCTGCAAAAGCGCCTGAGTACCGGTGACTGGCTTAGGAGAAGCTTCGTCGGTTTTGGACCTCGAAGGTCTGTCTCTTTTTCTCTGCATTTTTTTGTGTATTCCGGTAGTCGGATTGCTAACAGACATTTCTGGATAGTTAAATCTTGAGACAAAATATTTTGAAGCAAAAATACACCGACGCTTAATAGTGCGCTGATTAAATTTAGCACAAAACCGACAGGAAGGCACGTTGTGGTCAGGGTCTAGGCAAGGAATACAGTACAAATGAAAATCCTTATGAGGTATTTGCTTCCCACAAGTAATACAATTAACTTTTACTGACATCAGTAAGGAGCAAGAAAAAGTTTCCCCAAAGGGGTACTTAGCTTTAGATTGAAGACTTCGATTCTGAAACTCGAAAACTCAAATTTCAGGAGTCGGCCAACCGGCACTTGCAAACTGCTTCTGCTTCGGGCACCGCGCAGCAAGAAATACTAATGAAAATGACAACATCTGCATGTTTTATACCCCTGACGACCTGACGTTATGGAAGAAGGGACAACTGACGCAGGACCCAAGACTTTGTTAATCAGGCCGACTGAGGGCAACCTGCCAGCAACTTACCCAAATGTAATGACTGCAAGAGTGAAACACGAAGAACATTTTGTCCCCTTTCTTCTGCTGGGACAGGTTGAATAGCCCTGATACTTAGAAGAAAAAGAACCAGCTGGTGAGCCTCTGCCCACTGATTTGGGGGTAGGTCTGGCCAACCGTTTGGGGTTGGTAGGGAGTGGAAGTGGTTGTATCCTTGGAAATCTATATTTAAAACCCCTTTGTCCTGGGTAATGAGTTCCCAGTTTTTTGCATGCAGGGAGAGCTTTCCTCCTACGGGAGCGGGCAGCTGAGAAGGTCTTGGAAAGGTTAAGGTTAAGTCATTGTGACATTTTTCCATAGGGGGGGTGTCTTACTACTTCCTGCTTTGGAAGTGGGAGCCCCCCACTGCTTAGGGCTATGCGTAGCCTGAGACTGTAAAGTACAGTTTTGTACCTACCATAAATGTAGATGTTCGAGTGTATACCCTGCTGCAGTCATCACACTTGGGTTATCCTGCCGTCAGGCGGTCCCACATTCGGCCTGAATTCCAAAGTCTTGGTCCGGCTTCGGTTGCTGTCGCTTCTTCCCTGATGTCAGTGCGCCGGGGGTACACAAGAGGCATCTGATGCCATTTTCTGAAGTTTTTCTTGCCCCAGATGTCAGGTGCCACCCCAAAAGGTGGTCAGTAGATAGTACCAATAATAAAAGTTTGGCACAAACAAAACGTCCCTCTAGCCATAAGCAAATACACCACAAAGGTTGTATCAGATATTAAGGTATTGAAAGGTTTTAGTTAGGTCAGAGGGGCTGGAGGGAGGGTAACCTGGACTGAAGCAGGGTATACACTCGAGCATCTACATTTATGGAAGGTACAAAAATGTACTATGTTCATCGTGTTACCCTGCTGCAGTCATCACACTTGGGTAGAATCCCAAAGCTAAGGATGGGAGGTGGAGTCAAACAGGGTTAGAGGAGGCTAGAAGGCCCTACAAAACTGCAGTGGCGAAGCGAGCTCTAGTCTTAGAGTAAAGTGGTAAGTGATAGTGTTTGGTGAAGGTGTGTACTGAACTCCAAGTTGCAGCTTCCAGAATATCCTTGGTTGCCACCCCCCTGAGGAAGGCTGTAGATGTAGCTGCTGTCCTGGTAGAGTGGGGCCTTATGCTAGTAGGAACTGGTTTTCCATGACTGGTGTAGCAAAAACGTATGCAATGTCCTATCCATTTGGAAATGGCCTGTTTTGAGATAGCCTTTCCTTGTGATGCTGTAGCATAGGATACAAAAAGCTGGTCAGATTTTCTGAAAACCTTAGTTTTATCCAAGTAGTAACGTAGCTGCCTGTGAATGTCCAAGGAATGCAGGAGTCTTTCTCCTTTGTTCTGTGGATTTGGAAAGAAGGTGGGTAAATGGATGGTTTGATTTAGAGCCACACTGGATACCACCTTTGGCATAAAGGAGGGGTTAGTTCATAGAGAAACTCTGTCTTGATGAAAAATGAGGAAAGGCTCTACTGCCATTAGTGCCTGTAGCTCTGAGACTCTTCTGGCTCAAGTAATTGCTAGCAGCAGGGCAGTCTTCCATGATATAAACTTTAAGTCAGCTGAGAAAGCTGGCTCAAAAGGTGGTAGTGTAAGTTCTTCCAGAACAAAACTGAGGCCCCAAGTTGGTGTTGGCGCTCTCCTGGGAGGCCTAATGTTTTTGGTCCCTCTGAGATACTGCCTCAGAAGTGGATGTGAAAATAAGGGAGGATCCATGTTGTAGTGAGCTGAAATAGCCGAAGTGTGGATTTTAATAGATGAAAAAGAAAGTACTTTGTGTAACATCTCAGTTAAATATTGTAAAATCTGAGGTATGTCCGGCTGAAGGGTATTTTGGTCTTTAGCTTGGTTCCAGGCGCAAAATCTTTTCCATTTGTCTGAGTAGGCTTTCCTGGTGCTGGGCCTCCTGGCCTCCAGAATAACATCCATAACAGCTTGTGAAAGAGGAGCTGGCTGGTTGCTTAGGTGATTTGCCATGCAGCCAAATTTAAGGTTGTGAGCTGGCTGTGTAGAATCTGACTGCCTTGCTGTGTGAGCAGATGAGGAATTTGTGGTAAAATCCATGGTGGGCCCTGGGCCATGTTCCTTAGTAGTGGGTACCAGTGCTGGCGTGGCCAGTCTGGAGCAATGAGTATCATTCGGGGTCTCTACATCCTGACTTTCAGCAGCATCTTTGTGAGAAGGGGCAATGGAGGAAAGGCATGTGCTGTCAGCATTTTCCAAATGAATGAGAGTGCGTCTACTTTCCAAGCTTGATGGTGAAATGTCCTTGTGCAAAATTTTGATAGCTGATTTTGGGGGGTGGCAAACAGGTCTATGTCTGGGCGCCCCCATTTTTGAGTTATCACTGCAAATACTTGTGGATCCAGTTTCCACTCGTGGGGATCCATGATGTTTCTGCTTAGGTCATCTGCCAATGTGTTCTTTTTTCCTGGCAGGAATTGAGCTTGTAATTGAACTTGGTAAGCCAGTGCTGTGTTCCACAAGGTTATTGCTTGCTTGCCTAGAGGGTAGGAGTGCGTACCCACTTGTTTGTTTATGTACCACATTACTGTGGTGTTGTCTGTCCTTATTATAAGCTGTCCTGGATGTAAGAGGTCCTTGAAGGCTGTCAGGGCATTCTGTACAGCTAGCATTTCTTTTTGATTGATGTGCAGATTCCTTTGATCTGCAGTCCATATGCCTTGAACGCACCGTCCTGCCATGTGTGCCCCCCAGGCATAGTCCTATGCATCTGTTGTCATAGTTTGCCTGGCTGGGGGTAAGGTGAAAGGCTGACCCTTGTTGAGGTGACATGCCTATGACCACCATAGAAACTCCTGTTGAAGGCAGGGAATGAGAGGTATCATTGTTTCCAAGCTGTGGCTGTGTTGAGTCCATACGCCTTTTTCGGTACCACTGTAATTTCCTCATATGCAGTTTTACAAATGGTATTAGTAGTATGCAAGATGCCATGAAGCCCAAGGCCTGCAGAATTTTTCTTGCAGGGAGTTGGGTCTTTGTTGCCATTATTTTGAAGTATTGAGTTAGTTGTAGTTGTTTGTCTGGCGTCAGATAAGCCATCTGGGCCGTTGTATTCAAGCTGGCACCCAGGAATGTCATATTTTGTGAGGGCACTAGTTTTGATTTCTTTTCATTTACTGTGTACCCTAGGCAACTTAAAAGGTGTTTTACAAAAAAGTCAGATGTTGTAAGAGAATGTCCTTGCTTTCTGCTTGGATGACGCAGTCGTCCAGGTATGGGTATATTTGAATTCCTCTTTGTCTGCAGTATGCAATTACTGGTGCCAGGCATTTTGCGAAGACCCTGGGTGCAGTAGATAAGCCAAATAGCAGTGCAGAGAATTGGTAATGGGTTGAACCTGCAATGAAACGGAGGTATCTTCTGCAATGTCTGTTAGGGACATGCAGGTATGCCTCCTTGAGGTCCAACGTTACTAGCCAAGCTTTCTTGCCCAACATGGGAAGAAGCTGCTGTAGTGTTAGCATCTTGAATTTGGGTACTTGCAAGAAGGTGTTTAGAATTGAAAGGTCCAGAATGGGTCTCCAAGCATTGTCCTTTCTGGGGACTAGAAAGAGTCTTGAGTAAAATCAATGGCCTTGCTCCTGTGTAGGTACCAGTTGAATGGCTCTCATGTCCATGAGAGCTGTAATTTGTTTTTGTGCCTCTGCCCGTTGATTTTGTGGCAGGTTTGGCATTCCTTTCATCCTTGGCAAGGTGTGGAAATGGAATCTGAATCCTTGTGAGATAATGTCTAGGACCCATTTGTCTTTTGTGACACTGCGCCAGTTGTCTGTAAAAAATGTTAATTTTCTTCCCAAGGGAGCTGCCAAGAGAGTTTTGCTTGGCAGTTTGAGGTTTAAGTCATTGTGTTTGCCTTCTAGTAGTTTGGGACCAGTCTTCTCCTCCCTTCTGTGTTGCAGTGCCCCATTGGTGAGGTTTGTAAGGGATTTGTGCTTGTCCTCTGGCCCTTGGGTGTCTGTATTTACCCCTCTGTGGTCTGTCAGAAGCTGGAAAGGACCAATTTTTTGTTGGTCAATTTCTGCTGAAGCGTGGGAGTTGTACCTGTAAGAAATCTTTGACCGTCTGCATAGATTTTGCCTTATCCTCCATTTTCTTTAAAACCTCTTCTGCTTTAACCGCAAATAAGACATCCCGCTGTAAGGGTTCATCTAGTAACTTTGCTTTAACATGATCAGGCAGAGTTTGTTCCTTTAACCAAGCATGCCTACATATAACAGACCCAGTAACAGCTGCTCTACAGGAAGCTTCCAAGGAATCAAACCCACATTGTAAAGTATGTTTGCCCACCTGTTCAGCTGCATGCAACAGATCCTGCATTTCCTTGAATTCAGACTGCTGAGGGTGCGTGCTCATCTTTTGTTTTATTTGAGACATTATGAATTGCTGGTATTTAAGCATGTGAAACTGACAATTTAGTGCTCTCATAGCTAGAGTAGCTGAGGTGTAAACCTTCTTCCCCCACCTATCTAGTGCCTCTGGAGTCCCTTTCAGAGGGCACAGGATTTTTAGCCATAGAAGCCTTAGCCCCTTTGGGACCCTGGGAGATTGTCTCTGGGTCAGCAACAGGGCTTTTGTAAAGGAATTTGTGCGAGTCAGGCACTCTATAATATCTATCTGGTTTGGCTGGAGCAGGAGGCAGAGAATCTAGATTTAGACTAGATTCTAAGTAAACATCATCCACAATGTCTAAAACTGGAGGGATAGCAAGTGGCCTGTGCTGGGGGAGTAAAAGAAAAGTACAGTTGTGTACACTTACCATAAATGTAGACGTTAGAGTGTCTTCACTGTTGCAGTCATCACTGTAGGGTTCTTCCTGCCGGCAGGCAGCCCTTGGTCGGCCAGAATCCCAAAGTCTGGGTCCGGCGTCGGCTGTTCAGTCATGCTCCCTGACGTCAGAGTGCCAGGAGTACAAAGCTGCCAGCCGACGCCATGTTCTCCAGTTTTTCTTGCCCCAGATGTCAGGTGCCCAAAAATGAAGGCCAATAGTAAAACAAAAGTGTAACATACAACAAACCCCATACCCTGTAGCAAATACACCTCAGAAGGGTGAAGTAGGAAACCACACTAATGAAAGTATAAGAGGGGACAGGAGGGTAGAATTAGACTGCAACAGTGAAGACACTCTAACATCTACATTTATGGTAAGTGTACACAACTGTACTATGTTCACCGTGTTTCACTGTTGCAGTCATCACTGTAGGGTTGAATCCCAAAGCTGAGATAAAGGGTGGAGGTTATTGAGTAGAAGGGGCGGCTAGAAGGCCCTGCAAGACTGCAGAAGCAAAGCTTGCCCTACACTTAGAGTAAAGAGAGAGATTATAGTGCTTAGAGAAAGTATGCACTGAACTCCAAGTTGCAGCTTCCAAAATATCTTTGGTAGGTACTCCCCTGAGAAAGGCAGCAGAAGTAGCAGCAGCTCTGGTAGAGTGAGTCCTAATTTTTCCTGGGATTTGCTTTCCATGATGAGAGTAACAAAATCGGATTCCATGAGCAATCCATTTAGAAATGGTCCGTTTTGAAATAGCTTTGCCTTGGGAATTTGTTGCATAAGAAACAAACAGTTGCTCTGTTTTCCTTGGTTCTGTCCAGGTAAAAACAAAGTTGCCTGTGTACATCCAAGGAATGCAAGATCCTTTCCCCCTTATTTTGTGGATTAGTGAAAAAAGTTGGCAGGTGAATAGTTTGATTTAAAGCCACTTTGGAAACCACTTTAGGCATGAAAGTAGGATTAGTCCTTAAAGACACCCTATCTTGGTGAAAAATAATATAAGGTTCTACAGCCATGAGTGCTTGTAACTCCGAGACTCTCCTGGCTGAGGTCAAAGCCAGTAGGATAGCTGTCTTCCATGATAAATACTTAATATCAGATGTGGCAGCAGGCTCAAAAGAAGGCAGAGTGAGTTTTTCCAGAACATAGTTGAGGTCCCAGGCAGGTATGGGTGGTGTCCTAGGGGGCCTTAAATTCTTTGCTCCTCTGAGATATTGTTTCAGAAGTGGATGCGAAAAGATTGGAGGATCTGTGTTGTAATGTGCAGAGATAGCTGAGGCATGTATTTTTATGGAGGAGAAGGATAAACCCTTATGTAGCATGTCTGTCAGGTAATGTAAAATCAATGGGATATTAGGAATGAGAGGATCCAAATCTTGAGCATGCATCCAGGTGCAAAATCTCTTCCATTTACCTGCATAAGATTTTCTAGTGTTAGGCCATCTGGCTTCTAAGATGACATCCATGACCTGTTTGGGAAGGGTAGGATTAATCATAGACCCTGAATTCACCAGGCTGCGAGTTTTGATATGAGAGTGCAGAACCCGGCCCTGGTGTTGGGACAAAAGATTTGGTATCCGAGGTAAAATCCAAGGAGGCTCCTGGGATACATTCATCAGTGTTGAGTACCAAAATTGACGAGGCCAGTTTGGGGCCAGTAAAATCATCTTGGGTTTGTCCTGCTTGATCTTTAATAACACCAGTGGAAGAAGAGGTAGTGGAGGAAAAGCATACCCCGAGAGGTTTCTCCAACTGAATGAGAGAGCATCCACTTTCCATGCTAGTTTGTGAAATGTCCTTGTGCAAAAATCTGAAACTGGTGGTTGAGGGGGGATGCAACTAGATCTATGTCTGGGTAGCCCCAGGCTTCTGTAATCATCTTGAATATTTGGGGGTCTAGCATCCACTCGTGTGGGTCTGACAGGTTTCTGCTCAGGCTGTCTGCCAGAATATTTTGTTTCCCTGGCAGGAACTGAGCTTGTAGATCCACTTTGCAAGCTAGAGCTGTGTTCCATAGAGTCATGGCTAGTCTGTAAAGGGGATAGGAGTGTGAACCCCCTTGCTTGTTTATGTACCACATAACTGTGGTGTTGTCTGTCCGTATCAGTAGTTGTCCTGGCTGTAGAAAATCCCTGAAAGCCAAGAGGGCATTCTGTACAGCTAACATCTCCTTTAAATTGATATGTAGGTGCTTCTGATGCTCTGTCCAAAAACCTTGCAGGCCTTTCCCCTGCAAGTGGGCTCCCCATGCGTAATCCGAGGCGTCCGTGGTTAACACTTGGCTGGCTGGAGGCAGACTGAAGACTTTCCCTTTGTTGTGAAGACATGCCATGGTCCACCAATGGAATTCCTTTTGTAGGCAAGGCAAGACAGCAATCTGTGTCTCTAGACTGTGGCAATGCTGGGACCATACACTTTTTAGGTACCATTGTATTTTTCTCATGTAGTCTTGCATTTGGTATGACAAGGATGCAGGAGGCCATGTAACCCAAAGTCTGCAGGAATTTCCTTGCAGTTAGCTGAGACATTAACACCACGGTTTTGAAAGTTGAAACCAGCTGTAGTTGTTTTTCGGATGTCAGGAATGCCATCTGGGTTGTTGCGTTTAGAAGAGCACCCAGAAAAGTTATCTGTTGTGTGGGTGTCAAATTTGACTTTATGTTCACAGTGAATCCCAGGTACTTGAGTAGATTTTGAACAAATTCCAGGTGCTGGAGTAAGACCTCCTTGCTGTCTGCTTGAATAAGGCAGTCGTCCAGATAAGGGTAAATTTGAATTCCCTTGAGTCTGCAATAAGCTACTACTGGTGCCAGGCACTTGAAGACCCTGAGCGCAGCAGACAAGCAAAGGGCAGCGCAGACAATTGGTAATGTTTCGAGCCGGCCTTGAACCTGAGGTATTTTCTGCACTCCTGTCTGACAGGGATGTGTAGGTAAAGCCTCCTTTAAACCCAATGTCACCATCCATGCATTTTTGCTCAACATTGGCAGGAGCTGCTGCAGAGTAAGCATCTTGAATTCTGGTATCTCCAGGAAAGTATTTAAGACTGACAGATCCAGGATGGGTCTCCATGAATTTTGTTTTCTGGGAACTAGAAAGAGCCTTGAGTAAAAGCCTTGCCCCGACTCTGATTGTGGAATCAGTTCTATGGCCCTCATAGCCATGCGGGATCCCACCTGGTTTAATGCCTCTGCCCATTGGTGTTTTGGCAGGTCTGGTCATCAGTTCGGTCTTGGCAAGGTATGAAAAGTACAGTTTTGTACCTACCATAAATGTAGATGTTCGAGGATCCCCATTGCTGCAGTCCTTACTATTGGGTATAGTCCGCGTCCAGTCGGCCCGAATACCAGAGTATAAGGCTGACGTCGGTCAGAGCGCATTAGACTGACGTCAGTACGTCAGGGTACTAATGCGCATGACCGACGTCATATCCTCAGTCTTTTCTTGCCCCAGATGTCAGAAGACCCTAAAAAGACAAGGCCCAAAATACCTGCACCAAAAATATGTACAATATATACAAGAATATATACAAAAATATAAGCATGTAACCTCACCTACACAACCACCCCTAAACACAGAGGGGAAGGAGGGAGGGACTGCAGCAATGGGGATCCTCGAACATCTACATTTATGGTAGGTACAAAACTGTACTATGTTCTTCGCTCCCCATTGCTGCAGTCCTTACTATTGGGTAGAATCCCAAAGCAGAGGTAAGGGAGGCTGGCAAATCATAAAGAAGCAGGAGCTGACAACATGCCTTGCAAAACAGCTGTGGCAAAACCAGCCCTAGACTTAGAGTAGATAGGAAGGTGATAATGCTTAGAGAAAGTATGCACTGAACTCCAAGTAGCTGCTTCTAAAATATCCTTAGTTGCCACCCCCCTTAGAAATGCAGTTGAAGTGGCAGTAGCCCTAGTGGAATGAGGCCTAATCCCAGCTGGAATCTCCTTGCCATGATGGGAATAACAAAATGCAATGCAAAAACCAATCCACCTAGAAATAGTTTGTTTTGACACAGGCTTGCCCTGTGAACTCAAAGCAAAAGAAACAAACAACTGCTGAGACTGCCTGAAATCCTTAGTCCTGCTTAAATAATAACACAATTGCCTGTGTACATCTAAAGTGTGCAAAATCTTTTCCCCTTATTTTGGGGGTCTGCATAAAAAGTAGGCAAATGAATAGTTTGGTTTAAAGCCACACTAGAAACCACCTTAGGCATAAAGGAAGGATTAGTACGTAATGATACCCTATCCTTATGGAAAATCAAAAATGGCTCTACTGCCATAAGGGCCTGCAACTCAGACACCCTTCTTGCAGAAGTAATAGCCAACAGAAAAGCAGTCTTCCATGACAAGTATTTCAATGCAGCAGTAGCCGCAGGCTCAAAAGGTTGTAGAGTAAGTTTTTCCAACACAAAATTGAGATCCCAGGCAGGAGTAGGAGCTCTACGTGGGGGTCTGATATTCTTTGCCCCTCTAAGAAACTGCTTGAACAAAGGATGCGAAAACAATGGTGGGTCACAATCATAGTGAGCTGAAATTGCTGCAGCATGAATCTTAATGGAAGAGAAGGACAAACCTTTGTCCAATAACTCAGTAAGATATTGAAGAGCCACACTCAAATTAGGCTCAGAAACCTGCAAATTCTTTGCTGTACACCAAAATAAAAATCTCTTCCATTTGTCTGCGTACACTTTCCTTGTACTAGGTCTTCTAGCTTCCATAATCACATTTAAAACTTGTTGAGGAAGTTGAGACCTGCTGTGTTTCAACACAGAATATGCCAGGCTGTTAGATGAAGAGAATGAAGCTTGACATTGAGCAGATGACCATCCTTCTGAGATAACAGATGAGGAATCAGAGGTAAAGGCCATGGAGGCTTCCTTACCAGACTCCGTAGTAGTGGGTACCAGTGTTGCCGAGGCCAATCTGGAGCTATCAAAATCATCCTTGGCCTGTCTTGTCTGACCTTTAATAGTACCTTTGGGAGAAGAGGCAGAGGAGGAAAGGCATACACATGAAGGTTTTTCCAACTGAAAGACAGAGCATCCACTTTCCAAGCTGTGTGATGAAACCCCTTTGTGCAATACTGTGGCAGCTGGTGGTTTAGTGGAGAAGCGAACAGATCTATGTCTGGAGTTCCCCATGACACTGTCAATTTTCGAAATACATGAAGATCCAGTTTCCACTGTGGGGATCCATGATTTGTCTGCTTAACACATCTGCTAAGGAGTTCTGTGCTCCGCAGAAACCTTGCCTGAAGAGTTAGTTGCAAGCTTAGCAGTCTCCCATAAAATCATTGCTTGCCTGCATAGAGGATAAGAATGTGTTCCCCTTGCTTGTTGATGTACCACATGACAGTTGTGTTGTCTGTTAGAATCAACACCTGCCCTGGAAGAAGTAACTCCTTGAAAGCCACTAATGCAAACTGGACTGCTAACATCTCCTTCATGTTGATATGTAGATGCTGTAGTCTGGCAGGCCACTTGTCTTGTATCCACTTTCCATTTAGATGAGCTCCCCAAGCAATGTCCGAGGCATCTGTCGTTAAAATCTGACTCGCCTGGCCGGGTCACAGAGAGTCCCTTGTTTAGGTGACATTCCTGAGCCCACCACAAAAATTCTTTTTGAAGGCAAGGTATTATTTGAATGACAGTGTCCAAATCCTGGCAGTGCTGTGTCCATACATTTTTGAGATACCATTGTAGCTTCCTCATATGCAGTTTGGCATTGGGAAGCACCAGAATACAAGATGCCATGAACCCTAATGCTTGAAGGACTGTCCTTGCAGTCAGCACGGACTGATGAGATAGTTGATGGAAGTAAAGTGATAAACTCTTTCGTTTGTCCGGGGTTAAAAAGGCCATCTGGGCTGCTGTATTCAGTCTCACACCCAGAAAGCACATGTCTTGAGAGGGTACTAGACTGGACTTTATTTCGCTCACAGAATACCCTAGGCATCTTAGCACTGCTATAACATATTCCAGATGCTGTAGAAGGTCTTTTCTTGAGCCAGAATCAGGCAGTCGTCCAAGTAAGGATAGATTTGAATTCCTTGAAGCCTGAAGTAAGCTATCACTGGAGCCAGAACCTTTGTGAATACTCTGGGCAGTAGATAAGCCAAAGGGCAATGCAGAGAACTGATAATGAGAATTTCCAGCTCGAAACCGCAGATACTTCCTGCAACTTAGCCTTATAGGCACATGAAGGTAAGCTTCCTTGAGATCTAAAGTTACCATCCAGTGATCTTTGCCCAGCAGAAGTAACAGCTGTTGTAACGTCAACATCTTGAACTTGGGAATGTCCAGATAAGTGTTGAGGAGAGATAAATCCAAAATTGGTCTCCACGTGTTCCCCTTCTTTGGTACTAGGAACAGGCGAGAATAAAATCCTAGGCCCCTTTCTGATACAGGGACTGGCTGAATGGCCCCCATCTGGAGTAACTGAGAAACTTGCTTGTGAGCCTCTTTTCTTTGAGGAGGAGGAACGTCTGGCATGCCTTTGAAAGGGGGCATTGTATGGAAATAAAATCTGTAACCGTGGTGAATGATATCCAACACCCATTTGTCTTGAGTAATTAAATCCCAATTTTCTTTGAAAAGAGACAGTCTTCCTCCCAAAGGAGCTGCCAGACGAGAATCTACCGGCAGCTGAAAAGGCAGGTCATTGGGTCTGTTTACGAAAGGACTGGCCCCTGCCCTCACCAGAAGTCTGAGCAGGTGAACTCCCTGTTCTAGGCCTAAAAGAACCTTGAGCCCTGCCCCTACCACGTCTAGACCTACCCCTAGACTGGGAATCATAAGCAGGATATGTCCACCCTTAGCAGGCCAATTTCTACTAAACTTGGTGGCTGCACCTGCAAAAATCTTTAACAGTTTGCATAGACTTAGCTTTGTCCTCCATTTTTAAAACTGCTTCCACAGGTGATCCAAACAACACATCAGACTGTATAGGAGCATCCAAAATCCTTGTCTTAACATGCTCAGCTAAATTCTGATCCCTCAACCAGGCATGCCTGCGAAGAACAGAACTAGTGGCAGCCACCCTCGAGGCCTGTACAGCATCAAAACCACATTGCAAAGAATGCTTACCCACTTGTTCAGACACATGAACCAAATCCAGCAACTCTTTACACTCAATACCTTCCGCCAAAGCATCCACCTTAGATTTCAATTGTGAAAGGAGATAATTCTGATATTTTAGCATGTGAAACTGACAATTCAACGCTCTCATGGCTAGAGTGGAAGAAGTATACACTTTCTTTCCCCACCTATCCAAAGCCCTTGCCTCTTTATCAGTGGGAACAGGATTTTTAACCACAGAAGCCTTAACACCTTTAGGCCCCTGAGAAACAGTTTCTGGGTCCGCCCTAGGACTCTTAAACAAATACTTATGAGCTTCAGGCACCCTATAATACCTATCAGGTTTAACAGGAGCAGGAGGCAAAGAGTCAGGGTTCAGGAAGCCTCTGCAAAAACATCTTCCACCACATTCAATACAGGAGGAATAGCTAAGGGCCTATGCTGGGGTAAAAACAAGAATTCCCTAAGCCTTTTCCTGGAATCAGAGTAATCCTGGCCTTCCCATTTAAAGTGCTCCCTCATGGAATGCAGAGTCTCTGAAAATGAGAAATCCTCAGGAGGAGAAGCTGTAGGAGTGGAATCATCCACATCAGAATCAGAATAAGTAGGATACTCCTGCAAGTCTTCCATAGAAGACTGAAGCCTCTGAACACTGTTCAAAACTATCAAACTCCTGTTCCACCCTAGGCCTCTTATCAGGAGGGGGCATAGAACCTCTAATCATAGTAATCAAATCTTCTGCCATTTTAAGCATATGTTTCTTAGGTACAGAACCCGAAATGCTAGGAGAAGCCCACTGAAGCTGAACTTGGCCTACCTCTCAAAGAAGTTTTGGCAACAGAAGGAGGCTCTAACTACCTTGGGAAGAGAGGGAAGAACAGTTACCTGAAGCCTCAGCCTGGCCTACCTCCTGAGAAGGCACATCCTGTAACAGTAAAGTTTCTGCCTGAGACTCATGGAAACTCCTGGCAAAACCTCAGGCTCCACAAGAACCGATGGACTGCCGTTCATCAACCCTAGGCCGCTGTTTTATCCTTCTTGGGACGTGCCGGAGCATCCGGCGGCATTTTATAATTGCAACGCTTCCCAAACACTAACCTGGCACAGTCTAACCTCCTCTTAATAGTGCTAAACCTAGCACAAGAGCGGCAACCAACAACGCCGTGCTCAGGCCCTAAACAAGGTATACACAAGGTATGGTAATCCCTATGAGGTATCTGTTTCCCACAAGAAATACAGTTATTCACTTTTTCTGACATCCGGTTAAATACTGAGGCAAGAAAACCAAAATGTTCTAGCCAACTCTGTTTGGTCTGAAACTCCGGTTTGAAATATTTCAGAACGTAACCTGCACTCGCAAAACTGCTTCTGCATCGGACCATGCAAAAGACTGAGGATATGGCGCCGGTCATGCATTAGTACCCTGACGTCCAGTCTAATGCGCTCTGACCGACGTCAGCCTTATACTCTGGTATTCGGGCCGACTGGACGCGGACTATACCCAATAGTAAGGACTGCAGCAATGGGGAACGAAGAACATCTGGAACTTGTAACCTCTTGAAACTACATCCAGAACCCACTTGTCTTGGGTTATGCAAGTCCAATTTTGTTGAAAAAGAGAGTTTTCCTCCTAGAGAGGCTTCCAGGAGAGAAGTTCCTGGAGCCATGCAGGGGGAGTCACTGAGCCTGTTTTCTGTAAGATTGAGGTCTGTCCTCTCCACCCCTGGGGGTGGAAGCACTCCACTGTCTAGATCTGTAAGAGGTCTGTGCTTGGGCCCTCCCTCTGGAGCGCCTATATCTACCCCTCTGAGGCCTGTCCGAGCTGGGAAAGGACCAATTTTTTGTTGGCCAATTTCTGCTAAATCTTGGGGGCTGAACTTGTAAGAAATCCTTAACCGTTTGCATGGATTTTGCCTTATCCTCCATTTTCTTTATCACCTCTTCAGCCTTAGACCCAAACAAAACATTATGCTGAACAGGAGCATCCAGTAACTTTGCTTTCACTTGATCAGGTAAGTTTTGTTCCTTTAACCAAGCATGCCTTCTAATGACTGTGCCAGCGGCAGCCACCCTGCATGAAGCCTCCAAGGCATCAAAACCACAGTGTAAGCCATGCTTCCCCACTTGCTCAGTAGCATGCATCAAATCGTGTAATTCCTTATTATCTGCACATGCAGAAATGGTACCTAGCTTTTGTTTCACAACAGACAGCAGGAATTGCTGATATTTTAGCATATGAAATTGACAATTTAAACCCTAATAGATAAAGTAGCAGAAGTGTACACTTTTTTGCCCCATCTCTGCAAAGCTCTAGAATCCTTATCTGCGGAATAGGGTTTTTAGCAGAGGTGGCCTTAACACCCTTAGGACCCTGAGAAATGGTTTCTGGATCAGCAGCAGGATTTTTGAAAAGGAACCGGTGGGAGTCAGGGACCCTGTAATATCTGTCGGGCTTAGCAGGGGCTGGAGGAAAGGAGTCAGGAGTTAAATTAGCCTCAGAAAAGGCATCATCCACAATATCCAAAATAGGAGGAATAGCCAGGGGTCTATGTTGGGGAAGAAGGAAATCCCTAAGCCTTCTCTTAGATTCAGAGTACCCATGTCCTTCCCAGTGAAAATGTTCCCTCATGTCATATAAAGTTTCCCCAAAAGAAAAATCCTCAGGGGAAGAAGCTGATGGAATGGATTCCTCAGCATCAGAATCGTCATAAGGAAGGAAAGTATATTCATGTTCAGAGGAAGACACTGAAGAAATAGATGCCTGATCAGAGGATTCATAATCCAATTCTTGCCTTGGCCTTTTGTCTGGAGGGGGACGTGAACCCCTAATCATGGTTAGAAAGTCCTCCGCCATTTTAAGCAGCTGTTTCTGAGATTTGGGTCCCGGATCAGAAGAGGCCTGGGCTGGTGTCTTTGATTTAGGAGTCTTCGCCTTTGTCGTTGCCTTTATCAGAAGCTGTGTAGGCCTGAAAACCCCCTCGGAAGCCGGTACCTACAAAGCAGCTTCAGACCCATCCGAGGGAGAATTGTCCGAAGGTCCTGCAGCTGGAGTACTCAAAGGCCTAGTTGGCTCCTCGTGGGAGTCCATTTCGGCAATCGGTTCTGAAATGGCCGACGACAGGGGCTGCGAAAGCGCCTCACTGACGACGGCCGAACCTGTAGCTGGCTCTGCTTGTAAACAGTCGTCAGATTTGGACCTCGGAGGCCTGTCCTCATCCTTGCGTCGTTTGTGAACTCCGGTTGTCAGAAGCGTGTCAGACGACATTTTATAATTAAATCGCCTGCCAAAGTAGTGAAAAGCAAAATCGTACCTCCGCTTAATACTATGTTGGTTAAATCTAGCACAAAACCGACAACTAGCTACGTCGTGGTCAGGGCCTAAACAAGGAATACAGTAACAGTGGAAATCCTTATGATGTATTTGCTTCCCACAAGAAATACAATTAACTTTTTCTGACATCGGACTGGAGCAAGAAAAAAGTTTCCCCAACCGGGTACTTAGCTTTGAGAAGTCAGTCTTCGGACTGAAGCACGAAAAAATATCAGGAGTCAGCCGACCGGCACTTGCGAACTGCTTCCACCGCACGGCAAGAAAGACTGGAGAACATTGCGTCGGGCTGGCAGCTTTGTACTCCTGGCGCTCTGACATCAGGGAGCATGACTGAACAGCCGACGCCAGAGCCAGACTCTGGGATTCTGGCCGATCAAGGGCTGCCTGCCGGCAGGAAGAACCCTACAGTGATGACTGCAACAGTGAAACACGATGAACATCCCTCTAAGCATTTTCTTTGAGTCGTAGTAGTCCTGATCTTCCCAGTGGAAATGTTCCCTCATGGTATGTAAGGTTTCCCCAAAGGAATAGTCTTCAGGGGGAGAAGCTGAGAGAATGGAATCTTCAGCATCAGCATCTTCATAAGGGGGAAAGGAGTAATCCTGTTCCTCAGAGGAGCCTGAGGAAATAGACACTTGATCAGAGGAGGCATAATCCTCCTCTTGTCTAGGCCTTTTGTCTGGGGGGGGGCCCTAATTAAAGAAGTCAAATCTTCAGCCATTTTAAGCATCTGTTTCTTAGGCATGGGGCCTTGAACTGGAGACTGATGTGCAGTTTTTTTGGTTTTAGAGGAGTCTTAAGCTTAGCATAAGATTTTATGGTGAGAGTAGTTGTTCTGAAGACACCTTCTGTAACCGAAGGCGTTTCCACAGCACTGGCTTCTCCTTCTGCAATGTTGTCGGTAGGGACTAAAGAAAATGGCTGTGTCGGCCTAGAACTCTCTGCTTGAGAATCCGAAGCAGTCTGGGGTTCCAATTCTGCGGTCGCCAGGGGCTGCGTAGCCGCCTCACTGAAAACCAGAGAACCGGCAACCAGCCCAGCCGAGGCCTCGGAGTCTGGCTTGGATTTAGGCTGCCTGTCTGAGTTTTTTATGCACGCCGGTAGTCGGTTGCTCCAACAGCATAGTGTAATTAAATTTCCTACTGAAGCAGTGTCGTGCGAAATCAAAGTGTCGCTTTATAGTTCGCTTATTGAACCTAGCACAAAACCGACAACCAGTGACATTGCGGTCTGGGCCTAGGCAAGGTATACAATAAGAATGAAAGTCCTTATGAGGTATTTGCTTCCCACAAGAAATGCAATTGTTAACTTTTTCTGACATCGGACTGAGGCAAGAAAAGGTTCCCCAATGGGGTACTTAGCTTTGAAGACTTCGGACTGAAATTCGATTCGAAAATCTCAGGTGTCGGCCGACCGGCACTTGCGAACTGCTTCTGCTTAGGGCACCGCATGGCAAGAAAGACTGAAGAAAAAGACTTTGGAATTCAGGCCGACTGCGGGACCGCCTGACGGCAGGAATACCCAAGTGTGATGACTGCAGCAGGGTAACACGATGAACATCCTAGATGGTCTGCCGTTCCTGGGTTTAAACTGAGAAGCCTGGAAGAGACTGGGAAGGACCAATTTTTTGAAGGCCAATGCCTACTAAATCCGGGAGGCTGTACCTGCATGAAATTTTTAACAGTTTGCATAGATTTAGCTTTTTCATTGATCTTTTTGAGGATTTCTGCTTTGTTGCCAAACAGGCGGTCTTGGTTTAAGGGAGCATCCAGTAATTTAGCTTTAACATGATCTGGCAAGTTTTGCTCCTTAAGCCAAGCATGCCTTCTAAGCACAGACCCAGTGACAGCAACCCTGCAAGATGCTTCTAAAGAGTCAAAACCACATTGCAAAGTATGTTTGCCAACTTGTTCAACAGAACGCATTAAATCCTGTAATTCTTTGTGCTCAGCACAGTCATGAATCAACATAATTTTCTGTTTAAGTAGTCCCATAATATGCTGCTAGTACTTTAACATATGAAACTGGCAATTTAAAGCCCTGATGGCCAAAGCAGCAGAAGTGTATACCTTCTTGCCCCATTTGTCCAAGGCTCTAGAATCTCAATCAGAAGGCGTAGGATTTTTGGCAGCAGTAGCCTTAATGCCCTTTGGACCTTGGGAAATGGTCTTTGGATCAGCAGTAGGACTCTTGAAGAGGAACTTGAGAGAGTCAGGTACTCTAATACCAGTCAGGTTTTCTAGGAGCTGGAGGTAAAGTCTCTGGGGGACATGCTAGATACCAAGAAAGCATAATCTACAATGTCCAGTACAGGAGGGATAGCTAAAGTAATGTGTTGAGGAATGAGTAAGAATTCCCTATTCCTCTTTTTGGAGTCAGAGTAATCCTGGCTTTCCAAGCGGAAATGCTCCGTAAGAGTGTGCAAGGTTTCACCAAAACAAAAATCTTCTGGAGGGGAAGCAGAGGGAATGGAATCCTCTGCATCAGAATCCTCATAGGTAGATAAGAACAAATCGTGGTAATCAGAAGAAACAGAAATATCAGAATCCTGATCAGAAGAATCAGAAGGAAAATCAGTTCTAGTTCTCTTAGAGGGGGAAGGCTGGCTTCCCCGAATTAAAGTAATAAGGTCTTCAGCCATTCTAAGCATTTGTTTTTTACACATATGGGCTTGACCATGCGGTTTGGACATCTGTTTTCTAGGTGTGGGTCAAGTTTTAGGCCTGGATGAAGAAAATGGCGCCTGTTTAAAATGCAAGTCTGAAGGCCTGAATACATCCTCAGAAGCCAGTGCCTGCACAGCGGCTCTGGACCAACTCAAGGTAGAGACATCCGCAAGTTCCATAGTCGAAGCATCATCTCACGGCATACCGGACTCCAAATGGGTCTCAGTAGAGGCCTGCGAATCTGAAGTAGTGGGTATCAGGGGCTGTGAAAGCGCCTCACTGAGTACCGGCGGACTGGCGACTGGAATGGAAGCGTCGTCGGCAGTTTTGGACCTATGCGGTCTGTCTCTGTCTTTATCCTTACATTTTTTTCAGAATACCGGTAGTCTGATGACTTACCAAAGCCATTTCTGGATAGTTATACTGAGTACCAAAATAATTTGCTGCAAAAATAGACAGGCGACGAATAGTTTGGGGGTTGAATAAGGCACGAAACAGACTGCAAGGGATGTCGTGGTCTGGGCCTAGGCAAGGAAAGCAGAACAAATGAAATTTATGAAGTATTTGCTTTCAACAGGTAAGACAATTGTTAACTTTTACTGACATCGGTTAAGAGCAAGAAAAAGGATCCCCGATGGGGTACTTAGCTTTTTTGAAGACTTTGGTTCTGACACTCAAAAATGAAAATTTCAGGAGTCGGCCAACCAGCACTTGTGGACTGCTGCTGCTTCGGGCACCGCGCGGCAAGAAAGACTGATGTAATGGCGTCAGCTGCATATTTTATACCCCTGACGTCATGGAAGAAGAGACAGCATCCGACGCAGAAATCCAAGACTCTGATATTCAGGCTTGCTGAGGTCTACCTGCAGGCAGATAACCCAAATGAAATGACTGCAACAATGAAACACACAGATCAACTGTGTTAGGAACTTGCCTTAAATCTAGCTGTTAAGACTTAATTCACTGGTACAGTCATTTTTTTCTGGTGACATCCTACCCACAGGTAGACCAGCTTGCCGGAAGCTGTGCCATCCCTCAAGGCTTCAGCAGACTCTTGCCCATTGCCATACGACACTGGTGATATAAACACCATCTTCAGATCTTTATTGCCCTGACAAAACCAGGTGAAAAAGTATAGTTGTGTACACTTACCATAAATGTAGATGTTAAGAGTGCATTCACTGTTGCAGTCATCATATTTGGGTCATCTGCTTGCAGTAACCCTCAGTCGGCCTGATTATCAAAGTCTTGGGTCCTGCACCGGTTACTGTCTTATCTTCCATGATGTCAGGTAGTTAGGGGTATAAAGCATGCAGCCAACGCCATTACATCAGTTTTTCTTGCCCCAGATGTCAGGTGCCCTCCTAATGGGAAGCAATTAAATATATAAATATACAAGGTTATACCTCCAACAAAAAAGCAAACACACCAAAAAGCTTTTAAGCATAGTAAAGGAGAACAGAGGTACAGCCAAAAGAAGACAGGGGGCTGGGGGGAGGGTAACCAGGACTGCAACAGTGAATACACTCGAACATCTACATTTATGTTACATCTACATTATGTGACATCACCACAGTAGTCAGGAAGTCCTTCTATGTGGCACACATCATAAAGGGTTCTCATCCAGGAAAAAGAGAGGCCATTGTTCCCTTCTACTTGACACTCATTAGACCCATTATAGAGTACGACGCCCCTTTTGGAATGCACCTCACAAGACATCCGCAGCAGCTGGAAAGGCCACAGAAGTACCTCACAAAGAGTATCACTGGCCTCAAACAAATGCCCTGCACTGACCGCCTCAAAAAAACTCCAGCTTTACTCCGTAGCAAATCGCCTACTCCGAGGTGATCTCTGCCTAACATATAAAGCTGTCAAACCCAGAGCTGTTGGACATGCTACACCTAAAGAAATCCCAATCCCTCTGACCTACATGCTCTAGGGACCTAAACCTTGTCACCACAATAAACAGGACATGCTGGAGGGATAGATTCCTGTCTCAGAGACTTCCCATACTCTGGAACAGGCTACCCATCAATGTCAAGCAAAGTTCTTCATTAGCACTCAAGAAAAATCTTGATGAGTGGATGGGAAATAGGAAATGCACCCCAGGGATCATTTCTGTATCGCTGCTCGACAGTGGCACAGGAAAATAACTTTTTTGGGTGGCGTAAGCCAGGGAACCTTGTTGGCTAGGCTTACGTAGGCCCTGGGCTGATAGCCTAGTACCTACCTATGTTAAGTGTACACAACTGTACTACGTTCGTGTTTCACTGTTGCAGTAATCACATTTGAGTAGATTCCCAAAGCTAAGGATGGGAGGAGGAAGTTTGATAACATCAGGACCAGCTATAAGGCCCTGCAAGACTGCAGTGGCAAAACCAGCCCTGGATATGGAGAAAATTGGCAAATGGTAATGCTTGATGAAACTATGTACAGAACTCCAGGTAGCAGCTTCTAGGATGTCCCTGGTAGGGACATCTCTAAGAAAGGCTGTAGAGGTAGATGCAACCCTGGTTGAGTGTGATCTTATCCCCTGTGGGATAAGTTTTCCATGGTGCTTATAGCAGAAATGAATGCAATGGCCTATCCATTTAGAAATGGTTTGCTTTGAAACGGCCTTCCCTCTGCCCCTGCAGCAAATGCCACCAGCAGCTGTTCAGATTTCCTTTGACGTTTAGTCCTGTCCAAGTAAAATCAAAGTTGTCTGTGCATATCTAACGAGTGCTGTATCCGTTCCCATTGGTTGGCAAATGAATGGACTGATTAAGAGCTACACTGGATACTGCCTTGGGCATAAAGGAGAGATTGGTCCTGAGGGACACCCTGTCCGCATGAAAGATGATGAGAGGCTCCACTGCCATGAGGGCCTGTAATTCAGATACCCCTCTTGATGAAGTTATTGCTAGAAGGAAGGCTGTTTTCAAAGAAAGGAATTTTAACTCTGCACTTGCAGGTGGCTCAAAAGTAGGCGGAGTGAGTTTTTCCAATACAAAGATAAGGTCCCAGGCTGGAGCTGGGGCTCTCCTGGGTGGTCAAGTTTTTGGCCCCTCTGAGGAACTGCTTAAGCAGTGCATGAGAGAAGAGGGGTGGTTCTGTGTTGTAGTGAGCTGAAATGGCTGAGGCATGAATTTTGTTGGAGGAAATGGAAAGGCCCTTGTGCAGCATCTCAGTTAAGTATTGAAGAATCTGAGGTAAATTAGGCGCTGCTGTGCCCATCCCTTGAGTTTTGTTCCAGGAACAGAATATTTTCCATTTTTCAGCATAAGATGTTCTAACGCTAGGCCTCCTTGCCTCAAGAATGACATCCAACACTTGCTTACTGAGAGATCAGGTATTTAGCCAGGCTGCCAGGTTCAGGTTTTGAAGCAGAAGATGCAGAATCTGGCCCTCCTGCTGGGACAGCAGGGTAGGGGTCTGAGGCAGGTGTCATGGTGCCAACAGTGACACACTGAGCAAGAAGGGGTACAAGTGTTGGCGTGGCCAGTCTGGTGCAATCAGTATTATCCTTGGTTTGTCCTGTTTGATCTTTAGTAGTACTTTGGAGAGGAGAGGAAGAGGAGGAAAGGCATAAACTGATGTTTTTTTTTCAGCTGAAGGACAGGGCATCCACTTTCCAAGCTTGTTTGTGGGGAGTTCTTGTGCAAATTTTGTCCAACTGGCAACTCTGGGGGGAGGCAAACAGGTCTGTATCTGGACTCCCCCAATTGTTTATCAACATGTTGAAAGTCTTTGGTTCCAGTTTCCACTCGTGTGGGTCCATGAGATTTCTGCTTAGTTCGTCTGCCAGTGTATTTAGCTTGCCTAGCAGGAACTGAGCCTGTAGGTGCACTTGGTAGCTCAAGGCTGTGTTCCACAGAGCCATGGCTAGTCTGCAGAGGGGGTATGAATGGGTACCCCCTGCTTGTTTACGTACCACATAACAGTGGTGGTGTCCGTCTTTACCATTAATTGTTCTGGAAGAATGTGGTCCTTGAAGGCTGTCAGAGCATTCTGTACAGCTAACATTTCTTTTTGATGGATATGCAGGTGCATTTGCCCTGGGTTCCATTTGCCCTGAATGCACTTCCCTGCCAGGTGAGCCCCCCATGCATAGTCTGATGGGTCTGTTAGTGTTTGGGCAGCAGGGGGTAGAGTGAATGGTAGTCCCTTGTTTTGGTGGCAGGCCTCTGCCCACCAAAGGACTGTAGGCAAGGTATGATAGGAATCATTGCTTCCAGATCCTGAGAATGTTGACACCATAGGCCTTTTAGATACCATTGTAGTTTCCTCATATGCAGTCTTGCATATGGAATTCGGAGAATGCAGGAGGCCATGAACCTCAAAGCTTGCAGTATTTGCCTTGCAGATAGCAGGGGTTTTTGTGGCCATTAGTTTGAAGTAAGCTGTCAAATGAATTTGGTTCTGTGGCGTGAGGAAAGCCATTTGGGAAGTTGTGTTCAAGCTTGCTCTCAGGAATATAATTTGTTGACAGGGTACAAGATGTGATTTATTTTCGTTTATGGTGTACCCCAGACAAGTAAGCACCTTTTGTACAAACGCCAGATGATTCAAAAGTATGTCCTGGCTTTCTGCCTGAATTAGACAATCATCCAGGTATGGGTATATTTGAATATTTCTTTGCCTGCAAAATGCAATGACTGGAGCTAGGCACTTTGTGAATACCCTGGGCGCAGCAGATAAGCCAAAGGGCAGTGTAGAGAACTGACAGTGCATGTAGCCTGCTTTAAAGCGTAGGTATCTTCTGCAAGATTCCCTTATTGGGATGTGGAGGTAGGCTTCCTTTAAATCCAGTGTTGCCAACCAGGCATCCTTGTCTAGCATAGGAAGCAACTGGTGAAGAGTTAGAATCTTGAATTTTGGGATCAAAAAAGTTTAAAGGGGGAAGGAGAAAGGTTCCAATTTTTTTTTCTTGGAAAAGGAAAGTCTGGGGTAGAACCTTCCTTTCCTTTGGACTTTTAAGCCTAGGCAATCCTTTCTTTTGAGCCTCTGTTTTTATTTGGGGTAGATTTGGCCCCTTTTTTTTTGGTAAATGTGGAATCCGGGAACCTTGACTATTTTAAAACCATTGTCCTTTTTTTTTGAGTCCAGTTTTTAAAAAAATTTTTTTTAGAGGAGCGTAGCCCCCGGAGGTTTAGGATTAAGTACTTTGGGTTTTTGTTGGGGGGGTCTTGGTCTGTTTTTACCTTGACTGGCCCCTTTTAGGTCCCCTGGTTGGTTTTCCCCCGGAGCCCAGCCCCGAAATTTTAGAGGAAAGGCCAATTTTTGGAGGCCATTTGAAACCTTGGGGGTTTGCAAGAAATCTTTCTAAATTTTTTTTCTTCCCTTTTTTCAAAAGCGGGCGGTTAAAACAAATTGTTTTTTCCCTGGGGCTTAAAAAAGTTTAACAGATCCTAAAGCGCCAGCCTGCATGCCTTTTATTACCCACATTGCAAAGAAGTCCACTTAGCCCCAAATTTTTAAAAATTTAAACCCTTTATTTTAACCCCAAAAACAATTTCTTTAAGAATTCATAGTGGTTTTTTTTATTAACTGCAAAATAAACCTTGGAGTTCAGGAAATGACTTTAAACTCTAGCTGGAACTAAGGAAATTTTTCCCCCTTGCTAATGCCTTGTTTCCCCTTTAGAAAGGGAAAAGGGGGTTTTTAAGGCCCTTTTTGCCGGGACCCTGGGGGAAAATTTTGGGGTTGGGGGGGTAAAGGGGGGGAAATATCTGGACCCCCTTTAAAATTTTCGGTTTCAGGGGTGGGGGGAAAATTGGGGAGGAAAGAAACTACCCCCAAAAAAACAGGGGGTAACTGGGGCCCCGGGGAAGGTCAAAAAATCCAAGTTTTTTACAAAAAAAACCCGGGCCGGGGCGTTTTTGGGATCAAGGTTTTCCCCCAAAAGGGGAATTTTCTGGTGAAAAAGGATTTTCAGATCGAAACCAAAATTAGAAAAGCCTTGGCTTAGAGTTTTTCATAGAGAATATCAAGGCATCTAGGGGGTTTAGGCCTTTTGGGGCTGAAGGCCCCTCTGGGTGTTAGTTCTAATTAAGAAATTAAACTTTGAAAGAAGCATTTGGAAATGGAAGGGGGGGGAAAAACCGGGTCTTTCGCTTTTCCCCAAGGAATCAGGTCGGACCTACGCCCAAGCTGGGGAGAGCTCCCAAGGGGAAGGGGCGTAATCAGGGGGAACCCAGGGGAAAAAACTAGGCTTAAATGTGCAGGGCTGTTGGTTTACTTATTTTTTTTTTCGGGCCCCAGCATTTTGTTTTAACCCGGTTTAAAAGCGACCCATTGGGTTTTTTTTGGGCAGAATGGGGCCGGGGAAAAGTGAAAAAAACCAAAAGTTTGTCCCCCCAAAAAATTTAAAAAAACAGGGAAAAGGGGGGGGGGCCAAAAAAAGGACAAAAGGGGGAAATTTTGGATTTGTTTTACGGAAACAAATTTTTTTTTTGACTGGGGGGCGAAAAGGCCCCGACGCAAATTTTTATGGGAAGTAACCTGGGCCACCGGGTTTAACAGCCCGGGGCCCCGCCCAAAAAAGGAAAAAACCTGAGCTTTTTTCCAAGACCAAAGGACGGGGGAAACCCGGCCCCGGGGTTTGGAAGCCGATAACTCCTGGCACAGGGCAACCCGTTTTATTGGTGCTATAAGGCTAAAATTAGTCCTTCTTTAAAGGAAAAAAAGGGTCTTTAGAAAAGGGTAAGTCTTAGATTCTTATTTTTTTAGGGAAACCCCCCGCAGTCTTTCAGCTAATATCATTTTTTCCAAAAAAAAACATTTGGGTTTTTATAATAAATGAATAATGAAGGGGGCCCCCCAATAAGGTAAACATGATTAAGTGGTTCCGCACTGAAAGGGTTCGAACCCAATTAAACATAGGGTAGCCTCACAGCCCCAACTGGGACAAGAAAAGTTCCCCCCTTTGAATCTTTTTTAAAATTTTTATTTTTTTGAGGGGGGGAGCCTTTCTTTTGCAAGTACAAATAAAAAACTTAAAAATTTAATAAGGGTTTAAAACCATAGGGGTAATTGGGCCCGCGGAAAGCTAAAAAGAAAAACTTTTTTTTTTTAAAAAAACAAGTTTAATTTTTTTACATTTTTAAAAAAAACAGGGACTGCAAGCAGATAACCCAAATGTGATGACTGCAACAGTGAAACACGAAGATCACTGGTAATGCCTCAGGTTTCTCTTTAGGTTTTGCTTTGCGATTGTTTCCTGAATTTTCCATTATTTTTACTCGATTTATTCTTGGCTTACTTATAAGGGCCAACAGTTACCTGGCTAATTACTTATGTTTGGTGTCTGGACTTAAAAAGGCTAGCAGATTGCATAGCTTTGCCTTTCTCCTACAGTCTTTTCAAGATAGTTTGGAAGGGGATCTGAAGAAGAGGACCTTACTTTGAAGTGCATTAAGAAACTATCTTTACATGAAATGATAGCGGCAGAGTCCTCTACCAGGCAAGTCTCCAAATCAGACCCACTTATATATACAACCTGTGGGACCACACAACAGTGGGGAAACAGTGGACTCTCCTTTTCAGTATTATAACTCAAATGAATGGAACCCAGAGACTGTACCCCTTAATAAATGCCTACCACACTTTTGAATTAAGTTAATAGTGAACGCCTCTCTTTATATGCTACTGGCATGATTATCCACAGAGCCAACACAGCACAAAAGGTAATATCAACCAAACTATAAACTGACCTGCACTTAAACTCCTGGCTCACCTCACAAAAGCTTCTACTTACCCCCCCCCCCCCCCAAAAAAAAAGGATTCTGGCAGGCACCAATAAAAGACTGTCCAAAGTTCCCAGCTCCCTTAAGCATTCTGACCTGCAAAAATAGTTGTGTAAAATCTTACCATGATGATAGATGTCCTTCTCTTCTCTGTTGCAGTATTCTTAACATGAGGGAGATCTCTGCTGCAGGCGACCCAACGTCGGCCAATATACAAGTCTTACACTACTGTATGATGTGTGGTACATTGCACAAAGGCTGCTGTCGTACATCGACCATAAAAGTGACATACACATGTATCTACCTCATCAGAAATTAATGCCCCAGGAGGAAGCCAGCCTAAGGAGGTAGAGTATGGACATCCAATTAAAGGAACCAAACCACCAGGGGGAAGGAGGGAGGGACAGGAATACAGCAACAAAAACGAGACTGACATCTATAGTTATGGTAAGATTTTACACAACTATTATATGTCCTTCTCTTCATCTGTTGCAGTATTCTTTAATGCAAGGGAGAATACAAAAGCTCATTAAGACTGTGTGTGGAGAAAGAGGCAGTAGAGCTCCCCGGGAACCCATGGTGTATGGCTCTGGCAAATCCTGCTCTAGACCTAGAAATGCCATCAACTGTAATGCTGAGTGAAGGGATGTACAGAAGTCTAAGTAGCTGCTTTGAGAATACAACTATTGTCCAATCCCTTCAAGAAGACACCCAAGGCCACAGCCCTAGTGGAACGGACCTTTACAAATGAAGCAAGGATTTTACCATGCTTCACACAGCCGAAAGAAATAACCTTAGAAATCTAACTAGAAAGTTTGCTTGGAAACCGGCAAACCCAGAGCTCTGGGGTGATAGAAAATCAGACCAGCTTATTGTCTCCTATTAGGTTTGGTCTTATCTAAGCAAAATCTAAGTGGTCTGCACACATTCAGAGTGTGCAACACCTTCCCAGTAGGATTTTGTGGAGAAGGAAAGACAGATAACTGAATGGATTGGTCGACAGACAATTCATTGACCACCTTGGGCATAAAAGGAGGGCTGGGATACAGGGACACCCTGTCTTTATGGAAAGCCAAAAGGGGGGGGGGGGGCATAAGGGCTTGGAGCTCAGACATGTCTGGCTGAAGTAATAGCTAGGAGAAGCAGAGTTTTCTAGGAGCAAAAATGCAAGGATGCTGATGAAGCTGGCTCGACCGGTGGAAGAGTCCGACATTCTAGCACAAAATTAAGATCCAAGGGTGCAGGAAAGTACAGTTGTGTACATTTACCATACATGTAGATGTTTGAGTGTATTCACTATTGCAGTCATCACACTTGGGTTATCTGCCTGTAGGTAAGCCTTCAGTTGGCCCAAATAACAGAGACTTAGTATTTCTGCGTCAGATGCTGTCGCTTTTTCCATGATGTCAGGTCGTCAGGGTTATTAAAACAGGCAGCCGGTGCCATTACATCAGTTTTTCTTGCCCCAAATGTCAGGAGCCCCCAAGCAGGGAGCTAGGAAATGGTGTGGAAAACACCACCAGTAAAAAGTAAATACCAATACCAGTAGGAATAGCCATAGAGAGGAGAGATAGAGAGAGAGAGAAAACCAGGGGGCTGGAGGGAGGGAAACCAGGACTGCAACAGTGAATACACTCGAACATCTACATTTATAGTGTACACAAGTGTACTATGTTCGTCGAGTTTCACTGTTGGACTCATCACAGTTGGGTTGATTACTAAAGCTGAGGAAGGGTGGAGGCAGTCAAGAAGAGTTAGGGTTGGCTAGTAGGCCTTACAAGACTGCTGTAGCAAATCCTGCCCTGGATTTGGAAAAGATGGGCAGGTGATGATGCTTGGTGAAGGTGTGTACATAAAGTAGAGTTGTGTACACAACATAAATGTAGATGTTAAGAGTGTATTCACTGCTGCAGTCATCACATTTGGGTCATCTGCCTGCAGTTAGCCCTCAACCGGCCTGAATACCAGAGTCTTGGGATTTCTGCATCAGATGCTGTCACTTCTTCCATGACGTCAGGGGTATAAAACATGCAGCTGATGGCATTACATCAGTTTTTCTTGCCCCAGATGTCAACTGCCCCCAAAATAGGAAGCAATTGCATGGTAATGAACACCCCCAGCAAATACACATGCTATAAGATATGCCAAACAAAAATATAGGTAGAAGTAAAGAGAAGTCAGGGGGCTGGAGGGAGAGTAACCAGGACTGCAACAGTGAATACACTCGAACATCTACATTTATGGGAAGTGTACACAACTGTACTATGTTCGTGTTTCACTGTTGCAGTCATCACATTTGGGTTGATTCCCAAAGCTAAGGAAGGGTGGAGGTAGTTAAGAAGCATTAGGGCTGGCAATCAGGCCCTGTAAGACTGCTGTGGCAAATCCAGCTCTGGATTTAGAAAAGATAGCCAAGTGGTAATGCTTGGTGAAAGTCTGTACAGAGCTCCAGGCTGCAGCTTCCAGGATGTCCCTGGTAATGACTCCACTGAGGAATGCTGTAGAGGTTGATGTAGCCCTGGTGGAATGTGTTCTGATCCCCTGTGGGGTAGGTTTCCGATGGTGTTTGTAGCAGAAATGGATGCAGTGCGCTATCCATTTAGAAATGGTTTGCTTTGAAATGGCCTTGCCCTCTACAGCAAAGCTGACCAGCAGCTGGTCAGGTTTTCTGAAAGACTTAGTCCTGTCCAGATAGAACCTGAGCTGCCTGTGCATGTCCAGTGAGTGCAGGATCCTTTCCCTTTATTTTGAGGATTAGGAAAAAAAGTTGGCAAATGAATGGATTGGTTCAAAACCACATTAGATACCACCTTGGCCATGAATGATAGGTTAGCCCTGAGGGAAACTCTGTCCACATAGAAGATAATGAAGGGTTCCACGGCCATAAGGGCCTGAAATTCAGACACTCTTTTTGCTGAAGTGATGGCTAGAAGTAAAGCTGTTTTCCGAGAGAGGAAGTTTAACTCTGTTGAGGCTGCAGGTGTGAGCTTTTCCAATACAAAGTTAAGGTCCCAGGCAGGAATGGGAGCTCTCCTGGGGAGGGTCTTAAAATTTTGGCTCCTCTCAGGAACTGTTTGACTACAGGATGAGAGAAAAGGGGTGGGCTCAGTATTCTAATGAGCTGAGATGGCAGAGGCATGAATCTTAATGGAAGAGAAGGATAGGCCCTTGTAGAGCATTTCTGTTAAGTAATCTAGTATATGAGGTAACCTGGGCACAGTTGTGTCCACTCCCTGAGAGTGGCTCCAAGAGCAGTATCTTTTCCACTAGTACTAGGCCTCCTTGCCTCAAAAATGACATCCAGCACCTGCTTACTGAGTTGCTGATGAAGAATTCAGGGGATGAGCCAGGCTGCTAGGTTCAGGGTCTATAGCAGAGGATGCAAAATCTGGCCCTCCTGCTGGGGCAGTAGGAAAGGGGTCTGAGGCAGGTGCCATGGTGGCACTACTGATAGACTGCGGAAAAGAGGATAACAGTGCCGGCGTGGCCAGTCTGGTGCAATCAGGATCGTCCTTGGCTTGTCCCGTTTGATATTTACTAGAACCTTCAAGAGGAGGGGCAGAGGGAGAAAGGCACAGATTGAGAGGCTTTCCAGGAAATGACAGGGCATCCACTTTCCAAGCACGGCTGTGGGGAGTACTGGTGCAATATTTGCTCAACTGATAGTTCTGAGGGGAAGCAAAGAGGTCCACCTCTGGTACTGCCCACCTCTTCCTCAAAAGCTTGAATATTTTGGGTTCCAGTTTCCATTCTTGTGGGTCCATGAGATTTCTGCTTAAGTAGTCTGCCAGAGAATTTAGTTTGCTTGGCAAGAATTGAGCTTGCAGGTGCACTTGGTTGCTCAAGGCTGTGTTCCACAGAGCCATGGCTAATCTGCAGAGTGGGTAGGAATGGGTTCCCCCCTGCTTGTTTATGTACCACATAACTGTGGTGTTGTCGGTCTTTACTAATAGTAGCCCTGGAAGAATAAGGCCTTTGAAGGCTGTCAGAGCATTCTGTACAGCTAACATTTATTTCTGATTGATATGCAGGTGCATTTGCTTTGGTCTCCATTTACCTTGAATGCATTGTCCTGCCATGTGAGCCCCTCATGCATAGTCTAATGCGTGTGTTAGGGTTTGGGAAGCAGGGGGTTGAATGAAAGGGAGTCCCTTGTTGTGGTAGCAGGCCTCTGCCCTTAGGCAAGGAATGATAGGGATCATTGTTTCCAGGTCCTGAGAATGTTGACACCAGAGACTTTTAAGTACCACTGAAGTTTCCTCATATGCATTCTTGCATATGAAATTAGTAGAATATAAGTGGCCATGAACCCTAGGGCTTGCAGTATTTTTCTTGCAGATTGATGTGTTTTGTTGGCCAGTAGCTTGAAGTAGCTTGTCAAATAAATTTGTTCTTCTGGAGTGAGGAATGTCATCTGGGAAGTTGTGTTCAAGCTTGCTCCCAGGAATACAATCTGTTGGCTTGATACCAGATGTCATTTCTTTTCGTTGATGGTGTACCCCATTGAAGTTAGAAGTCTCTTTACAAATGCCAGGTGCTGTAGTAGCAATTCCTGACTGCCTACCCGAAATCAAGCAATCGTCCAAGTATGGGTAAATCCGAATTCTTCTGCCTGCAATATGCAATGGCTGGAGCTAAGCATTTTGTGAATACCCTGGACACAGCAGATAAGCCAAAGGGAAGTGCAGAGAACAGATAGTGCATAGAGCCTGCTCTGAAACAATAGATATTTCCTGCAAGATTCCCTTATGGGGATGTGCAGATACGCTTCTTTTAAGTCTAGGGTTGCTAGCCAAGAGCCCTTGGCTAGCATAGGATGCAGCTGTTGGAGAGTAAGCATTTTGAATCTTGGAATCACCAGAAAGGTGTTGAGAATAGACAGATCCAGGATAGGACCCCAAGAGTACTTTTTCTGGGATCCAGAAAAAGCCTGGAATAAAAGCGTTGTCCCCTTTGTTCTGCTGGGACAGGTTGAATAGCCTTGATACTGAGAACATAAAGTACTTGCTTTTGGGCCTCTGCCCACTGGTTTGGGGGGAGGTCTGGCCATCCGCTTGGGGTTGGAAGTGAGTGGAAGTGGAATTTGTATCCCTGGAAAACAATGTTTAGGACCCATCTGTCCTGGGTAATGTACGTTTATGACCCATCTGTCCTGGGTAATGTACTCCCAGTTCTTGACATGCAGGGCAGGTTTTCTACCTAAAGGTGCAAGTACTTGGGCAAGGCTTGAAGGAGTTAAGGATAAGTCATTGTGAGATTTTACCATAGGATGGAGGCTTACTACTCCCTGTTTTTGATGTGAGAACATTCCATTGCTTAGATCTGTGCATACCCTGAGACTATAACCTTGGTGGTCTGCTACCCCTGTGTTTGGACTGAGAAGGTCTGGGAGGGACTGGAAAAGACCTGTTTTTTGAAGGCCAACGCCTACTGAATCTAGGTGGCTGCACTTGTAAGAAATCTTTAACAGTCTGCATAGATTTAGCTTTTTCTTCCATCCTTTTCAGGACTTCTGCTTTATTGCCAAATAGATGCTCTTGGTGCATCTAGTAATTTTGCTTTGACATGGTCTGGCAAGGTTTGTTCCTTAAGCCAAGCATGCCTTCTAAGAACAGACCCAGTGACAGCAGCCCTGCAAGATGCTTCTAAGGCATCAAAACCACATTGCAAAGTATGTTTACCCACTTGGTTGGCAGAATGCATTAACTCTTGTAAATCTTTATGTTCTGCACAATCAGGAATCAACATCATTTTCTGTTTAATTAGTTCCATAATATGCTGCTGATACTTTAACATGAAACTGGCAATTTACAGCCCTGATAGCAAGAGTAGCAGAGGTGTATACCTTCTTACCCCATCTGTCTAAAGCCCTAGAACCCCTGTCCAAAGGGGTAGGACTTTTGGCCGTAGTAGCCTTAATGCCTTTAGGTCCCTGGGAAATGGTCTCTGGATCAGCAGCAGGATTCTTAAAGAGAAATTTGTGGGAGTCAGGTACTCTACAGTACCTGTCAGGCTTCCTGGAAGCTGGAGGCAAAGTATCACAGGTAAGCCTGGATTCCAAAAGACATAGTCTACAATTTCCAGAACAGGAGGAATAGCTAGAGGCCTGTGCCGAGGCAAGTTTAAAAATTCCCAGAGTCTCTTTTTGGACAGAGTAGTCCTGGCTCTCCCAACATAAATGCTCTCTAAGGGTATGCAGGGTTTCACCAAAAGAAAAATCTTCTGGTGGAGAAGCAGAGGGAATGGAATCCTCTGCATCAGAATCCTCATAGGTAGATAAGGGTATGTCCTGGTAATCAGATGGGTCAGTTATCAGACTTCTGATCTGAAGAATCAGAAGGAAAATCAGTTCTAGGTCTGAGGGGGAAGGCTGACTTCCCCCAATTAAAGTAATAAGGTCATCAGCCATTCTAAACATTTGTTTTTGTGGCATGTGGGCCTGAGAATGCGCTTTGGTAGTCTTTTTCCTATGCATAGTGCGAACTCTAGGCCTGAGAAATTCGGTATTTTTGGTTTGAAACCAAGTCTGTTTAATATGAAAATCGGAAGGCCTGAATACACCCTCAGAAGCCGGTGCCTGCACAGAGGCTCCAGACCCATCCAAGGTAGAGATATCCACAGGTTCCATAGTCAAAGAAGCATCTCACGGTATACCGGACTCCGAATGGATCTCCGTAGAGGCCTGCGAATCTGTAGTATCGGGGGCTGCGAAAGCGCCTCACTAAGTACCGGCGGACTGGCGACTAGCTTAATGGAAGCTTCGTCTGCAGTTTTGGAACTATACGGTCTGTCTCTGTCTTTATCCTTACTTTTTTTTCGGAAGATTGGTAGTACGACTGCTTATCAAAGCAATTTCTGAATACGGAGAACGAGACAGAAAGAATTTAGAGACAAAGATAGCCTATGAATAGTTCGGGCGTTGAACAGGGCACAAAACTGATAGCGAGGAACGTTGTGGTCTGGGCCTAAACAGGTGACGCAGCAAGAATAAAAATCTCTGTGATGTATTTGCTTTCCACAGTCAAGACAATTGTTAACTTTTTCTGACATCAATTAGAGCAAGAAAAAAGATCCCCAATGGGGTACTTGGCTTTAGAAGACTTCAGGTCTGAAACTTGCATAATGAAAATTTCAGGTAGCGGCCGACTGGCACTTTTGAACTGCTGCTGCTTCAGGATCCACTCCGCAAGAAAAGCTGGAGTAATGGCGTTGGCTGCATGTTTTATACCCCTGATGAGCTGATGTCACGGAAGAGGCGACAGCATCTGACACAGAAATCCCAAGACTCTGGTATTCGGGCCAACTGAGGGCTACCTGCAGGCAGATAACCCAAGTATGCTGACTACAACAGTGAAACACGAAGAACATCCATTGTTGGTTTTAGAACAGTCATCAAAAGCTGGAATCTGCAAAGCGGCCTCAGACTCAACTGATGAGTTAAGTCCTTCAGCTTGTAATAAAACAGATGGCCCTGGAGGCATAAACTCTGAATGAGTCTCAATAGACACATTTGTCACTGCCATCAGGTGCTGAAGGAGGCTGAGAAAGCACCACAACTTCGACAATTACAAGCCTTAGAGGACTGGCTGATGGTGAGCGAGCATCGTCTAAGGCCCAAAGTCTGAAGCGCTTTTCCTTTTTTTCACCTAGGGAAATCAGTGTCAACTTTGCCGGCGGACATCAAGGTATGCAAAGGCCCTGACGACTCACTAAAATGTTCAGCTAGAATCTCAGCTCTACACTTGATAGTTCCACTATTAATGCAAGCACAGAACTGACAGGAACGTAATGTTCTGGGCCTAAACAAGTCGGACAAAAAGAATAAAAGTCCTAGTGTGGTATGTTTGCCACAGCGGAGACCATTATTAACTTTCTCTGACAGTCACAAAACACATGGGAAGCTCCCCAATGGGACACTTAGCTTTACACATCATCTTCCTCTGGTGCAGGCCTACCAATGCACTGACTGGCACTCTGCCTCGGGCTCAGATAGCAAGAAAGAACTGGGGTCATGATGCCAGCCAACTACCTTCATACCTGGACACCGTGACTTCGGATAAGGCATCTGCTGGCTGTAGGAGGAGGGGAAAAGTTCTCTAGTAAAATCAGTTCGGACAAGGGCTTCCATGGCAGAAGATACCATAAGTCAGGACTGCAACAGTGAAACACGAAGATCATAATGAGAATTCCAGATGTCATGAATCCTAGGATCCTGAGAAATTCCCATGGTGAAGTCCTCGACTAAAGTTAAAAAAATTCAGGAACAGAGCTAAAGACCTACATTGTGCTGTGGAAGAAAAGGTAATTGAAACCAGCATCTATGAGACACCCCAGGGAAAACGATCCTGTGGGAAGGAGTCAAACACGACTTTCAAATGTTCTCCTGGAAAAGCAGTCTGTAAAAGCTCTCACACATAACATAGCTTCCAGACACTGAAAAACACTTTGCAGAGATGAACAAGATGCCTTAGTACAGAATAATGTGAATACCTTGCAGCCTGCAACAGACCATCACTGGAGCTAGACACTTTGGATAATTCCCCCAAGAGTACTCACAAAGGTTAATTAAAAGAACTGAGTAAACCAGACACAGAAAACCGTAACAAAAATTCAAAAGGTGAGGTTATATGAACAACAGTCCTTTAACTCAAATGCTACCAAGAAAATGAAAGGGGAAAATAAGTGTCAACAGGTTGTGAAGGGATAGCATTTTGAACTTTGAGTTTCACAAACAGATTGAGAAAGGAAAGGAAAGGAAAGATCTAAGACTAGTCTACATTATGCTTCTTTCTCTGGTACAAGACACATTCCCAAGTAAAACCTTTTCCTCATCACATTACCCTCTGAGCTGCAAATGCTGAATGACAGGAGGGAAAAAGGGAGTTTGAACTGGCAGATGGAGAGGAATCCCCAGAAAAGGAGGCAAAGATTCCCATTACTGCCTGTATGAATACTGCTTTGTCCAGCATCTCGGTTAGGTATTGTAAAATCTGGTTCCAAAGACATAATCTCTTCCATTTTTCTGCATAAGATTTCCTGGTGCTGGGCCTCCTGACCTCCAAAATAACATCCATAACTGCTTTAGAGAGAGGTGTGTTCTGAATGGCTACATTATCCGCCATGCTGCCAGGTTTAGGGTTCTGAATTGGCTGGGCAGGATCTGATTGTTTTGTTGGGTCAGCAAATGAGGAATTTGAGGTAATGTCCAAGCTGGGCCTTGAGACGAGCTCTTTAGGATTGGATACCAGTGATGGCGTGGCAAGTCCGGGGCAATCAGTATCATTTTTGGCTTCTCGTCTGACTTTTAGGAGAACCTTGGGGAGGAGAGGCAGTGGAGGAAAGGCATATACTGTAAGGGTTTTCCAGCTGAATGACAGAGCATCCACTTTCCATGCTCGTTTGTGAGTCCTTGTGCAGAATCTCTGTAGCTGACAGTTGTGAGGGGAGGCAAATAGATCTATGTCTGGGCATCCCCATTTTTTTGTCATCATGATGAAGATTTGTGGATCTAGTTTCCACTCGTGAGGGTCCATGAAGTTTCTGCTTAGTTCGTCTGCCAGAGTATTTGTCTTTCCTGGCAGGAATTGTGCTTGCAGGTGTACTTGATAAGTCAATGCTGTGTTCTACAAAAGCATGGCTTGTCTGTAGAGGGGGTAAGAGTGTGTGCCTCCCTGCTTGTTTATGTACCACATAACTGTAGTATTGTCCGTCTTCATCAGCAGTTGTCCTGGATGAAGTAGATCCTTGAAGGCTGTCAGGGCATCCTGTACAGCTAGAATCTCTTTTTGATTGATGTGAAGATGCATTTGGCTTGCGGGCCATGTGCCCTGAATACATTTTCCTGCCATGTGGGCCCCCCAGGCATACTCTGATGCATCTGTTGCTAGTGTCTGCCTGGCTGTCAGTAAAGTGAATGGCTGTCCCTTGTTGTGGTGACAGGCCTGTGCCCACCATCGAAACTCCTGTTGCAGGCAGGGAATGAGGGTAATTAATGTTTCCAGGCTGTGGCAATGTTGAGTCCAAACACTTTTTAGATAACACTGTAGCTTCCTCATATGCAGTCTTGCATATGGAATTAGCAGAATGCAGAATGCCATGAAGCCCAAAGCCTGCAGAATTTTTCTTGCAGATAACTGGGCATTTGTTGCCAACAGTTTAAAACAGGTAGTCAGTTGCCTTTGTTTGTCTGGCGTGAGATAAGCCATCTGGGCAGTTGTACTTAAGCTTGCACCCAGGAATATTATCTCTTGAGTGGGTACTAGTTTTGATAACTTTTCGTTTACTGTGTACCCCAGGCAAACTAGTAATCTTTTTTACAAATGCCAGAAGTTTCAACAGAATGTCTTTGTTCTCTGCTTGAATAAGGCAGTCGTCCAAGTAGGGATATATTAGTATTCTTCTTTGTCTGCAAAATGCAATTACTGGTGCCAGGCATTTTGTGAAGACCCTGGGCGCAGTAGATAAGCCAAAGGGCAGTGCAAAGAATTGGTAGTGCATTGAGCCAGCTATGAATCTGAGGTCTCTTCTGCAAGATTGTCTGACTGGGACATGCATGTATGCCTCTTTGAGGTCCAAAGTTACAAGCCAAGCCTTCTTGCCCAGCATGGGCAGAAGCTGCTGCAGTGTCAACATTCTGAATTTTGGAACGTCCAGAAAAGTGTTTAGAGTAGACAGGTCCAGCACTGGTCTCCAGGCTTTGCCCCTTTCTGGGTACTAAGAAAAGTCTCGAGTAAAATCTTTGTCCCTGCTCTTGCTGTGGTACTCGCTGAATAGCCCTCATGTCCATGAGAAACTTGCTTTTGTGCCTCTGCCCATTGATTGTGTGGCAGGTCTGGCATACCTTTTGCATTTGGAAGGGTGTGAAAGTGGAACCTGTAGCCCTGAGAGACTATATTTAAGACCCATTTATCCTGGGTGATCATGTGCCAATTTTGTGAAAAAGTGCTAGCTTTCCCCCCTAAGGGTGCTGCCAAAAGATAAGTGCTTGGCACTGGCAGAGTAAAGTCATTGGGACTGTTTCCTATATGGCTGTGATTTGTCTTCTCCACTCTTGGAGGTAGAAGCACCCCACTGTTTGGGCCTGTATGAGCCTTGGGGCTGGGATCTGCCTCTAGGGCATCTGTATCTGCCTTTTGTGGCCTGTCTGACACTGAAAAGGACCAATTCTTAGAAGGCCAGTTCCTGCTAAATCTGGGTGGCTGTACCTGTAAGAAATCCTTTACTGTCTGCATAGATTTCGCTTTATCCTCCATTTTCTTCAACACCTCTTCTGCCTTCACACCAAAGTATCATGCTGTAATGGACCATCCAATAATTTTGCTTTAACATGATCAGGCAGATTCTGTTCCTTTAACCAAGCATGCCTTCTAATGACAGAACCTGTAACAGCGGCCCTGCAAGGAGCCTCGAGTGAATCAAAACCACATTGCAAAGTATGCTTTCCCACTTGTTCAGCTGCATGCAATAAATCCTGCATTTCCTTGTTTTCAGAACATTCAGAATTTGTCAACATTTTCTGTTTTAGCAGTGACATTAAGTATTGCTGACATTTAAGCATATGAAACTAACAATTTAAAGCCCTTACAGCCAAGGTAGCAGAAGTGTAAACTTTTTTCCCCCATCTGTCCAGTGACCTAGAACCCCTATCCGAGGGGACAGGGTTTTTTGCAGTGGAAGCCTTGACCCCCTTGGGACCCTGAGATATAGTTTCTGGGTCAGCAGCAGGGTTTTTATATAGAAATTTATGAGAATCTGGAACCCTGTAGTATCTGTCTGGCTTAACAGGTGCAGGGGATAATGAGTCAGTAGACAGGCCGGACTCTGAAAAAATCATCATCTACAATGTCTAGGACAGGTGGAATAGCAAGAGGTCTGTGCTGAGGCAGTAGAAGTCCGAGCCTTTTCTTAGATTCTGAATAATCTTGGTTCTCCCAGTGAAAATGCTCCCTCATGGTATGCAGGGTTTCCCCAAAAGAATAATCTTCAGTTCTTCAGCATCAGAATCCTCATAGGGAGGAAGAGTATCCCTGTTCTGAAGAGGAGTCAGAGGAAATGGAAACCTGATCGGAAGAATCATATTCTGTGTCTTGCCTAGGCCTCTTATCAGGAGGGGGGTGGGAAACCCTGATCAAAGTAATTAGGTCTTCGGCCATTTTAAGTATCTGTTTTAGGCATGGAAGTCTGTCCAGGAGAATGCTGTTACTTGTTTCTTTGTCTTTAAAGCTGCTTTAGTCTTTGTCTTGCAAGCTGAGGTTGGCTTGACATATAGCTGTGTAGGTCTGAAAACACCCTCAGAAGCCGATGCCTGCTCAGCGGCTCCGGACCCATCTGAGGGAATAGTTTCCTAGTGTCCAATACCTTGAGTATCCAGAGGCCTAGTTGTCTCCACATGGGAGTCGGAAGCGGCCTGTGGCTCTGAGATAGTGGGCATCAGCGGCTGCGAAAGCGCCTCACTAAGAACCGGTGAACCGGTGACTGGCCTAGCAGAGGCCTCGCCAGTTTTGGACCTCGGATGCCTGTCTTTTTCCTTTTCCTTGTGCTTTTTATAAACTCCGGTTGTCGGCTGTTCCGACTGCATTATATAATTAAACCTTCGGCCAAAGTAATGAAAAGCAAAATCGTACAGATGCTTAATAGTGCGTTGGTTAAATCTAGCACAAAACCGACAGCTAGCAACATCGTGGTCAGGGCCTAGGCAAGGAATACAGTAAGAATGAAAATCCTTATGAGGTATTTGCTTCCCACAAGAAATACAATTGTTAACTTTTTCTGACATCGGTCTGGAGCAAGAAAAAAGTTTCCTCAACAGGTTACTTAGCTTTATTGAAGAATTCGGATCTGAAATTCAATTTAGAAAATCTCAGGAGTCGGCCGACCGGCACTTGCGAACTGCTTTTGCTTCGGGCACCATGCAGCAAGAAAGACGGAAGAAAATGGCGTTGGCTGCAACTTATATACTCCTGGCGCACTGACGTCAGGGAAGAGGTGACAACAACCAATGCTGGACCAGGACTTTGCAATTCAGGCCGACTGCGGGTAGCCTGCCAGCAGGATAATCCAACTGTAATGACTGCAACAGTGAAACACGAACATCCAAAGAAGAGCAGTAGCCTGAGGAACCAGAAATGGTCACAGCAGTGCCAACCACCTGTGGATTTGGCAATTTAGTAGCCTGCAGAGAAGCAAAAGAGTCCAAACATTTTATTCTTGTTTGTGGCTGAAGGAAGACAGAGTCAAGGAACTTAATTTTATTCTAGAGTAAAGCAGAGAATGAAGCCGGAAGTCCGCATCCAACTAACAGATGTAGATCAGTAAAACAAGAGACAAAAAAGAAAACATTTTCATCACAAAACCAGTGTAACAAGCACAAGATATACATTTCCCATAATCTAAACAGAGTTTTAAAAAAGGTTTCTTAAAAAAATTAAGGAAGACTTCCAATTGGCTGAAAAGTCCAGTGGCAGCCCAAGAAAAAAAATCCTAGCATAATAATTACTAAAGCCCACAAGAAGAACTTTTTCCAGCAGCTAGAAAACTCTGAAGAGTATTGGTGCCCAGACCGCTGATTTTCAACAGCACTGCTTGAGTGGTCTATGGTTGGGTGTATGGAAGGTACCCTGAAGTTTTGGAAACTGGCCAGTTGTATCCTATGCAGTATATGACCCATATAGCTAAGGTCACTGCAGCAGTGATTAAATGAACATAGTAGGGTACCCCCCCACTCTGGCCTAGAAAGAAAGATAAAGGGGTAGATGGGAGGGTTTTAACACTAACAGGTATCTGTTTGTACATCTATCATTAAGGCAAGTTAACATAACTGCATTATGCTGTTCATTAGATCATGGTTACATTAATCGTAATTATAAGGGATGACTGCTATAGCTTAGGAAGAATGTGTGGATGGAAAAGTTCCAGAATCCAGAAGCCTTATACTACATATTTTGCAAATCCTGATCTTGTTCTAGAGGCGGAATCTAACTTGCAGTATGTAGTAAGTGTGTGTACAAAAGAAGGGCCCTCGGAAGTAGACACAGCTTTGGCAAAGTACAGTTTTGTACCTACCATAAATGTAGATGTCCGAACTGGATAGCATCTGCAGTCATAACAAGTGGGTTGTCCTGTCGTCAGGCAGCCCTTCAGTCGGCCGGATTCCAAAGTCCGGGTCCGGCTTCGGCTGACGTCGCACTCCACCCGACGTCATCTCTGTTGGTCTTCGGGTATAAAGGCATCAGCCGACGCCATTTTCCTCAGTGTTTCTTGCCCCAGATGCCAGTAGCCTCTTGCAGGCTAAAATTTGGATAGATGCCAATGTTTCCAAATAGATAGAGGTAAACACAACAATAAGCATGTATGTACATATACACAAACAAATACACCATAAAAGACTCCCCCCCAACAGCTAGCTATTAGAAGGGTAAACACCCTAGGAGTACCACAGAGGGGAAGGAGGGAGGGTAATCCTGACTGCAGATGCTATCCAGTTCGGACATCTACATTTATGGTAGAGTACAAAACTGTACTATGTCCTTCATGGATGCATCTGCAGTCATAACAAAGTGGGTAGAATACCATAGCCAACTAGGGGAGGGGATAAAAGTAGATTATGGTGTGTTTAGGATCCTGCAGTACAGCAGTGGCAAACCCTGCTCGGGATCTGGAATATAGAGGCAAATTATAATGCTTTGGCAAATGTATGCACGGAGGTCCAAGTAGCCGCCTCAATAATGTCTTTGGTTGCCACTCCTCGTAAGAAGGCTGTGGTAGTGGCTGTTGCCCTTGTAGAATGAGGTCTTATGTTCTGTGGAATTGGTTTTCCATGGAAGGAGTAACAGAATCGTATGCAATTTCCTATCCATTTGGAGATTGTCTGTTTGAAATAGCTTTTCCTTCCCTTCCTGTTGCATAGGCTACAAAGCGTTGGTCAGTCTTTCTGCTATTTTTGTTCTGTCCAAGTAGTAGCGTAGCTGTCTATGTACATCCAAGGTATGCAGTATTCTTTCCCCTCTGTTTTGTGGGTTGGAAAGAAGGTAGGTAGATGGATTGCCTGGTTTAAAGACACTCTGGATACCACCTTGGGCATAAATGTAGGATTAGTCCTCATGGACACTCTATCTTGGTGGAAGATTAGGAAGGGTTGCACTGCCATTAAGGCCTGTAGTTCTGAAACCCTCCTTGCTGAAGTAATTGCCAGTAGGAAAGCAGTTTTCCATGACAGGTGTTGTGGGTCTGCTGTTGCTGCTGGTTCAAAGGGTGATAGTGTCAACTTTTCTAGCACAAAGTTTAAATCCCAAGCTGGTAATGGTGGTTTCCTTGGAGGTTTTACATTCTTGATTCCTCTGAGGAACTGCCTGAGCAAAGGGTGCTTAAAAACAGGTGGATCAAAGCTGTATTCTGCTGAAATAGCTGATGCATGTATCTTGATGGAGGAGTAGGACAGGCCTGAATGAAGAAGTTCGCCAGATACTCCAGAATGTTAGGCATATCTATGTTTGACACATCTTTTCCTCTTTCCGTGCTCCAGAGGACAAACCTTTTCCATTTTCCAGCATAGTTCCTTCTTGTTGAAGGTCTGCGTGCTTCAAGAATAATGTCTTTAACTCTTTGGGAAAGTTCTGGATTAGCTGCTGTTATGTGATGTTCCATGCAGTCAGTTGCAAGGTTTTAGGTTTGGATGTATGATGCTGTGGTTGTTCTCGTTAACATCAAAGGCAGCAGGGAATTGTCCACATATTGTTGCGAGACATGCTCCTCAGTAGTGGGTACCAGTGTTGTCTTGGCCAGTTTGGAGCTATCAGGATTATCCTTGGACGTTCTTCCTTGATTTTCAGTAGTACCTTGTGTATCAAAGGGAAGAGGTGGGAATGCATATGCTGTTAGGCCTTTCCAGTTGAAGGAGGCGAATCCACTTTCCATGCTAATGGGTGGAATGTCCTTGTGCAGCATTTTGAGCTGGTGATTGAGAGGTGATCACGAATAGGTCTATCTGTGGCATTCCCATTTCTTTGAGATGGTCTTGAGAGATGTCCGGTGAAGCTTCCATTGTGGGCATCCAAGTGCTTCTGCTTAACATGTCTGCTAGAGTATTGTCTTTCCTGGTACAAATATTGCCTGTAACTGGATGTTGTGGCTGAGTGCCAGGGTCCACAGCTCAAGGTCATTCTGCATAGGGGTATGAATGAGTGCCTCCCTGTTTGTTGATGTACCACATGACTGTGGTGTTGTCTGTCATATCAACTGGCCCTCTGAGAAATGGTTTGGGCAGTTGTACTTAAGCTTGCACCCAGGAATATTATCTCTTGAGTGGGTACTAGTTTTGATATCTTTTCGTTTACTGTGTACCCCAGGCAAACTAGTAATCTTTTTTACAAATGCCAGAAGTTTCAACAGAATGTCTTTGTTCTCTGCTTGAATAAGGCAGTCGTCCAAGTAGGGATATATTAGTATTCTTCTTTGTCTGCAAATGCAATTACTGGTGCCAGGCATTTTGTGAAGACCCTGGGCATGATAGATAAGCCAAAGGGCAGTGCAAAGAATTGGTAGTGCATTGAGCCAGCTATGAATCTGAGGTCTCTTCTGCAAGATTGTCTGACTGGGACATGCATGTATGCCTCTTTGAGGTCCAAAGTTACAAGCCAAGCCTTCTTGCCCAGCATGGGCAGAAGCTGCTGCAGTGTCAACATTCTGAATTTTGGAACGTCCAGAAAAGTGTTTAGAATAGACAGGTCCAGCACTGGTCTCCAGGCTTTGCCCCTTTCTGGGTACTAAGAAAAGTCTCGAGTAAAATCTTTGTCCCTGCTCTTGCTGTGGTACTCGCTGAATAGCCCTCATGTCCATGAGAAACTTGCTTTTGTGCCTCTGCCCATTGATTGTGTGGCAGGTCTGGCATACCTTTTGCATTTGGAAGGGTGTGAAAGTGGAACCTGTAGTCCTGAGAGACTATATTTAAGACCCATTTATCCTGGGTGATCATGTGCCAATTTTGTGAAAAAGTGCTAGCTTTCCCCCCTAAGGGTGCTGCCAAAGATAAGTGCTTGGCACTGGCAGAGTAAAGTCATTGGGACTGTTTCCTATATGGCTGTGATTTGTCTTCTCCACTCTTGGAGGTAGAAGCACCCCACTGTTTGGGCCTGTATGAGCCTTGGGGCTGGGATCTGCCTCTAGGGCATCTGTATCTGCCTTTGTGGCCTGTCTGACACTGAAAAGGACCAATTCTTAGAAGGCCAGTTCCTGCTAAATCTGGGTGGCTGTACCTGTAAGAAATCCTTTACTGTCTGCATAGATTTCGCTTTATCCTCCATTTTCTTCAACACCTCTTCTGCCTTCACACCAAAGTATCATGCTGTAATGGACCATCCAATAATTTTGCTTTAACATGATCAGGCAGATTCTGCTCCTTTAACCAAGCATGCCTTCTAATGACAGAACCTGTAACAGCGGCCCTGCAAGGAGCCTCGAGTGAATCAAAACCACATTGCAAAGTATGCTTTCCCACTTGTTCAGCTGCATGCAATAAATCCTGCATTTCCTTGTTGTCAGAACATTCAGAATTTGTCAACATTTTCTGTTTTAGCAGTGACATTAAGTATTGCTGACATTTAAGCATATGAAACTAACAATTTAAAGCCCTTACAGCCAAGGTAGCAGAAGTGTAAACTTTTTTCCCCCATCTGTCCAGTGACCTAGAACCCCTATCCGAGGGGACAGGGTTTTTTGCAGTGGAAGCCTTGACCCCCTTGGGACCCTGAGATATAGTTTCTGGGTCAGCAGCAGGGTTTTTATATAGAAATTTATGAGAATCTGGAACCCTGTAGTATCTGTCTGGCTTAACAGGTGCAGGGGATAATGAGTCAGGAGACAGGCCGGACTCTGAAAAAATCATCATCTACAATGTCTAGGACAGGTGGAATAGCAAGAGGTCTGTGCTGAGGCAGTAGAAGTCCGAGCCTTTTCTTAGATTCTGAATAATCTTGGTTCTCCCAGTGAAAATGCTCCCTCATGGTATGCAGGGTTTCCCCAAATGAATAATATTCAGTTCTTCAGCATCAGAATCCTCATAGGGAGGAAGAGTATCCCTGTTCTGAAGAGGAGTCAGAGGAAATGGAAACCTGATCGGAAGAATCATATTCTGTGTCTTGCCTAGGCCTCTTATCAGGAGGGGGGTGGGAAACCCTGATCAAAGTAATTAGGTCTTCGGCCATTTTAAGTATCTGTTTTAGGCATGGAAGTCTGTCCAGGAGAATGCTGTTACTTGTTTCTTTGTCTTTAAAGCTGCTTTAGTCTTTGTCTTGCAAGCTGAGGTTGGCTTGACATATAGCTGTGTAGGTCTGAAAACACCCTCAGAAGCCGATGCCTGCTCAGCGGCTCCGGACCCATCTGAGGGAATAGTTTCCTAGTGTCCAATACCTTGAGTATCCAGAGGCCTAGTTGTCTCCACATGGGAGTCGGAAGCGGCCTGTGGCTCTGAGATAGTGGGCATCAGCGGCTGCGAAAGCGCCTCACTAAGAACCGGTGAACCGGCGACTGGCCTAGCAGAGGCCTCGCCAGTTTTGGACCTCGGATGCCTGTCTTTTTCCTTTTCCTTGTGCTTTTTATAAACTCCGGTTGTCGGCTGTTCCGACTGCATTATATAATTAAACCTTCGGCCAAAGTAATGAAAAGCAAAATCGTACCGATGCTTAATAGTGCGTTGGTTAAATCTAGCACAAAACCGACAGCTAGCAACATCGTGGTCAGGGCCTAGGCAAGGAATACAGTAAGAATGAAAATCCTTATGAGGTATTTGCTTCCCACAAGAAATACAATTGTTAACTTTTTCTGACATCGGTCTGGAGCAAGAAAAAAGTTTCCTCAACAGGTTACTTAGCTTTATTGAAGAATTCGGATCTGAAATTCAATTTAGAAAACCTCTGGAGTCGGCCGACCGGCACTTGCGAACTGCTTTTGCTTCGGGCACCATGCAGCAAGAAAGACGGAAGAAAATGGCGTTGGCTGCAACTTATATACTCCTGGCGCACTGACGTCAGGGAAGAGGTGACAACAACCAATGCTGGACCAGGACTTTGCAATTCAGGCCGACTGCGGGTAGCCTGCCAGCAGGATAATCCAACTGTAATGACTGCAACAGTGAAACACGAACATCCAAAGAAGAGCAGTAGCCTGAGGAACCAGAAATGGTCACAGCAGTGCCAACCACCTGTGGATTTGGCAATTTAGTAGCCTGCAGAGAAGCAAAAGAGTCCAAACATTTTATTCTTGTTTGTGGCTGAAGGAAGACAGAGTCAAGGAACTGTTAATTTTTTTCTAGAGTAAAGCAGAGAATGAAGCCGGAAGTCCGCATCCAACTAACAGATGTAGATCAGTAAAACAAGAGACAAAAAAGAAAACATTTTCATCACAAAACCAGTGTAACAAGCACAAGATATACATTTCCCATAATCTAAACAGAGTTTTAAAAAAGGTTTCTTAAAAAAATTAAGGAAGACTTCCAACTGGCTGAAAAGTCCAGTGGCAGCCCAAGAAAAAAAATCCTAGCATAATAATTACTAAAGCCCACAAGAAGAACTTTTTCCAGCAGCTAGAAAACTCTGAAGAGTATTGGTGCCCAGACCGCTGATTTTCAACAGCACTGCTTGAGTGGTCAATGGTTGGGTGTATGGAAGGTACCCTGAAGTTTTGGAAACTGGCCAGTTGTATCCTATGCAGTATATGACCCATATAGCTAAGGTCACTGCAGCAGTGATTAAATGAACATAGTAGGGTACCCCCCACTCTGGCCTAGAAAGAAAGATAAAGGGGTAGATGGGATGGTTTTAACACTAACAGGTATCTGTTTGTACATCTATCATTAAGGCAAGTTAACATAACTGCATTATGCTGTTCATTAGATCATGGTTACATTAATCGTAATTATAAGGGATGACTGCTATAGCTTAGGAAGAATGTGTGGATGGAGAAGTTCCAGAATCCAGAAGCCTTATACTACATATTTTGCAAATCCTGATCTTGTTCTAGAGGCTGAATCTAACTTGCAGTATGTAGTAAGTGTGTGTACAAAAGAAGGGCCCTCGGAAGTAGACACAGCTTTGGCAACGCAAGCTTTTACTTTGACAAGGGGGTTACAGCATATTTGTTTTGCGAAGACAACCATCTGGAAATGGTTCATTTAGATACAGACTGCAATTATTTTCCCAATCAAAAAACAAAGCTGGTTAGATTTCTTAAAATTTTTGATTCTGCCCAGTTAAAATCTAAACTGTCTATGGACATGTGAAATATGCAGGATTCTTTCTCCTCCGCTTTTGGTTTCAGAAAAGAACACAAAAATATTAACAGTCTAACTTAAAGTAAACTCAAGCAACTTTCAGTATAAAGGAGACGGTGGTTCTAAGACTCACTGTGTTCTTGTGGAAAATCAAAAAAGGGTACACATTAGGGTCTGTAATTCGAATACCCCCAAGTCAGAGCAATAACCAAAACACGTCTTCCATGTGAAAAATTTGAAGAACTGACTGAAGGTTCAAAAGGGGATAGAGTTAACTTATTCAATACAGAATTAAGATCAAGGAGGTGTCACTTGTTTTCTAGGTAGTTTAATATGCAAAACCTCTTTCAAACTCAGTTTAACTTGAGGGAAGAAAGGAGGGAATCAAAAGGCAGATGAGCAGTAGCAGCCAAAAAGGTGTGCCTACACTAGGCCTGATTTGAGCACGTCCTGAAGAACCAGAAAACCTCCCACTGCAAAAGATTGTAGTCTTTTACGGCACCAACTAGAAATCTTTTCAATTTGGTCAGTAGTCACCTTTAATACCTGCTCCACATCTTCCAAAAAAGGTGCCTGAATGGGAGATTTTGAAAGCTGGAGTCGATTAGGGATCTGCTGTCTTGTGAGCAAATCCACTCTGAGGTTTTTGGCAACTGATGCAAGTAAAGGGAGAACCGTTGATTGGGGCAAAACCAGAAGCATCTTTGGCAAGCTCATCTTAATCTTTAGAAGAATTCCAGATCCAAGATGAAAAGGGAGGAAGTAATGCAAGAATACTTTTATCTACTGGAAAGAAATGCATCTGTTTCCAGGCCTTTTTGCAAGGTGTCCTGGAAGAGAACTGGTTTAATTGTGTGTTGAGACAGGAGACAAACAGATCTACTTCAACAGCTCCAAATAAGTGGCAATCTCCTGGATGACCTCAATGTTCATTCAAGAGGCTCTATCCTAGACCTGCTCAAAATGCTTGCTATTTTGTTCTGCTTTGACCGAATGTATGTGACCTCTCCAAAGTACAACTGTTCTGCAATACAGTTCCCTGGCAATCACTGCTAGTCTGCTCTTACACTCTGGGAATAGGACTCATTCCCCCTGGTTTGTTTATATACCACATTACTGTGCTACACTTATACCACTACCAGAGGTCAGGTAGTCCACAGCTGACTTAAGATTTTATTACAGCTATTGTCTCCTTGATATTTATATGCTTGTTCTTGAAATGAGGCCTACACCTGCCATGAACCTTGACGTCTTCAGAGACCACCTGCTATGCGGAGTCCAAAATATCTGTCATAACTGACTGAGCATGAGAGTGAGGAGAAAAGGGGAGCCGTGGGTTAAGCAAGATCTGACAGATGAACCAAAGAATAGTGAGCACTGGAATTTGAAAGGATAAGGTATGAAGATGCTGGTCATGGAGTAGAGTACCACACTCCAGCCTGGGAAGAAAGATTTGAAGTACCACTGGATTTTCTTCATGTACAGTCCAGCAAATGGGGCCATTAGTGTGGATGAAGCCATGTAATGTAATTTTTTTTTTGTTTTAATCTAAAAGAATTATAAGGAAGCCTCACTGTGCACGTTTTGTTGGGCCACATTCAAGAAGTAAAGCTGGAAGACTATGTCGGGGGGGGGGGGGATGAAAGCAGTGGATACAGAGGTGTATAGCAGACACCTTAAACATTAACCTGTGAGAGGGGTTTAAACGAGACTTCTTCAGATTTAGTTTGAAACCCAAGCAACTGAAAAGATGAACAGTGAACTGAACAGCTGCTAGGCTGTCTTGTACGGACGCAGTTAAAATAGGCAATTGTCCAAATATGGGAAAATATGAATGTTTTGAGGTCTGCAAAAGGCTATGACAAGGGCTAGACACTTTCTGAAAATTCTCAGAGCAGTGGAAAAACTAAAAGGAAAAGACCAAGTAAAACCCCAAGGCAAAGAATCTTGGGTAACGCCTGCACTTTTGAGAGTCAGGATGTGGAGGTAGGCATATTTGAGATCTACAGCAACTAGAAAGGGCTTGGGATACAAGAGTAAAGAGTTTATACAGGGACCCATCTTGAACTTGGGGATCAAAATATATCTCCAATGTGCTTCCCCTTTCTGGCAACCAGACACATTCTTCAATAAAAGCCTTTGTCTCTTAGGGTTGATGAAACTGGTTTCAGATCACTTCCTGCAAAAGCAAGTCTAAAGATTTGAGGAAACAGATTTGATTTTCTGGAGAAGGAAGGTTCCCTGCCACAAATGAAAGAGGCGCCCGCACTGCAGCTTTTAATATTTCTGGATTATACTGAAGGAATGGCCATTGGGATCTGCATTCTTTCCTTTCTGAATCTCATGGACTTTTCTTGCATTACTGTCTGGAAGGATTTTGTTGAGAGGATTTAAAAGGCTTTTGAAAAATGTGTCAGTGAAAGAGGAGCAATTCCTTTGGTATTTAGGGATAGGGAATAAAAAGTTGTTTGACTCCTTCCATCAATTTTCCCCCTTCTTCCAGTTTCTTTAATACTTCATCTGAAGAATTTCCAAACAAACTGCCCCACATCAAGAGGTACACATTCAGTAGCTAAGCCCCATCATCATCAGGTAATGTCTGTAGTGTAATCCAAAAAAGTCCTAGAGACAACATCCACTGTTAAAAGCACACTTAATAGAAAACTTAGTGACCTGGGAGGCAAAGTTTAACATTTTCAAGATTGAAGATGTACTGCTGAGTTTGGCAATTTAGGGTATGCTGCATATTAGCAAAAATTGCTAGCAGATACTTGGGCATGTCAGTCTAGCAACTAGTTGTTCCTTCCAAACCAAATGAACAGCTGTCCTAATTAGGTACAAGGACAGAATCGGAGAAAGCTTTACATCTTTTACCATCAACAGAAATTAAAACAGGGTCTACCATAAAATAAGTTCCACCACAGGATTTTCATAAAGAAATGTGTGTGCATCAGTCAGATTGTAAATCTGTTAGTTTTCTTGGGTGCAGGGGGTTGGGAATCTAGGGAAACAGATGCAGAAGTAAATGTATCTCATAAGGCTCTGAAGAGCTGACTTCTACTAGTTTGGGGGGAATCCATACTATAATGTGACCTCTTCTGAGATCATGACACCCCCTTCCTCTTCAGTTTTAAAATTTTCATTTTAGAAAGTGCATTGCCAAAGGATATTTCTTCGGGGGGGGGGGGTGGCTACAAAAAAGGGTGTTTTTAGCTTCAGACTCATAATGAATAGTGAAGAATAATGGGTGAGTAGTCCAGACAATCAATATATGATTCAGAAAGATCTCTTCTGAAAACAGAGACTAAACATAGCAAGCATGTATGACAGGAAGTGAAGCAGACTGGGAAAGCTCTCACTGATGACCAATCCTAATGCATGCAGTGTTAGGCCTTTCTGGGTACATGGCACAGTAGTCCTCTTTCTTACAATACTGAATGTTCATATTTACCAGTAGTTTTTCAACTTCTACATTTCTGTTATAGGAGAAGCAAATTACAAATAGAAAACAAAGAACAACTGAGAAAAATAAAGCAAAATGAAGGACCAACAGCGATTTACTGACGCAAGATACGTGCAGCACTCAGGTCAGTGTAAATGACTGGTTGAAAGTTGGCTCCATCTTACTACACACACACACACAGATAATTTTAAATCTAATGGCCTCTAATGGTACATGAAAAGACTGAAAAGTTCTCCATCCCCACTGCCAAACAGATCCAAGTGATGTGAGGAATACCAGTTGTAAACGCATATTACCTCATATACAAACATACTTAACGTACTTTCTCTCAGCCCACCTACTCATATCTGCAAGTCCTCCTGTAGCCTGCCGTAAGAATTTTAAACTTACTTTTTTATACGTAGTTTCTCCAGTGGGGTCAACCCCTCGATGGCCAATTCTTTTTATTGTCAATGTACTGTGCAGCCCTGAAGAACCAGGTACCTGTTTGAGAAAAATAAATTGTTACTTTATTAAACAAAACACAGTTTATTTATTTCACAAAAGAAAAACATCAAACACTTCTACACAATGGTCATCCTTATGAAAAAGTATCAATGGTTGGTGCAGTTTGAGACTAGCTCAAAGTGAACAGCAAGCATAAAAGCAAACATTTTCTAAGTAACCTTCGCTCACTTGCTAAGTCTGAGAAACTTGACAGATGGCATCCCAAAAATTATAATGGTCTTTGTCGGCCAGTCATACTACGGGCAAGTTAATTTTAGGATCAACTGCAAAACAAAAAATCCTGACACATCCAGCTAAAAAGTCATATTCAGGGATTTTTGTAGTAGCTTCCAGACACCCATTTTGTATGCTTTATGCAAAATGATCTCAGAATCGTATAACAAAACATGCTATGCAAGGGGGTTTAATAAATGTAAGCTGCATCTGAAGAGCAGTACTCACTATTATTTAGTAGTACTGTGGGCAATGCATCCGATTGTCAAGTCTGGATTAGGTTTACATTTCTGCAAAATGTTTTCCTGCCTGAATCACTAACTGAACTAGTAAACTACACACGGATTCATATATATTTTAGAAAGAAAATTTGAGAGAGAAAGACTGAGAGGGAGAGAGAAATTATCTACCATAACAGATTCTTGCTCATCTGTCATTTCCGACTGGTTGGGTTACTTGCTTTAACTCATTCAGAAACCTATAGCACCTTTTTTTGTATACTTCCAGTTAAAAGCCTCAATTCTATGCATTTTAAGTTGATTTTTCAGAAAATACTCTGGAATGCAAGGATATGCGTAGGCTGTAAGAGGTGCAACATTGCACACCACATAGATTTTAATGAGGTAAGGTGGATAGGGGCAGTCAACTTCTGTCATCGAGCTCTCCCTCCACTCAGAGGGAGTTTGCCCCAGAAGAGGCTATAAATCGCACTATACATATCAGAAATTGTATACATCTGTACAAATACGCACATGCTAAAGCAATTCATTACAAGAGGAAAAAGGACACATACATTACCAAGGGCTCAAGCTTCAGGTATGTACCACACAAATATTCCAGGAGCCAAAACCTTCAAAGGGTAAAATGGTAGGGGGTTAGATGATGGGATGTCGAGACAGACAGAGGGAGACAAGACTTGTATTATGATACCTACAATACTTCTGTATCCTATGTTGTCTTCTCAGTTTGTCTGGACTGGTTCAGACAGATTCCTCAGCTACTTTGTCAAAGGTGTCATCATGGCAAAATACCTCTCAAAATGCTGGAACCGAAGGCTGCTCTAGATCTGAATGTCAGGTTTAAATTTGTAGTGCTTGATTAAAGCATGCATAGCAGGCCAAGTTGTCGCAGCACAAATATCATCCACAGCAGCTTGTCTGAAAAAGGCAGTAGATGTAGACATGGACCTGGCAGAATGAGCTATAGGCTTGGAAGACAATAGATAAATGAAATGCAACCGAACAGCCATTTGGAAAAGGCGACTTTGAAAACCCTGAAACCCATCTTGACCTTAGAAAAAGGAACAAGTCCATCATCTTTGCGTAGAGACACTTATGAGATGGTGATCAATGTTTAGAGCATTAAAAGTATATTCTTTTCAATTACAATTACTAAGAAAAAAAGTACAGTTGTGTAGCATCTACATTTATGGTAAGTGTAGAGTGTATTCGCTGTTGCAGTAATCACATTTGGGTTACCCTGCCAGAAGAAGCCCTCAGCCGGCCCGAATACCAGAGGCTTGGTATTTCTGCGTAAGTTGCTGTCACTCCAGGACTGATGTCAGGTCGTCAGTGGTATAAAATCAGGCAGCCGATGTCATTGCATCAGTTTTTTTTGCCCTGTCAGGAGCCCCCAAATAGGGAGCTAGGTTATGGTGAAAAACACCACCAATAGAAAGTAAACACCAAAATTTCCCTGTTAGGAGAGAGAAAGAGAGAGAGAGACAAGGGGGTGGAGGGAGGGAAACCAGGGCTGCAATAGTGAATACACTAACTTCTACATTTATGGTAATTGTACAAAACTGTACTATGTTCTTCGTGTTTCACTGTTGCAGTCATCACATTTGGGTTGATTCTCAATGCTTAAGAAAAGGGTGGAGGCAGTCAAGAAGACTGGGGGCTAGCTAGGATGCCCTGCAAGAATACAGTGGCAAAGCCTGCCCTGGATTTGGAGAAGATAGGCAAGTGGTAATGCTTGGTGAAGGTATGAACAGATGTCCCTTGGTGGGGATCCCTCTGAGAAAAGCTGCACAGGTGGACATTGCCCTGGTGGAATATGTCCTGACCCCTTTGGGGACGGTTTTCTGTGCTGTTTGTAGCAGAAATGGATGCAGTATGCTATCCATTTGGAGATTGTTTGGATATGGCCTTGCCCTCTGCCCCTGCTGCGAAGCTGGCTAGCAATTTATCAGATTTTCTAAAAGATTCAGTCCTGTCCAGATAGAATCTGAGCTGTCTGTGGACATCTAGAGAGTGCAGAATCCTTTCCCCCTTGTTTTGCAAGTTAGGGAAAAACATGGGTAAATGAATGGATTGGTTGAGAGCCACACTGGACACCACATTTGGCATGATGGATGGGTTAGTCCTGAGGGAGACCCTGTCAGCATGGAAAATGATGAAGGGCTCTACAGCCATGAGTGCTTGTAGCTCTGATACTCTTCCAACTGAAATGATGGCCAGAAGCAAGGCTGTCTTCAGAGACAGAAATTGTAACTTTGCTAAAGCTGCAGGTTCAAAGGGGGGTGGGGTGAGCTTTTCCAACACAAAGGTAAGGTCCCAAGTTGGGGTAGGAGCTCTTCTGAGTGGCCTTAAGTTTTTAGCCCCTCTTAGGAAATGTTTGATGAGAGGGTGTGAGAAGAGAGGTGGCTCTGTGTTGTAATGAGCACAGATGGCAGAGGCATGAATTTTAATAGAAGAGAAGGATAAACCCCTGTGTAGTAGGTCTGCCAGGTAATCCAGGATGAGAGGTAGGGACGGCTGTACTGTTCCGGCTCCCTTAGCCTGGTTCCAGGTGCAAAACCTTTTCCACTTGTCAGCATAGGACTGTTTAGTGCTGGGGTGTCTGGCCTCAAGTATAACATCTAGTACTTGTTTGCTTAGGTTGGCAGCTTGAGGAGAGGTCAGAGAATAAGCCAGACTACCAGGTTGAGGTGGAGGGTCTGCAATTGGGGATGCATGAATTCTCCACTCCTCTGGGACAGGAGTGTTGGGATATGAGGAAGGTGGCAGGGGTGACAGGCTGAAAGTACAGTTTTGTACCTACCATAAATGTAGATGTTCGAGTGCTCATACAGCTGCAGTCATAACAGATGGGTTATCCTGCCGTCAGGCGGGTCCTCGGTCGGCCAAATTCCAAAGTCTAGGTTCGGCGTCGGTTGTCGTCGCTTCTTCCCTGATGTCAGTGCGGCAGGGGTATAAAAGAGGCAGCCGACGCCATTTTCTTCAGTTTTTCTTGCCCCAGATGTCAGGTGCCCCCAGAAGGAAGGCAAACATAATGTTATGCAAACATGCAATGTTGATAAATCTAAAACAGTCGTTGCAAGCAAATACACCATAAAAGAATACTCCAAAAAGGTTATATGAAAAGTGTGTGTCATAAGGCCTGTCCTAAGAGGGGATGGAGGGAGGGAAAACTGGACTGCAGCTGTATGAGCACTCGAACATCTACATATATGGTAGGTACAAAACTGTACTATGTTCATCGTGCATACAGCTGCAGTCATAACAGATGGGTAAAATCCCAAAACTAAGTAAGGGTGGTAGGCACTAAGTGGAACTAGGAGGGGATAGGATGCCCTGCAGGACACTGCTGTGGCAAAGCCCGCTCTAGATTTAGAGTATAGTGGGAGGTGATAGTGCTTGGAGAAGGTGTGCACTGAACTCCAGGTGGCTGCTTCCAAAATGTCCTTGATAGGGACCCCCTGAGGAAGGCTGCAGAGGTAGCTGTGGCTCTGGTGGAGTGGGATCTGATGCATGCAGGCACAGTTTTACCATGAAATGAGTAACAAAAGCGTATGCAGTGGGCTATCCATTTTGAAATTGTCTGTTTGGAAATAGCCTTTCCTTGAGCACCTGTAGCATAGGACACAAAGTTGCTCAGATTTCCTGAATGGCTTTGTCCTGTCCAAATAATAACAAAGTTGTCTGTGAATGTCCAAGGAATGTAGTAGTCTTTCCCCTTTGTTTTGTGGATTAGGATAAAAGGTAGGTAAGTGGATAGTCTGATTCAAAGCTACACTGGATACTACCTTTGGCATAAAGGTAGGGTTGGTTCGTAAAGAAACTTTGTCCTGATGGAAAACGATGAATGGTTGCACAGCCATGAGGGCCTGTAGCTCCGAAACCCTGCAAGCTGAGGTGATAGCCAGAAGAAAGGCTGTTTTCCATGACAAGTACTGTAACTCTGATGAAGAAGCTGGCTCGAAGGGAGGAAGGGTCAGCTTTTCCAATGAGTTGAGGTCCCAAGCAGGGACTGGTGGTTTCCTTGGGGGTTTTATATTCTTTGCCCCTCTGAGGAACTGCCTTAAGAGAGGATGAGAGAATAAAGGAGGATCTGTGTTGTATTGTGCAGAAATGGCTGAAGCGTGGATCTTGATGGAGGAGAAGGAAAGTCCATTGTTTAACATCTCCGCTAGGTACTGTAAAATTTGAGGTATATTTATTACCCAAGGATTCTGTCCCTTTTGATTCCAGGCACAAAATCTTTTCCATTTGGCGGAGTAGGCCTTTCTAGTAGAAGGTCTTCTGGCCTCCAAGATGACATCCTGCACCTCCTTGGAGAGGGGAAACTGTTGGGAAATCAAGGAATTCTCCATGCAGCTAGATTTAGAGTTTTGAGATGGCTGTGAAGAGCTTTGTAGTTGTGCTGGGACAACAGAAGAGGGACTAGAGGTAGGATCCATGGTGGGGAATGTGTCAGGCTCTTCAGGAGCGGATACCAGTGTTACCTTGGCCAGTCTGGAGCAATGAGAATCATTTCCGGCCTCTGCTCTGGCTTTTAATAGAACTTTGGGCAGCAGAGGAAGAGGCGGGAAGGCATAGACTGTCAATGTTGCCCAATTGAAGGAAAGTGCGTCCACTTTCCAGGCCTGTGGATGATAGGTCCTTGAACAAAATTTTTTCAACTGGCAATTTCTGTGGGTAGCAAAGAGATCTATGTCTGGCTGTCCCCATGCCGGAGTTATCTTTGTGAAAACTTGAGGATGCAACTTCCATTCGTGTGGATCTGTCATTTCTGCTTAAGTTGTCTGCCAGTGTGTTTTCCTTCCCTGGCAGGAATTGTGCCTGTAGTTGAATTTGCAATTCCAGAGCTGTGTTCCACAGGGTCATGGCTTGCCTGCACAAGGGGTATGAATGAGTTCCCCCCTGTTTGTTTATGTACCACATCACTGTGGTGTTCTCTGTCCTTATCAATAGCTGGCCTGGATGCAGTAGGTCTTTGAAGGTCATAATAGCCTTTTGCATGGCTAGCATTTCCTTTTGGTTGATGTGAAGGTGCTTCTCTTTTCTCAGGCAGTCGTCCAGATATGGGTAGATTTGTATCCCTTGTAGTCTGCAGAAGGCGATTACTGATGCCAGGCATTTCGTAAACACTCTGGGTGCAGTAGAAAAGACAAAGGGCAATGCAGAGAATTGGTAATGGGTTGAACTTGCAAGAAATCTGAGGTATCTTCTGCAATCTTGTCTGATAGGGACATGCAGGTATGCCTCCTTGAGGTCCAATGTTACCAGCCAAGACTCCTTGCCCAGCATGGGAAGAAGCTACTGTAATGTGAGCATCTTGAATTTTGGCACCTGTAGAAATGTGTTTAGGATGGATAGGTCTAAGATAGGTCTCCAATCTTTGTCTTTCCTTGGTACCAGGAATAGTCTGGAATAAAACCCTTGACCTTGTTCTTTTGCAGGTACCTCTTGAATTGCTTTCATGTCCATGAGAGCTGAAATTTTTTTTTGTGCATCTGCCCTTTGATTTTGAGGAAAGTTTGGCATGCCTCTCATTTTTGGAAGGGTGTGAAAGTGGAACCTGTAGCCTCTGTCTATAATGTCCAGAATCCATTTGTCCTTTGTAACAATATGCCACTTTTTTGAGAATAACAATTTTCCACCCAAAGGTGCTGCCATTTAAAGCTTTGCCTGGCAGGTGTAGGGGGAAGTCATTGTGTCCGTTTTCTAAAAGACTGTGATCTATCTTCTCCACCTCTTGGGGTTGGTGCTTGCCACTGTCTGGCTCTGAAAGATCCTTGAGGTTGCCCTCTACCCCTTGGACACCTGTATCTGCTCCTTTGAGGTCTGTCCATGGCTGGAAAGGACCAATTTTTTGAAGGCCAGTTTCTGCTGAAACGTGGAGGCTGTACCTGCAGGAAATCTCACTGTTTGCAGTGATTTTGCTTTTTCCTCCATTTTCTTTAGCACCTCCTCAGCTTTAACAGCAAACAATACATCTTTTTGAAGAGGTGCATCTAATAATTTAGCTTTGACATGATCTGGTAAGGTTTGCTCTTTGAGCCAAGCATGCCTACGTATAAGAGACCCCGTAACAGCAGCTCTACACGAGGCCTCTAAAGCATCAAAACCACACTGCAAGGTATGTTTACCCACTTGCTCTGCACCATGCAACAAATTCTGCAACTCTTAAATCTGGTTGTTCTGGTTGTGTCATCTTGCTTTTCAGCTGAGATATCAAAAACTGTTGATACTTTTAACATATGGAACTGACAGTTTAATGCCCTCATGGTTAAAGTGGCCGAGGTGTACACCTTTTTCCCCCACCTTTCTAAAGCTCTGGAATCTCTCTCTGAAGGTAATGGGTTTTTAGCAGTAGAGGCCTTAATTCCCTTGGGACCCTGTGAAATAGTTTCTGGATCAGCAGTATGGCTTTTATATAGGAACTGGTGAGAATCAGGAACCCGGTAATACCTGTCTGGTTTAACAGGAGCTGGAGGCAAGGAATCAGGATTAAGGCTGGCTTCTGTGTACACATCATCCAATATATCTAAAACTGGAGGGATAGCCAGAGGCCTATGCTGGGGGAGCAGAAGAAATTCCCAGAGCCTTTTCTTTGAATCTGAGTAATCATGGCCTTCCCAGTGAAAGTGTTCCCTCAATGTATGCAGGGTTTCCCCAAAAGAGAAGTCCTCAGGGGGGGGAGACGGAGGGAATAGACTCCTCTGCATCAGAGTCTTCGAATGGAGAATAGGCATAATCCTGGTCCTCAGATAGTTCTGAGGTAATAGAAGCTTGATCTGAGGAAGGGTAGCCTTCCTCTAATCTGGGCCTTTTGTCAGAGGGGGGCTGAGAACCCCTGATAAGAGTAATCAAATCCTCAGCCATTTTAAGCATCTGTTTTTTTAGGCATGGTGCCTTGAGAGGGGGTCTGAGGAGCTTGTTTTTTGGTTTTCATGGCGGTTTTAGATTTAGTGAAGGCTTTAATAGAGAAGGAGGAAGGCCTGAAGACCCCTTGAGAAATGGCAGGCCTGTCTAAATTCTGAGTTTCTCCGCCAGGAGTGGCGTCGGTATCAGTAGTAGGAATGGGGGCCGAGGAGCCTGTGACCTCAGGTACTGAAGACACCGGTAATGCATTGTCATCAGTACTCAGGGGCAGCATAGGTGCCTCGCTGAGTACCGGAGAACCGGTAGTCAGCCTTAGCGTGGTTTCAGTAGGTGGTTCGGACCTCGTATGTCAGTTTTTATCTTTGCGTTTTTTGCTCAAAACTGAAGTCAGAGTATCTGACATAATATAATTAAATTTTTGCCAAAAAAGTGAAGGACGAACTCCGCCCGACGCTTAATAGTGCGTTTGTTGAATCTAGCACAAAAATGGCAGGCCGAGACGTCGTGGTCTGGGCCTAAGCAAGGTAAGAGTGGAAATCCTTATGCGGTATTTGCTTCCCACATGAAATGCAATTATTAACATTGTCTGACATCGGTCTGAGGCAAGAAAAGTTTCCCCAACGGGGTACTTAGCTTTCAAGAAGACTTCGGCTGAAATACTTCAGTAAATCTCAGGAGCTGGCCGACCGGCACTTGCGAACTGCTTCTGCTTCGGGCACCGCACGGCAAGAAAGACTGAAGAAAATGGCGTCGGCTGCCTCTTTTATAGCGACTACAACCAACGCCAGACCTAGACTTTGGAATTCGGCCGACCGAGGACCCGCCTGATGGCAGGATAACCCATCTGTTATGACTGCAGCTGTATGCATGATGAACATCAGCAGTGGGTACCAGTGCTGGTGTGGCCAGTCTGGGGCAATCAGGACTGCCCTCGGTTTTTCCTCTTATTTTGAGCAGTACCCTTGAAATGTATGGTAGAGGGGGAAATGCACAGACTGAGAGGTTTACCCCAATGGAAAGATAGAGTTTCCACTTCCCAGGCCTTGCTATGACGTTACCTGGTGCAGAATTTGCCGAGCTGATTGGAGTGGGAGGCAAAGATATCGACCTTCGGGCTGCCCCATTTCTGGGTTACAAGGGTGAAGGTTCTGTGGTCTAGCTGCCACTCGTGTGGGTCTAGCAGGTTTCTGCTTAAGTTGTCTGCCAGAGAGCCTGGCAGCAATAGTGCTAGCAGGTGTAGTTGCATGGCTGAGGCCGTGTGCCAAAGGGTCATAAAGTACAGTTTTGTACCTACCATAAATGTAAATGTTCACACTGCTGCAGTCATCACACTTGGGTTATCTGCATCAGGCGGTCCCGCAGTTGGCCAGAGTTCCAAAGTCTTGGTCCGGCGTCGGTTGCTGTCGCTTCTTCCCTGACGTCAGTGCAACAGGGGTATAAAAGAGGCAGCCGACGTCATTTTCTTCAGTTTTTCTTGCCCCAGGTGTCAGGTGCCCCCAAATAGGAAGGCAATACATAATCCTAAGTAAATTACATAAGTAGAAAACAATAGCTACAGCTGTAAGCAAATACACCATATAGAAATACATCTTAGAGATTGTATAAACAGGGAGCTATAGATAAAACCCAGGTAAGAAGAGGGGACGGTGGGAGGGTAATCTGGACTGCAGCAGTGTGAACAATCGAACATCTACATTTATGGTAGGTACAAAACTGTACTATGTTCATCGTGTTGCACTGCTGCAATCATCACACTTGGGTTGAATCCCAAAGCTAAGGCTGGGCGGTTGGTACTAAACAGGTTTTGGAGAAGCTAGTAGGCCCTGCAAAACTGCAGTGGCAAAGCCAGCTCTGGTTTTTGAGTATAGAGGCAAGTGGTAGTGCTTGGTGATGGTGTGCACTGAACTCCAAGTTGCAGCTTCCAAAATATCCTTGGTTGGTACCCCTCTGAGGAAGGCTGCTGATGTTGCTGTAGCCCTGGTGGAATGAGGCCTAATGTTACCAGGTACAGGTTTCCCATGGTGTGTGTAGCAGAAACGGACACAATGTCCTATCCATTTTGAAATGGTCGGTTTTGAAATAGGCTTTCCTTGAGATCTTGCAGCATAGGATACAAACAGCTGATCAGATTTTCCAAAAACCTTTTGTTTTATCCAAGTAGAAACGTAACTGCCTGTGAATGTCCAAAGAGTGTAGGAGCCTTTCCCCTTTATTCTGGGAGTTTGGATAAACGGTGGGTAAATTAATGGTTTGGTTTAGAGCCACACTGGATACTACCTTTGGCATAAAGGAAGGGTTAGTTCGTAAAGAGAATCTGTCTTGATGAAAAATGATGAAAGTCTCCACTGCCATTAGGGCCTGTAGCTCTGAGACTCTTCGTGCTGAAGTTATTGCTAGCAGCAGGGCAGTTTTCCATGATAAAAATTGTAAATCAGCTGAAAAAGCTGGCTCTAAGGGCAGTAGTGTAAGTTTTTCCAAAACAAAACTGAGGTCCCAAGTTGGTGTTGGTGCTCTTCGGGGCGGTCTTATGTTCTTAGCCCTTCTGAGGTACTGTCTTAATAATGGATGTGAAAAAAGAGAAGGATCCGTCTTGTAATGAGCTGAAACAGCTGAAGCGTGGATCTTTATAGGAGGAAAAGGAAAGGCCCTTGTGCAACATCTTAGTTAAATACTGCAGAATCTGAGGAATATTTGGGACAAGAGGACTTTGGCCTTTAGCCTGGTTCCAGACGCAGAATCTTTTCCATTTGTCTGAGTAGGTTTTCTTGGTGCTGGGTCTCCTGGCCTCCAGAATGACATCCATAACAGCTGTAGAGAGAAGTGTTGACTTGTTTAGATAATCTGCCATGCAGCCAGATTTAAAGTCTTGAGCTGGCTGTGTAGAATCCGATTGTTTTGCTGAGTCAACAGGTGAGGAATTTGAAGTAGAATCCATGGTGGGCCTTGAGCCATGTTCCTTAAGATTGGATACCAGTGTTGGCGTGGCCAGTCTGGAGCAATGAGTATAATTTGTGATCTCTCTAATCTGGCTTTTAGCAGCACCTTTGCCAGAAGAGGCAGTGGGGGAAAGGCATGCACTGTTACTGTTTTCCAACTGAATGAGAGGGCGTCCACTTTCCAAGCTAGTGTGTGGTATGTCCTTGTGCAAAACTTTCGCAGTTGGTAGTTTTGGGGAGAGGCAAACAGATCTATGTCTGGGCTCCCCCATTTTTGATTTATCATTGTGAATACTTGTGGGTCTAGTTTTCACTCGTGAGGATCCATGATATTTCTGCTTAGTTTGTCTGCCAATGTATTTTTCTTTCCTGGCAGGAATTGTGCTTGTAGTTCAACTTGGTAGGTCAGTGCTGTGTTCCACAAGGTCATTGCTTGCCTGCATAGGGGGTAGGAATGTGTGCCCCCTTGTTTGTTTATGTACCACATCACTGTGGTGTTGTCAGTCTTTATTAGAAGTTGTCCTGGATGTAGGAGGTCCTTGAAAGCTGTTAGGGCATTTTGTACAGCTAGCATCTCTTTTTGATTGATGTGGAGATGCATTTGATTTGCAGACCATTTGCCCTGAATACACTGTCCTGCCATGTGTGCTCCCCAGGCATAATCTGATGCATCTGTTGTCATTGTTTGCCTGGCTGTGGGCAAGGTGAGAGACTGACCCTTGTTGAGGTGACATGCCTGAGCCCACCACAGAAACTCCTGTTGAAGGCAGGGAATTAGTGGTATTATTGTTTCCAAGCTGTGGCTGTGCTGAGTCCATACGCTTTTTAGGTACCATTGTAATTTCCTCATATGCAGTTTGGCATATGGCATTAGTAGTATGCAAGATGCCATGAATCCCAAGGCCTACAGAATTTTTCTTGCAGGGAGTTGGGTCTTTGTTGCCATCATTTTGAAGTATTGAGTCAGTTGTCCTTGCTTGTCTGGCGTGAGATAAGCCATCTGGGCCGTTGTATTTAAGCTGGCACCCAGGAATATTATGTCTTGTGAGGGCACTAGTTTTGACATCTTTTCGTTTACTGTGTACCCTAGGCAACTTAGTAGGTTTTTTTACAAATGCCAGATGTTTTAAAAGAATGTCCTTGCTGTCTGCTTGAATAAGGCAGTAGTCCAGGTATGGAAATATTTGGATTCCTCTTTGTCTGCAGTATGCAATTACTGGTGCCAGGCATTTTGTGAAGACCCTGGGCGCAGTAGATAAGCCAAAGGGCAGTGCAGAGAATTGGTAATGAGTTGTACCTCCTATAAATCGGAGTTATCTTCTGCAATATTGTCTGATAGTGACATGCAGGTATGCCTCCTTGAGGTCCAACGTTACTAGCCAAGCCTTCTTGCCAAGCATGGGAAGATGTTGCTGTTGTGTGAGCATCTTGAATTTGGGTACTTACAGGTATGTGTTTAGAATTGAAAGGGCCAAGATGGGTCTCCAGGCTTTGTCCTTTCAGGGAACCAGAAAGAGTCTTGAGTAAAATCCTTGTCCTTGCTCCTGTGTAGAACCTGTTGAATGGCTCTCATGTCCATGAGTGCTGTAATTTGCCTTTGAGCCTCTGCCCGTTGATTTGATGGCAGGTTTGGCATTCCTTTTATCCTTGGTAAAGTGTGAAAGTGGAACCTGTATCCTTGAGTTACAATATTTAGGACCCATTTGTCTTTTGTGATGATGTGCCAATTGTCTGCAAAAAGTGCAAGTTTTCCTCCCAAGGGAGCTGCCAAGAGTGATTTGCTTGGCAGTCTGAGGGGTAAGTCATTGTGATTTTCTTCTGATAGTTTAAGACCTGTCTTCTCCTCCTTTCTGGGTTGTGGCACCCCATTGTCGTGGCTTGTAAGAGCCTTGTGGCTGATCTCTGCCCTTTGGGCGTCTGTATTTGCCCCTCTGAGGTCTGTCAGAAGTGAGAAAGGACCAGTTTTTGGTTGGCCAATTTCTGCTGAAATGAGGGGGTTGGACCTGTAAAAAATCCTTGACCGTCTGCATAGATTTTGCCTTATCCTCCATTTTCTTTAAAACCTCTTCTGCTTTCACACCAAATAAAACATCCTGCTGTAAGGGTACATCCAATAACTTTGCTTTAACATGATCAGGTAAAATTTGTTCTTTTAACCAAGCATGCCTACGAATGACAGACCCTGTTACAGCTGCTCTGCAAGAAGCTTCCAATTAATCAAATCCACATTGCAAAGTATGTTTTCCCACTTGTTCTGCTGCATGCAACAAATCTTGCATTTCCTTGTAATCAGGCTGCTCTGTATGTGTGCTCATTTTTTGTTTTAATTGAGACATCTAATATTGTTGATATTTCAGCATGTGAAACTGGCAATTTAAGGCCCTCGTAGCTAGAGTAGCTGAGGTATATACTTTATTTCCCCATCTGTCTAGTGCTCTAGAATCCCTTTCAGACGGTACAGGATTTTAGCAATAGAGGCCTTAACCCCTTTGGGACCCTGGGAAATGGTTTCTGGGTCAGCAACAAGGCTTTTATATAGAGATTTATGTGAGTCAGGGACTCTGTAGTATCTGTCTGGTTTGGCTGGTGCAGGAGGTAATGAATCTGGGTTAAGGCTAGATTCTGAGTAAACATCATCCACAATGTCTAACAGGTGGAATAGCAAGGGGTCTGTGCTGGGGTAGTAAAAGGAACTCTCGGAGCCTTTTCTTAGAATCAGAGTAATCCTGGCCTTCCCAGTGGAAATGTTCCCTCATGGTATGTAAAGTTTCCCCAAAAGAGTAGTCTTCTGGGGGAGATGCTGAAGGAATAGACTCTTCAGCATCAGAGTCTTCATAAGGGGGAAGAGTGTACTCCTGTTTCTCAGAAGAATCTAAGGTAATGGAAAACTGGTCAGAGGAAGCGTAGTCCTCCTCCTGTCTAGGCCTTTTGCCAGGTGGGGGATGGGAACCCCTGATTAGGGTAATTAAGTCTTTGGCCATCTTAAGCATCTGTTTCTTAGGCAAGGGGCCTTGCACTGGAGACTACTGTACAGGCTTCCTTACTTTTAATGAAGTTTTCAGTTTTGCAAAGGATTTAATAGTAAGTGTAGTCGGTCTGAAGACACCTTCAGCAACTGACGGCCTTTCAACTGCACCGGAATCCCCACCAGCCATGGAGTTGTAAGGGCCTAAAGATAAAGGCTCTGGAGGCCCTGCAATCTCCGCTTGGGAGTCGGATGCAGGCTGGGGTTCTAAATTTAGCGGTAGTCAGGGGCTGCGTAGGCACCTCACTGAAAACCGGAGAACCGGCGACTGGCCTAGCAGAGGCCTCTGTCTGGTTTGGGTCGCGGCTGCCTATCCTTATCTTTGCGCTTTTTATGCATCCCGGTCGTCGGTTGCTCCGACGGCATGGCATAATTAAATTTTCTACCAAAATAATGTTGGGCGAAATCAAACCGTTTAATAGTTCATTTGTTAAACCTAGCACAAAATCGACAACCTGTGATGTCGTGGTCTGAGCCTAGGCAAGGGATACAATAAGAATGAAAATCCTTATGAGGTATTTGCTTCCTATAAGAAATGCAATTAACTTTTTCTGACATCGGACTGAGGCAAGAAAAGGTTCCCCAACGGGGTACTTAGCTTTATTGAAGACTTCGGTCTGAAATTCGATTTGAAAATCTCAGGAGTCGGCCGACCGGCACTTGCCAACTGCTTCTGCTTCGGGCACTGCGCGGCAAGAAAGACTTAAGAAAATACCCCTGTCGCACTGACATCAGGGAAGAAGCGACAGCAACCGACGCTGGACCAAGACTTTGGAACTCAGGCCGACTGCGGGACCGCCTGACGGCAGATAACCCAAGTGTGATGACTGCAGCAGTGTAACATGATGAACATTGAGCCTACACAGAGGATAAGAGCGAGTCCCTCCCTGCTTGTTGATGTACCACATCACTGTGGTGCTGTCTGTTTTGATCAGTAGAGGCCCCGGGGAAAGTAGCGGTCTGAAAGCTGTTAGGGCGTGCTGAAAGAACAGTTGTGTACCTACCATAAATGTAGATGTTAGAGTGTGTTCACTGTTGCAGTCATTACAATTGGATTATCCTGCTGGCAGGCTACCTGCAATCGGCCTGAATTCCAAAGTCCTGGTCGGCGTTGTTGCTGCCTCCTGACGTCAGTGTGCCAGGGGTATAAAAGATGCAGCAGATGCCATTTTCTTCAGTTTTTCTTGCCCCAGATGTCAGGTGCCCCCAAAAGGGTAGGCTAAATTATGCCAATAAGAATGCATGCAGTAAAATACACTCTTCCTTCATCTACAAGCAAATACACCACATAGGTTGTATAGAATAGAGAAGTACAGATAAGTCCCAAAAAAGGAAAGGGGGATGGTGGAAGGGTAACCTGGACTGCAACAGTGAATACACTCGAACATCTACATTTATAGTAGGTACACAACTGTACTATGTTCGTGTTTCACTGTTGCAGTCATCACAATTGGGTTGAATCCCAAAGCTAAGGTTGGACGGCTGGGGTTAATAGGCTTAGGAGAGGCTATGAGGCCCTGCAAAACTGCAGTGGCAAAGCCTGCCCTGGATTTAGAGTAGAGAGGCAAGTGACAGTGCTTTGTAAAAGTGTGCACTGAGCTCCAAGTTGCAGCCTCTAAGATGTCTTTGGTTGGTACGCCTCTGAGGAAGGCTGCTGAAGTGGCTGCTGCTCTGGTTGAATGTGGCCTAATGTCCTTAGACACTGATTTGCCATGCTGTGAATAGCAGAAACGAATGCAGTGGCCTATCCACTTTGAAATAGTCTGCTTTGAGATAGCCTTTCCTTGTGATCCTGCAGCATATGTCACTAGAAGTTGTTCAGTCTTTCTGAAAGCTTTGGTTCTGTCCAAGTAGAAGCGTAGCTGCCTGTGAATGTCCAAAGAATGCAGGAGTCTCTCACCCTTATTCTGTGGTTTGGATAAAAGGTAGGCAAATGAATTGTTTGGTTAAGGGCCACACTGGACACTACCTTAGGCATAAATGTCTGGTTTGTCCTCAGAGAAACCCTGTCAGGATGGAAAATGCTAAAAGGTTCCACAGCCATGAGTGTCTGTAACTCTGAGACTCATCTTGCAGAGGTTATTGCTAGGAGCAGAGCTGTTTTCCAGGATAAGAATTTTATATCAGTTGTAGAGGCTGGCTCAAAAGGAGGCAGTGTGAGTTTTTCCAAGACATAAATGAGGTCCCATGCAGGTATTGGTGCGCTCCTTGGAGGTCTTATGTTTTCGTCCCCTCTGAGGTACTGCCTTAGTAATGGATGAGAAAAAATAGGTGGTTCTGTATTGTAATAAGCTGAAATGGCAGAGACATGAATCTTAATTGATGAAAAGGATAGGTCTTTGTCCAGCATCTCTTAAGTATTGCAAAATCTGAGGAATATTTTGTACAATCGTGTCAATTCCTTGTGCCTGGTTCCAAGCACAGAATCTCTTCCATTTTTCTGCATAAGATTTTGTGGTGCTAGGCCTCCTGGCCTCCAAAATAACATCAATCACCGCTTTAGAGAGAGGTGTGTTTTGAATGGTTACATTATCCGCCATGCTGCCAGATTTAAGGTCCTGAGTTGACTGTGCAGGATCTGACTGTTTTGTGAGGAATTTGAGGTAATGTCCAGGCTGGGCATTGAAACAAGTTCTTTAGGATTGGGTACCAGTGCTGGCAGGGCCAGTCTGGGGCAATAAGTATTTATTTATTTATTTATTTTTATTTTATTTTTATTTTTATTTTACATTTGTTAACCGGGCTAATCTGGCTGGATACATGTCCATTTTCAGCAGAGGCCCGAGGAGAAAAGCTCCACTATCAGAATAAGACAATACATTTACAAAAACATTTCTAAATTAATACTAACAAAATGTACTGAGACAATATACAGTTTACCTGGACTCATCTGAGTAGGTAACAAACAGAGTTCAGTTAAGCGGCTAAGGAGATAAGCTCCAGCATCTATAATACAAAGTTAAGTTAAGAGACATCAATAGTCAAGTTAAAAAAATATTATTATCGTTAGTCAGTAGTCATGATATCAGATTAGGAAATTTGCAGAAGCAAGAAATCTGTTGGTATCAAGTGTTAAAAGAGCAGGTTTGGCAGTTTAACAGGTAATTAAGTAGTTAAAGATGAGGAAAAGGGGAAAAATAAGGTAGACAGAAAGTGGGGATAGAATATAATTTGATTGGAAAAAGTATTATGAGTTTGGTAAAGGGTGGGAGTGTCCAGTTGGAAAAAGGAGAGGGTGGTAACAGGATAGTGATGAAATGCCAAGGTAGCAGGATTATAGGAGGTCAGCTAAAGGTAGAAAGAGATGGAAAGAAGATGGCTAGAAGGGGAGGTAAGCAAAAAATTGAGAGATAAAAGAGTGAAGGTCCAGTAAAGGGGGCTGATGAAGTCAGTCTAAGTTAGAATGGGAGTGGAAAGGAATACACAAGTAGCAGACTGGAGAGAGTAATAAAGAGTGCTGAGCTCAGTCAGGATTGGAAAAGGGACATAGCCAGTGAATTAGTAGGTGAGTTTTTATCTGTTTTTTGAAAAGGTGACATGAGGTTAGGGAGGTCAGTTCTGTGGGAAGTTTATTCCAGTAAGAACCGATAGTGTTTGCAAATAGGGAATCACCTGATTTGTTATGAGATTTCAAAGTAGTAACTAGTAGCTTGTTGGCTGATCTAAGTGTTGTGAGATTTTTATAAGGTGTGATGAGTTTATTTAGTATGGGTATATTGGAGGGGTAATGAAGAATTTTAAAAGTGATGATCAGTTGTTGTAGGAGTATTAGGTTTGGGAGTTCAAGCCAGTTTAGTTTCTTTAAGTTAAGACAGTGGTGAGTTTGGAATGGAGAGCCAGTGGCAAATCTGGCTATACTGTGGTAGGCAGTATTCAGTTTCTGAAGATTAGCTTTAGATAAGTTGATAAAGGAGGGAGAGGCGTAAATTAATGTAGAGATAAGGTGAGTTTGGGCGAGGGCTACTCGGGAAGTAGCAGTGAGATAGGGCTTTAGCCTGTATAGGGCACCAATCTTTTTATTGACTGTCTTGATAGTTAAATCAATGTGATAGTCAAAATTTAGCTGGTTGTCTATGGTGACGCCTAGCAGTTTAGTGCAGCTGTCAGGTTTGATGACAGTGCCATTACAGGAAGTTATTGAAAAAGAGATTGGGGTGGATTTACAGGTTGGGGTAAAGAGTAGTAGTTTGGTTTTTTTGGGATTTAGGAGGAGACAGATATGTTTAAACCATTTTCTGCTGCAGTGAAGACTACTTGGGTAGCAGAGTGGAGTTCTGCTGGGAAGAAGCAGAGCAGATGAGAGTGGAATCATCTGCATATTGTATACATGTGGATGTTGGGAGGAATTGGGCAGATTATTAATGAAAATAGAGAAAAGTAGGGGACCTAGGATGGATCCTTGTGGGACTCCAATAGTAATTGGGAGTTGAGTGGATAAATGGCTGTCCCAAAGGACTGCTTGTTTTCTATTAGTCAAGTATGAGTTGAACCACTGTAATGCTTGTGAATCCAGAGATAGGGATTTTAAGGTATCGAGGAGAAGTTGATGGTTGACCATATCGAATGCTTTTGAGAGGTCCAAGAATAGTGCAGATGAGAACAGGTTGTTATTTCGGTTTTTATTTATAGTGTCAGAGAAGGAGAGAAGGGCAGTAGTAGTACTGTGGTACGGTCTAAAACCATGTTGAGAGTCTACAAGCAAGTTGTTATTTAAGAGATAATGTAGAAGTTGATGGTGAATGCAGCGTTCCATTATTTTGGATAGAGGAGATAGAAGGTATCATTTTTGGCTTCTCTTGGGGAGGAGAGGCAGTGGAGGAAAGGCATATACTGTTAAGTTTTTCCAGCTGAAAGATAAAGCATCCACTTTCCATGCTTGGTTGTGATAAGTCCTTGTGCAGAATCTCTGTAGTTGGCAGTTGTGAGGGGAGGCAAATAGGTCTATGTCCGGGCATCCCCAGTTCCTTGTTATCATGCTTAAGACCTGTGCATCCAATTTCCACTCGTGGGAATCCATTAGGTTTCTGCTTAGTTCGTCTGCCAGAGTATTTATTTTTCCTGGCAGGAATTGTGCTTGCAGATGTACTTGGTAAGTCAATGCTGTGTCCCACAAAAGCATGGTTAGTCTGCAGAGGAGGTAGGAATGTGTGCCTCCCTGCCTGTTTACGTACCACATGACTGTAGTATTGTCCGTCTTTATCAGTAGTCCTGGATGAAGTAGATCCTTGAAGGCTGTCAGGGCATTCTGAACAGCTAGCATCTCTTTTTGATTGATATGTAGATGGCATTTGGCTTGCGGACCATGTGCCCTGAATACATCTTCCTGCCATATGGGCCCCCCAGGCATAATCTGATGCATCTGTTGTTAATGTCTGCCTGGCTGTTGGTAAAAGTGAAAGGCTGTCCCTTGTTGTGGTGACAGGCCTTTGCCCACCATCAAAACTCCTGTTGCAGGCAGGGAATGAGGGTAATTATTGTTTCTAGACTGTGGCAATGTTGAGTCCAAACACTTCTTAGATATCATTGTAGTTTCCTCATATGCAGTTTTGCATATGGAATTAGCAGAATGCAGGATGCCATGAAGCCCAATGCCTGCAGAATTTTTCTTGCAGATAACTGAGTCTTTGTTGCCAACATTTTGAAATAAGTAGTCAGTTGTCTTTGTTTGTCTGGCGTGAGATAAGCCACCTGGGCAGTTGTATTTAAGCTTGCACCCAGGAATATTATCTCGAGAGGGTACTAGTTTTGATTTATTTTTGTTTACTATGTACCCTAGGCATGTTAGTAATCTTTTTACGAACGCCAGATGCTGTAGTAGAATGTCCTTGTTCTCTGCTTGAATAAGGCAGTCGTCCAAGTAAGGATATATTTGTATTCCTCTGTCTGCAAAATGCAATTACTGGTGCCAGGCATTTTGTGAAGACCCTGGGCGCAGTAGATAAGCCAAAGGACAGTGCAGAGAACTGGTACTGCATTCAGCCAGCTATAAATCTGAGGAATCTTCTGCATGATTGCCTGATTGGGACATGCAGGTATGCCTCTTTTAGGTCTAAAGTCACAAGCCAAGCCTTCTTGCCCAGCATGGGCAGAAGCTGCTGCAGAGTAAACATTTTGAATTTTGGAATATCCAGAATTGTGTTTAGAATAGACAGGTCCAGTATTGGTCTTCAGGTTTTGTCCTTTCTGGGCACCAAGAACAGTCGAGTAAAATCCTAGTCCCTGCTCTTGCTGTGGTACTCGCTGAATGGCCCTCATGTCCATGAGGGATGAAACTTGTTTTTGTGCCTCTGCCCATTGATTGTGTGGCAGGTCTGGCATACCGTTTGCCCTTGACAGGGTGTGAAAATGGAACCTGTAGCCTTGCGACACTATATCCAAGACCCATTTGTCCTGGGTGATCATGTGTCAATTTTGTGAAAAAAGTGCTAGTTTTCCCACTAAAGGAGCTGCCAAAAGATAAGTGCTTGGTGCTGGTAGGGGAAAAGTCATTGAGACTGTTTCCTGTATGGCTGTGATTTATCTTCTCCGCTTTTGGAGATAGAAGCACTCCATTGTTTAGACCTGTATGAGCCTTGGGGCTGGGATCTGCCTCTGGGGAGTCTGTATCGGCCTCTTTGTGGCCTGTTGGACACGGGAAAGAACCAGTTCTTTGTAGGCCAGTTCCTGCTAAATCTGGGAGGCTGTATCTGTAAGAAATCCTTGACTGTTTGCATAGATTTAAGCTTCGTCTTCCATTTTCTTCAACACCTCTTCTGTTTTAACACCAAACAAGGTATCATGCTGTAATGGAGCATCTAATAATTTTGCTTTAACATGATCAGGCTGATTATTTTCCTTTAACCAAGCATGCCTCCTAATGACAGAACCCGTAACAGTGGCCCTGCAGGAGGCCTCCACAGAATCAAAACCACATTGCAAAGTATGCTGTCCCACTTGTTCAGCTGCATGCAATAAATCCAGCATTTCTTTGTTTTATGCACATTCAGAATTTGTCAACATTTTCTGTTTAAGTAGTGACATTAAGATATTGCTGATATTTAAGCACATCAAACTGGCAATTTAAAGCCCTTACAGCCAAGGTAGCAGAAGTATAAATATTTTTCCCCCATCTGTCCAGGGCCCTTGAATCCCTATCAGAGGGGATAGGGTTTTTTGCAGTGGAAGCCTTGACCCCTTTGGGACCCTGAGAGATAGTTTCTGGGTCAGCAGCAGGGTTTTTATAAAGAAATTTATGTGAATCAGGAACCCTGTAGTATCTGTCTGGCTTAACATGAGTTAGTGGTAAAGAGTCGGAAGTCAGACCGGACTCTGAAAATACATCTACAATGTCTAAAACAGGAGGAATAGCAAGGGGCCTGTGCTGAGGTAGTAAAAGGAAGTCTCTGAGCCTTTTCTTAGATTCTGAGTAATCTTGGCTCTCCCAGTGGAAGTGCTCCCTCATAGTATGCAGGGTCTCCCCAAAAGAATAATCCTCAGGAGGAGAGGCTGAATGGATAGATTCTTCAGCATCAGAATCCTCATAGGGAGGAAGAGAGTATTCCTGTTCAGAAGAGGAATCAGAGGAAATGGAAACCTGATCTGAAGATTCATATTCTGTCTCTTGCCTGGGCCTTTTATCAGGAGAGGGATGGGAACCCCTGATCAAAGTAATTAGGTCTCCTGCCATTTTAAGCATCTGTTTTTTAGGCATGGAGGCCTGTCCAGGGGAATGTTGTAATTGTTTCTTTGTCTTTAGAGGTGCTTTAGTCTCTGCCTTTGAAGCTGAAGTCGTTTTCGTTTTTACATTTAGGGTGGAAGAGTACTGACACTTCTATGCAACTGTTCAGGTGATGACAGAAGTTAGAGGTAAATGCAGCAGCCTTCTCATTTTGGTCCATTTGCAAGGATTGTTAGGGATTTTGCATAGGTCTTCGAAGCTGAAGTAGGTTTCCCTTGAAGTCCTTAAAAATGGTCTCATTTAATGGTGGGGTGATACTACTAGGTCTGACAGAAATTATTAATTTGTGGTCATATTTAACCAGGGATGAGGAGATGCAAGGTGGGGTGTAAGTGGGGCTAGGGTGGTAAGGACAAGGTCAAGGATATTAGAGCCTCTAGTGGACAATTTTAAAATTTGCTCCAATGAACTGGTATTAAAAAAAAAGTATAGGAAATGCTGAACAAAAAAAAAAAGTCACGTTTTACCATAATGGTCCATCTGTGTTGTCAATCTTAACCTATCCTCGACTGTGGGCTCGGTTCTGTTTCTTGGAACCAACTCTGCCATTATTCCAGCTCTCACTTTCCAAAAAGACTCAAGCTTAGCTTTACCCATAATGCTTCTCTCAAGATTACAATATTAAGTTTGCACAAGATAGTGAAACAGAAAACAGATCAGAGACCATATCTGTATTCATAAAGGAAAATCCAATCTATTAGGACAGATCTGTTCCACCAAGAACTCTGAAAGGCAGGGGGAAGGAAGGTGGGAATGCTGAGGATAAGCGAAGATTGACAACACAGATGGAATGTTATGGTAAGACATAACTTCTTTATCTGATTTTGTCAATCTTCACTTAATCTTTGACTGTGGGACAGACTCCCCTGCTACCTAAAAAAATTGAGAGATCTCGCAAAAGTATACTCCTGAGACCACTGAACCAAATGATGCTAGTCCCCTACAAACCAGATCCAGCTTGTAATGAGTAACAAAGGTATGCAGGGATGCCGCTGCACATCTATAGAAAATCTGGAATGAAAAACTGCAGAAGCGGCTATTGCCCTCATTGAATATGCCTTTACAGGCCCTGGTATTTGCACTTTCCTTTAGTTATAAATGAAGGTTATAAAATCCTTAAGCCATTTAGCCAGATTAGAAACTGATTTACCCAGAGTAGAAGAAAAAGAAACCAATTGGTCAGATTTTCTGAATTCTTTTGCTCTGTGAAAGTAAAAACGTAACGGTCTATGAACATCTAGCAAATGTAGACAATATTCCCCCTTGTTTGAAAATTTGGGGAAAAAACTGGAAGTTGGACTGTCTGGTTGATATTAGTCTCGAACACTATTTTTGGCAGAAAGGATGGATTAGTTCATAAGGACACCCTATCTCTATGGAGCATTAGGTGAGGAAGCTTGCAAGATCAGGCTTGTAGTTCTGATATTCTCCTAGCAGAAGTAATAATAAAAAAAGTACAGTTGTGTACACTTACCATAAATGTAGATTGAGTGTATTCACTGTTGCAGTCATTACATTTGGGTAATCTGCTGGCAGGTTGCTCTCAGTCGGACGGAATTCCAAAGTCTTGGGTCCTGCGTCAGTTGCTGTCTCCTCTTCCATGACGTCAGGTCGTCAGGGATATAAAACATTCAGCTGACGCCATTTTCTTTATTTTTTCTTGCCTCCAAAAAGGTAGCAATATTCTAAATATATATATATATATATATATATATATATATATATATATATATGGATTCACTTCAGAAGATCTAATTGCCAAAATCTCGAACTGCAAATAACCGAAACCAAAAGCTCGAGTTTCGGAAACTAGAACTTCTGAAGCGAAACCATCAAAAAACACAAACTTAACTTTTGCAGGGGGCTTTGCCCCCCTGCACCCCCCCCTTAAATATACCAACTCCAAGATCGCGCTACAGTGGGCAGATGGGAACGGAAGTGCAAAACAGGAGATTTCTCATTTCCTGCCACCGCAAAACAAATAAAACATTACGTACACACAGAGCGTACAACAATACTTGTCTCTGTGTGCACGTAATGTATTAAGTCTTATTTCTGAACACTACACACATTTGATTTACTAAAATCTCGATCATATGGTCTCGACCATATGAAATTCGAGATTTCAGTCATTCGATTATGTGAAGTGTTCCCACACACACACACACACACTATATATATATATATATATATATATATATATATATATATATATATATATATATATATATATATATATATACACACATTATATATATATATATATACATATATATATACACACACACACACACACACACACACACACACACACACACACATACATACATGCATCAATATAAACTTTACCTTCATCTACAAGCAAATAGACCACATAGGCTGCAGAAGATAGAGAAGGAAAGATAAACTGTAGAATGACAGGGGGATGGCGGAAGGGTAACCTGGACTGCAACAGTGAATACACTCTACCATCTACATTTATGGTAAGTGTACACAACTGTACTATGTTCTTCGTGTTTCACTGTTGCAGTCATTACATTTGTGTAGAATCCCAAAGCTACGGTTGGGAGGCTGGAGCTAAACAGCATTAGGTAAGGCTATAAGGCCCTGCAGCACTGCAGTGGCAAAGCCTGCTCTGGACTTAGAGTAGAGAGGCAAATGGTAATGCTTTGGAAAGGTGTGAACAGAACTCCAAGTAGCAGCCTCTAGGATTGTCCTTGGTTGGTACTCCTCCGAAAAAGGCTGCTGAAGTAGCAGCAGCCCTGGTGGAGTGAGACCTAATGCCCTTGGGCACAGGTTTGCCATGGTGTAAGTAGCAGAAACGGATGCAATGGCTTAATCACTTTGAAATTGTCTGCTTTGAAATTGCCTTTCCTTCTGATCCTGCAGCATATGACACTAGTAATTGCTCAGTTTTTCTTAAAGCTTTAGTCCTGCTCAAGTAGAATCTTAGCAGTCTGTGTACGTCCAAGGAATGCAGAATTCTCTCCCCTTTGTTCTGTGGATTTGGATAAAAAGTTGGCAGATGAATTGTTTGGTTAAGAGCCACACTGGAAACTACCTTAGGCATAAAGGTAGGATTTGTCCTCAGACACTCTGGGTAAAATATGATAAAAGGCTCTACAGCCATGACGGCCTGTAGCTCAAACTCTTCTTGCTGAAGTGATTGCTAGTAGCAGAGCTGTCTTCCATGACAAGAACTTCATATCAGCGGTAACAGCTGGTTCAAATGGAGGCAGAGTGAGCTTTTCCAACACATAATTGAGGTCCCATGCAGATAATGGTGATCTTCTAGGAGATCTTAAATTTTTGGCTCCCCTAAGATACAGCTTTAGTAAAGGATGAGAAAAGATTGGTGGCTCTGTATTGTAATGAGCCGAAATGGCAGAGGCATGGATTTTGATTGATGAAAAAGATAGGCCTTTGTCAAGCATCTCAGTTAAGTATTGTAATATCTGAGGAATATGCAGTTCTGTTGTACCAGTTCCTTGTGCTAGATTCCAAGCACAGAATCTCTTCCATTTGTCAGCATAAGATTTTCTAGTACTAGGCCTTCTGGCTTCCAAAATGACATCCATCGCAGCTTTACTGAGAGGTGTCGTCTGTATGATTACATGATTAGCCATGCTGCCAGGTTCAGAGTCTGCAGTTGATTGTGCATGATCTGACTGTTTTGCTGGGAGAGTAGTTGTAGTTTGAGGCAAGGTCCAAGCTGGGTATTGAGACAAGTTCCTTAGGATTGGGTACCAGCACTGGCGGGGCCAGTCCAGGGCAATTAATATCATCTTTGGCTTCTCTTGTCAGACTTTTACGAGGACCTTGGGTAGAGGAGGAAATGCATAAACTGATAGGTTTTTCCAACTGAAGGATAGGGCGCCCACTTTCCATGCTTGTCTGTGATAAGTCCTTGTGCAGAATCTTTTCAGTTGATAAATTTGAGGAGAGGCAAATAGGTATGTCTGGGCTCCCCCATTTCTTTGCTATCATGCTGAAGACTTGTGGATTTCGTTTCCACTTGTGAGGATCCATAAGGTTTCTGCTTAAATTGTCTGCCAGAGTGTTTTGTTTTCCTGACAGGAATTGAGCTTGAAGATTTATTTGGTAGGTCAAAGCTGTGGCCCACAGTGCCATGGCTAATCTGCAAAGGGGGTATGAGTGTGTGCCCCCTTGCTTGTTTATATACCACATGACTGTGGTGTTGCCCGTCTTTATCAGTAGTTGTCCTGGATGAAGTAAGTCCTTGAAAGCTGTTAGGGCATTCTGAACAGCTAGCATCTCTTTCTGGTTGATATGTAGATGCATTTGATTTGGTGCCCATATGCCCTGAATGCATCTTCCTGCCATGTGGGCCCCCCAGGCATAATCTGATGCGTCTTAAGGTTTGGCTGGCAGGGGGTAGATTGACGGACCGTCCCATATTTTGGTGACAGGCCTTTGCCCACCACAGAAACTCCTGTTGCAGGCAGGGGATGAGAGGAATCATTGTTTCCAGCAAAACAATCAGATCATGCACAATCAACTACAGACTCTGAACCTGGCAGCATGGCTAATCCTGTAATCATACAGACGACACCTCTCAGTAAAGCTATGGCGTTGGCTGCATGTTTTATACCCCTGACGACCTGACATCATGGAGGAAGAGACAGCAACCGACGTAGGACCCAAGACTTTGGAATTCAGGCAGACTGAGGGCAACCAGCCAGCAGATTACACAAATGTAATGACTGCAACAGTGAAACATGATCATCATCAAGGTCTTCCAAGATAAATACTTCAAATCGCAACTTGCAGATGGGCTCAAATGGGGACTATATTACGTACTGTAGCACCAGAATCAAGTCCCAAGGTGTGGAAAGATCCATGTATGGATGGTCTGAGCATTAAGGTTTCTTTCAGAAAAGCTTTCCAAAGTTTGCGGGACATCAGGGCTGTATCATTTAAACTATTATGAAAGTTGGAAATTGCAACTAGATGCAATCGTACAGTCAAGGAAGACGCTCCTGCACTGAAAAGCGGTGCTATGAATTCTAAGACCTTATCAACTGGTGCAGAATGTGGGTAGACGTTACTCACTGTAGCCCATTTTGAAAATTTTTGCCACTTGCTGTTGTATAATCTTCTAGTGAAAGGTTTATGGGAGGCTAGAACAATTCATTGAACTGGGGCAATGAGATTATGCCTGGCAATCGCAGGAACTGGAGGAGTCGCGCAGTGATCTTGAGATTTTGAAGATTCGGATGAATGAGTTCCTCTGGATGGGAGAAGAGGTCTGTAGCTGGGTCCAGGGTCCATGGTCCTCTGAATTAGGCGAGGCCAAAGAAAGGGAAACCATATCTCTTGAAGCCAGAATGGGGTAATGAGAATTTTCCTGTTCTTCAACCTGCTGGCTTTCTTCAGTAACTGGGAAATGAGAGGTATCGGGGAAAGGCATAAAACAAGTGGGAGTGCCAATTGTGAAGGAGAGCATCTCTCTGTGACTTCCCTGGTGGGGGGAATAGGGCAAAGTTGCTGCTGCACTTGTTCTTCAGGGGGGATGCGAAGAGATCACAGCACGGCTGGCCCCACTGGCAGAAAATCCCTTCCATCACCAAAGGAATGAAACACTAATGAGGCTTTAGGATGCTCCTGCTCAATATGTCCGCAATCACGTTGGAGCTCCCCGGAATATGCATTGCAGTGAGAGAGTAGTCAGATGACATTGCCCATTGCCATACCCACAGTGCTTCTCAACAAAGAGGACAAGACCTGGTTCCCCCTTGCTTGATGATTTATCAAACAACTGACATGTTGCTTGTTTGGATCGCAATTGTTCCCGAGGGGAGTGTTTCCTGGAATGCTTGCAACGCCAAAAGCACAGCCATCATCTCTAGGACATGGATGTGCAAATTGGGCTCCAATTGTAACCAACTGCCTTGGATGTTTTTTCCCAGATAATTCCCCCAACCCTATCTGGGATATGTCTGTGGTCACTATGGCTTGGGGTTGAGGAGGGACAAAGGGTTGGCCCAACAAATTTTGGTTGGTGTGAAGCCACCAACTCGGGTCTTTTTTGCATAGATTTGGTGATCAATTGATGATACTGGCTGATTAAGTAAAGACCATTGTGATGTCAAGAGCCACTGTAAGATTTGCATGTGAAATATCACAAGGGAAATTAAAGTAATGGCGGCTGCCATTGATCCTAGAATTTATAACAGTCTTGCAGTCACTTTTTTGCTGCGAATAACCTGGCTGACTTGCGATTTTATTCTTTGAAGTCTTTCTGGAGGAAGATACGTGATACCAGTGTTTAAAACTGCTCCTATAAATTGTAACTACTGTATTGGCTCTGAATGAGATTTTTCAAAGTTTACAGTGATCCCCAGCAAGGAGCAAGTTTGAAAAACGTAGTACCTTGCCTACAACAGTAGATGGCTGGTGGGTGCGGTAATGACCAGTTGTTTAAGTATGGAAACACGTGGAATTCCTTGCAGTCTGAAATGAGCTGCTACCACTGCCATGCATTTGGTGAACACCCTGGAGGATGTGGTGAGACCAAAGGGCAGGGTTCTGAACTAATAATGACTGGCTCCTAGCAAGAAGCGCAGGAATCTTCTGGAGCGCTTGTTCATTTTTATGTAAGACGCATCCTGAACATCTATTGAGAACATGCAATTGTCTTTTCCTAAAAACAGGAGTACAGACTCAACTGTAACCATCCGGAATTTGGTTTGCTGAACTGACTTGTTCAACATACAGAGATCCAAAAATCTCATCTCCAGTCCCCTGTTTTCTTTGGTACTAAAAAGAAAAGTACAGTTGTGTACCTACCATAAATGTAGATGTTAGAGTGTATTCACTGTTGCAGTCATTACACTTGGGTTATTGTGCTGGCAGGCTACCAGCAGTCGGCCTGAATTCCAAAGTCTAGGTCCGGCGTCAGTTGCTGTCACCTCCTCCCCGACGTCAGTGTGCCAGGGTATAAAAAATGCAGCCGACGCCACTTTCTTCAGTTTTTCTTGCCCCAGATGTCAGGTGCCCCTAAAATGGTAGGCTCACTAATGCCAATAAGCATGCATAATCAAAAAACATGTTTACCTTCATCTACAAGCAAATACACCACATAGGTTGTATAGAATAGAGAAGTACAGATAAGTCCCAGCAAGGAAAAGGGGGATGGTGGGAGGGTAACCTGGACTGCAACAGTGAATGCACTCTAACATCTACATTTATGGTAGGTACACAACTGTTCTATGTTCATCGTGTTTCACTGTTGCAGTCATTACCACATGGGTTGAATCCCAAAGCTATGGTTGGGAGGCTGGTGCTAAATAGGATTAGGAGAGGCTATCAGGCCCTGCAGAAAGTACAGTTTTGTACCTACCATAAATGTAGATGTTCGAGTGTTCACCCTGCTGCAGTCATCACACTTGGGTTATCCTGTCGTCAGGCGGTCCCGCAGTCGGCCGGATTTCCAAAGTCTTGGTCCGACGTCGGTTGCTGTCGCCTCATCCCTGACGTCAGTGCGCCAGGGGTACATATATTGCAACAGACGCCATTTTCTTCAGTTTTTCTTGCCCCAGATGTCAGGTGCCCCCAAAAAGGTGATCAAAATTAGTACCAAATGGTGTGAACACTGTACAAGCACAAAATCCCTTCAGCTATAAGCAAATACATCAGTAAGGCATAGCAGAGATTTAGCCAGTAGATCAGAGGGGTTGGAGGGAGGGTAACCTGGACTGCAGCAGGGTGAACACTCTAACATCTACATTTATGGTAGGTACAAAACTGTACTATGTTCATCGTGTTACCCTGCTGCAGTCATCACGCTTGGGTTGAGGCCCAAAGCTAAGGTAGGGTGGAGGTATCATAGAGGGTTAGTGGAGGCAATGAGGCCCTGCAGAACTGCAGTGGCGAAGCCCGCCCTGGACTTAGAATAAAGAGGTAAGTGATAGTGTTTGGTGAAGGTGTGTACAGAACTCCAAGTTGCAGCTTCTAAAATTTCCTTGGTAGGAACCTCCCTGAGAAAGGCTGTAGAGGTAGCTGTTGCCCTGGTAGAGTGGGATCTAATGGTAGGAGGAACTGGTTTCCCATGATGGGTATAACAGAACCGTATGCAATGGCCTATCCATTTAGAAATGGTTTGTTTGGATATAGCCCTCCCTTGAGAAGCTGTAGCATAGGATACAAGAGCTGGTCAGTTTTTCTGAAAGCCTTAGTTTTGTCCAAGTAGTAACGAAGGTGCCTGTGAATGTCCAAGGAATGCAAGAGTCTCTCACCTTTGTTCTGTGGATTGGGGAAGAAAGTGGGTAGGAGGATGGTTTGATTTAAAGCTACACTGGAAACCACCTTGGGCATGAAGGAAGGATTAGTTCATAGAGAAACTCTGTCTTGATGAAAAATGAGGAAAGGTTCCACTGCCATTAGTGCCTGTAATTCTGAGACTCTCCTAGCAGAAGTTATTGCCAGAAGCAGGGCAGTCTTCCAAGATAGGAACTGAAGGTCTGCAGAGAAAGCTGGTTCAAAGGGAGGTAACGTTAGTTTTTCCAGAACAAAGTTGAGGTTCCATGTTGGTGTAGGAGCTCTTCTAGGTGGTCTAATGTTTTTTGCCCCTCTGAGGAACTGCCTTAGAAGAGGATGTGAAAATAAAGGTGGATTCATGTCGTAGTGAGCTGAAATAGCTGAAGCATGGATTTTAATTGAGGAGAAGGAAAGTTCTTTGTGCAACATCTCAGCTAAATACTGCAGAATGCGAGGCATATGAGGCTGAGTTGTCTTGGCCTTTAGCTTGGTTCCAGGCAAAAAACCTTTTCCATTTGTCCGAGTAAGCCTTCCTGGTGTTTGGTCTCCTGGCTTCCAGAATAACATCCAGAACTGCTTGTGAAAGAGGGGCTGGTTGGATGTTTAATAGATTTGCCATGCAGCCAGGTTTAAGGTTTTTAGCTGGCTGTGTGGAATCGGTTTGTTTTGCCGCGTGAGTAAATGAGGTATTTGAGGCAATATCCATGGTGGGCTGTGAGCCATATTCTTCAATAGCGGGTACCAGTGATGGCTTGGCCAGTCTGGGGCTATAAGAATCAGTCTAGGTTCTCCTTTTTGACCTTCAAAAGAACCTTTGTGAGAAGAGATAATGGAGGAAAAGCATATGCTGTCAGGTTTTTCCAATTGAAGGAGAGAGCGTCCACTTTCCAAGCTTGATGGTGGAATGTCCTTGTACAAAATTTTGTCAGTTGGTAGTTTTGAGGACTGGCAAACAGGTCTATATTTGGAAGGCTCCATTTTTGAGTTATCATTGTAAATATTTGTGGGCCCAGTTTCCACTCGTGGGGATCTTTGATGTTTCTGCTTAGGTCGTCTGCCAATTATTTCTGTCCTGGCAGGAACTGAGCTTGTAAATGGACTTGGTAGGCCAGAGCTGTGTTCCATAAGATTATTGCTTGCCTGCAAAGAGGGTAGGAATGTGTGCCCCCTTGTTTGTTTATGTACCACATTACTGTGGTGTTGTCCGTCTTTATTGCAAGTTGTCCTGGATGTAGTAGATCCTTGAAGGCTGTCAGAGCTTTCTGTACAGCTAGCATCTTTTTGATTTATGTGCAGTTTTCTTTGTTCTGCAGTCCATAGGCCTTGACTGCATTGCCCTACCATGTGTGCCCCCCCAGGCATAGTCTGAAGCATCTGTTGTGATAGTTTGCCTGGTTGGGGGCAAGGTGAAAGGCTGACCCTTGTTGAGGTGACATGCCTGTGCCCACCATAGAAATTCCTGTTGAAGGCAGGGAATGAGAGATATCATTGTGTCCAAGTTGTGGCTGTGTTGAGACCATACACTTTTTAGGTACCACTGTAATTTCCTCATATGCAGTTTTGAAAATGGTATCAGGATGCAAGATGCCATGAAGCCCAAAGCCTGCAGAATTTTTCTTGCAGTTAATGGGGTCTTTGTTGCCATTGTCTTGAAATATTGAGTCAGTTGTAGTTGCTTGTCTGGTGTAAGATAAGCCTTCTGGGCCATTGTGTCCAAGCTGGCACCCAGGAATGTCATTTTTTGTGAGGGTACTAGTTTTGACTTCTTTTCGTTTACTGTGTACCCCAGACAATTTAGTAGATACTTCACAAAAGCCAGATGATGTAAGAGAATGTCTTTTCTTTCTGCCTGGATGAGGCAGTCGTCCAGGTATGGATATATTTGAATTCCTCTTTGTCTGCAGTATGCAATTACTGGTGCCAAGCATTTTGTGAAAACTCTGGGCGCAGTAGATAAGCCAAAGGGCAGTGCAGAGAATTGATAATGGGTTGAACCTGCAATGAAACGGAGGTATCTTCTGCAACTTTGTCTGATAGGTGCATGCAGGTATGCCTTCTTGAGGTCCAACGTTACCAGCCATGCTTCCTTGCCCAACATGGAAAGTAGCTGCTGTAGTGTTAGCATCTTGAATTTTGGGACTTGTGTTTAGAATTGAAAGGTCCAGAATTGGTCTCCAAGCATTGTCCTTTCTGGGTACTAGAAAGAGCCTTGAGTAAAATCCTTGGCCTTGCTCTTGAGTCGGTACCCATTGAATGGCTCTCATGGCCATGAGAGCTGTAATTTGTTTTTGAGCCTCTGCCCATTGATTTTGTGGCAGGTTTGGCATTCCTCTTTTCATTGGCAAGGTGTGAAAATGGAATCTGTATCCTCGTAAAATTATGTCTAGGACCCATTTGTCCTTTGTGACCATGTGCCAGTTGTCTGCAAAAAGGGCTAGTTTTCCCCCCAAGGGGGCTGACAAAAGAGCTTTGTTTGGCCAGTTGAGGTGCAAGTCATTGAGTTTGCCTTCTGGTGGGTTGAGACCCGTCTTCTCCTCCCTTCTGGGTTGGAGTGCCCCATTGGCGAGATTTATACTGGGCTTGTGGTTGTCCTCTGCCCCTTGGGCGCCTGTATTTACCCCTCTGAGGTCTGTCAGTGGCTGGAAAGGACCGATTTTTTGTTGGTCAGTTTCTGCTGAAGCGAGGGGGTTGTACTTGTAGGAAATCTTTGTCTGCATTGATTTCGCCTCATCTTCCATTTTCTTTAAAACTTCTTCTGCTTTAACTCCAAAAAGAACATTCTGCTGTAAGGGAGCATCTAGTAGTTTTGCTTTAACATGATCAGGCAGACTGTTCCTTTAACCAGGCATGCCTACGTATAACTGATCCAGTGACAGCTGCTCTGCAGGAGGCCTCCAAAGAATCAAACCCAGATTGTAAGGTATGTTCGCCCACCTGCTCGGTGGCGTGCAACAAATCCTGTACTTCTTTCAATTCAGATTGTTGAGGGAGGGAGGTCATCTTTTGTTTTAACTGAGAGATTAGAAATTGCTGATACTTAAGCATATGAAATTGACAATTTAGTGCTCTCATAGCTAATGTGGCTGAGGTGTAAACCTTTTTCCCCCACCTGTCTAGTGCTCTTGAGTCCCTCTCAGAAGGTACTGGGTTTTTAGCCATGGAAGCCTTAGCCCCCTTGGGACCCTGGGAGATGGTCTCTGGGTCAGCTACTGGGCTTTTGTAAAGAAGTTTGTGGGAATCAGGTACTCTGTAGTATCTGTCAGGCTTAGCCGGAGCAGGAGGTAGAGAGTCTGGGTTGAAACTGGATTCTAAATAGACATCATCCACAATGTCCAAAACAGGTGGGATGGCTAGAGGTCTGTGTTGGGGGAGTAAAAGAAACTCTCAGAGCCTTTTCTTGGAATCAGAATAATCCTGAACTTCCCAATGAAAATGTTCCCTCAGTGTGTAAAGTTTCCCCAAAAAAGTAGTCTTCAGGAGGGGAAGCTGAGGTAATAGAGTCCTCAGCATCAGAATCTTCATAAGGAGAGTAGGAATAGTCTTGGTCCTCAGAGGAATCTGAAGAAATAGACAGTTGCTCAGAGGAAGCAGAATCTTCCTCTTGTCTAGGCCTTTTGTCAGGAGGAGGCTGTGAACCCCTGATAAGAGAAATCAAATCTTCAGCCATTTTGAGCATCTGTTTCTTAGGCATAGGGCCTTGAACAGGAGACTGAAGTGTAGTCTTTTTAGATTAGGAGTCTTCAACTTACAAAACGTTTTGACTGTGAGAGTCGGTCTGAAAACGCCTTCAGAAATCGATGGCGTTTCAGAAGCACCGACGTCCTTAGAAGGTAAATCGTCGGAAGGGCCTGAAGTAAAAGGCTGTATCGGCGTAGTACATTCCGTCAAAATATCCGTAGCGGTCTCGGGTTCCAGAACTGCGGTAGTCAGGGGCTGCGTCGGAGCCTCACTGATAACCGGAGACCGGATCAAACGAAGCCTCGGAATCGGGCTTAGGCCTGGGCTGTCGGTCCTTGTCCCTGCACTTTTTGTGCACGCCGGTAGTCAGTAGCTCCGACGGCATGTTATAGTTAAATTTTCTACCAAAATAGTGTTGTGCGAAATCAAATCTTCTTTTAATAGTACGCTTATTAAACCTAGCACAAAAACAACAAGAAGTGACGTGATCAGGACCTAGGCAAGGTATGCAGTAAGAATGAAAATCCTTATGAGATATTTGCTTCCCGCAAGAAATACAATTGTTAACTTTTTCTGACATCGGTCTGAGGCAAGAAAAGTTCCCCCAGCGGGGTACTTAGCTTTATAGAAGACTTCGGTCTGAAATTCGAATTCGACAATCTCAGGAGTCGGCTGACCGGCACTTGCGAACTGCTTCTGCTCCGGGCACCGCGCAGCAAGAAAGACTGGAGAAAATGGCGTCAGTTGCAATATATGTACCCCTGGCGCACTGACGTCAGGGATGAGGCGACAGCAACAGACATCGGACCAAGACTTTGGAAATCCGGCCGACTGCGGGACCGCCTGACGACAGGATAACCCAAGCGTGATGACTGCAGCAGGGTAACACGATGAACATCTGCAGTGGCAAAGCCTGCCCTGGATTTAGAGTAGAGAGGTAAGTGATCGTGCTTTCTGAAAGTATGCACTGAACTCCAAGTTGCAGCCACTAAGATTGTCTTTGGTTGGTAATCCTCGGAGGAAGGCTGCTGAAGTGGCTGCTGCTCTGGTGGAATGTGGCCTAATGCTCTTAGGCACCAATTTGCCATGCTGTGAATAGCAGAAATGAATGCAGTGGCCTATCCACTTTGAAACGGTCTGCTTTGAGATAGGCTTTCTCTGTGATCCTGCTGCATATGCTACTAAAAGTTGTTCAGTCTTTCTGAAAGCTTTGGTTCTGTCCAAGTAGCTGTCTGTGAATGTCCAAAAAATGCAGAAGTCTCTCACCCTTATTCTGTGGGTTTGGGTAAAAGGTAGGCAAGTGAATTGTTTGGTTAAGAGCCACATTGGACACTACCTTAGGCATAAATGTAGGGTTTGTCCTCAGAGAAACCCTGTCAGGATGGAAAATGATAAAAGGTTCCACAGCCATGAGTGCCTGTAACTCTGAGACTCGTCTAGCAGAGGTAATTGCTAGGAGCAGAGCTGTTTTCCAGGATAAGAATTTTATGTCAGCTGCAGAGGCTGGCTCAAACAGAGGTAGTGTAAGCTTCTCCAAGACATAGTTGAGGTTCCATGTAGGAACTGGTGGTCTCCTTGGGAGTCTTATGTTTTTGGCCCCTCTGAGGTACTGCCTTAGTAATGGATGAGAAAAAAATAGGTGGTTCTGTATTGTAATGAGCTGAAATGGCAGAGGCATGGATTTTAATTGATGAAAAGGAAAGGCCTTTATCCAGCATCTCAGTCAAGTATTGCAAAATCTGAGGAATAATTGGAACAATCGTGTCAATACTTTGTGCCTGGTTCCAAGCACAGAATCTCTTCCATTTTTCTGCATAACATTTTCTGGTGCAAGGCCTCCTGGCCTCCAAAATAACATCCATGACTGCTTTAGAGAGAGGTGTGTCTTGAATGGCTAAATTATCCGCCATGCTGCCAGGTTTAAGGTCCTGAGTTGGCTGTGCAGTATCTGACTGTTTTGTTGGGTCAATAAGTGAGGAATTTGAGGTAATGTCCAAGCTGGGCTTTGAGACCAGCTCTTTAGGATTGGGTACCAGTGCTGGCGGGGCCAGTCTGGGGCAATCCGTATAATTTTTGGCTACTCTTGTCTGCCCTTGAGGAGTACCTTGGGGAGGAGAGGCAGAGAAGGAAAGGCATATACTGTTAGGTTTTTCCAGTTGAAAGATAGAGCATCCACTTTCCATGCTTGCTTGTGATAAGTCATTAAGATTCTGCACGAATCTCTGTAGTTGACAATTGTGAGGGGAGGCAAATAGGTCTATGTCCGGGCATCTCCAGTTCCTTGTTGTCATGCTGAAGACTTGTGGATCCAGTTTCCACTCGTGGGGATCCATTAGGTTTCTGCTTAATTCGTCTGCCAGAGTATTTATCCTTCCTGGCAGGAATTGTGCTTGCAAATGTACTTGGTAAGTCAATGATGTGTCCCACAAGTTCATGGCTAGTCTGCAGAGGGGGTAGGAATGTGTGCCCCCTTGCTTATGTACCACATGACTGTAGTATTGTCAGTCTTTATCAGTAGTTGTCCTGGACGAAGTAGATCCTTGAAGGCTGTCAGGGCATTTTGAACTGCTAGCATCTCTCTTTGATTGATACGTAGATGCATTTGACTTGCGGACCACGTGCCCTGAACACATCTTCCTGCCATATGGGCCCCCCAGGTATAATCTGATGCAACTGTTGTCAATGTCTGCCTGGCTGTGGGTAAGGTGAATGTCTGTCCCATGTTGTGGTGACAGCCTTTTGCCCACCATTTGTTTCCAGGCTGTGGCAATGTTGAGTCCAAACACTTTTTAGATACCATTAAAGTTTCCTCATATGGAGTCTTGCATTTGGAATTAGCAGAATGTAGGATGCCATGAAGCCCAAAGCCTGCAGAATTTTTCTTGCAGATAACTGGGTCTTTGTTGCCAACATTTTGAAATAAGTAGTCAGTTGTCTGTGTTTGTCTGGCATGAGATAAGCCATCTGGGCAGTTGTATTTAAGCTTGCCCATAGGAATATTATCTCTTGAGAGGGTACGAGTTTTGATTTATTTTCGTTTACTGTGTACCCTACCCCTGTTAGTAATGTTTTTACAAATGCCAGATGCTGTAGTAGAATGTCCTTGTTCTCTGCTAGAATAAGGCAGTCGTCCAAGTAAGGATATATTTGAATTCCTCTTTATCTGCAAAAAGCAATTACTGGTGCCAGGCATTTTGTGAAGACCCTGGGCGCCAAAGGGCAGTGCAGAGAATTGGTAATGCACTGAGCCAGCTATAAATCTGAGTTATCTTCTGCATGAAAGTCGGATTGGGACATGCAGTTATGCCTCTTTTAGGTCTAAAGTCACAAGCCAAGCCTTCTTGCCCAGCATGGGCAGAAGCTGCTGCACAGTTAACATTTTGAATTTCGGAATATCCAGGAATGTGTTCAGGATAAACAGGTCCAGTATTGGTCTCCAGGTTTTGTCCTTTCTGGGCACCAAGAATAGCCTTGAGTAAAATCCTAGTCCCTGCTCTTGCTGTGGTACTTGCTGAATGGCTCTCATGTCCATGAGGGATGAAACTTGTTTTTGTGCCTCTGTCCATTGATTGCGTGGCAGGTCTGGCACACCATTTGACCTTGGCAGGGTGTGAAAATGGAACCTGTAGCCCTGGGATATGATATTTAAGACCTATTTGTCCTGGGTGATCAAGTGCCAATTTTGTGCAAAAAGTGCTAGTTTTCCCCCAAAGGAGCTGTCAGAAGATAAGTGCTTGGTGCTGGCAGGGGAAAGTCATTTCCTGTATGACTGTGATTTTTCTTCTCCGCTTTTGGAGGTAAAAGCACCCCATTGTTTAGGCCTGTATGAGCCTTGGGGCTGTGATCTGCCTCTGGGGCATCTGTATCTGCCTCTTTGTGGCCTGTCTGACACTGGAAAGGACCAATTCTTTGCAGGCCAGTTCCTGCTAAATCTGGGAGGCTGTACCTGTAAGAAATCCTTGACTGTTTGCATACATTTAGCTTTGTCCTCCATTTTCTTTAACACCTCTTCTGCTTTTACACCAAACAAGGTATCATGTTGTAATGGAGCATCTAATAATTTTGCTTTAACATGATAGGGCAGATTCTGTTCTTTTAACCAAGCAGGTCTCCTAATGACAGAACCTGTAACAGCGGCCCTGCAAAAGGCCTCTAGAGAATCAAAACCACATTTCAAAGTATGCTTTCCTACTTGTTCAGCTGCATGCAATAAATCCTGCATTTCTTTGTTTTCTACACATTCTGAATTTGTCAACATTTTCTGTTTAAGCAGTGACATTAGATATTGCGGATAGTTAAGCATATGAAATTGACAATTTAAAGCTCTTACAGCCAAGGTAGCAGAAGTATAAATCTTTTTCCCCCATCTGTCCAGGGCCCTTGAATCCTTGTCAGAGGGTATAGGGCTTTTTGCAGTGGAAGCCTTGACCCCTTTGGGTCCCTGAGAGATAGTTTCTGGGTCTGCAGCAGGGTTTTTATACATAAATTTATGTGAATTAGGTACCCTGTAGTATCTGTCTGGTTTAACAGGAGCTGGTGGCAAAGCGTCAGGAGACCGTCTGGATTCTGAAAATACATCATCTACAATGTCTAAAACAGGAGGAATAGCAAGGGGCCTGTGCTGAGGTAATTAAAGGAAGTCTCGGAGCCTTTTCTTGGATTCTGAGTAATCCTGGCTCTCTCAGTGGAAATGCTCCCTCATAGTATGCAGGGTTTCCCCAAAAGAATAATCCTCAGGAGGAGAGGCTCAGAATCCTCATAGGGAGGAAGAGAATATTCTTGTTCAGAAGAGGAATCAGAGGAAATGGAAACCTTATCTGAAGATGCATATTCTATCTCTTGCCTAGGCCTCTTATCAGGAAGGGGATGGGAACCCCTGATCAAAGTAATTAGGTCGTCGGCCATTTTAAGCATCTGTTTTTTAGGCATGGAGGCCTGTCCAGGAGAATGATGTACTTGTTTCTTTGTCTTTAGAGCTGCTTTAGTCTTTGCCTTTGAAGCTGAAGTTGGTTTTACATACAACTGTGTATGCCTGAAAACATCCTTAGAAGCCGATGCCTACTTAGCAGCTCCGGACCCATCTGAGGGAATAGTTAGCGACTGTCCAATACCTTGAATTTCCAGCGGCCTAGTCGGCTCCACGTGGGAGTCGGAAGCAGCCTGTGGCTCTGAGGTAGCGGGCGTCAGGGGCTGCAAAAGCGCCTCACTGAGAACCGGCAACAGGCCAAGCGGAAGCCTCGTCGGTTTTGGACCTCGGGTGCCTCTCCTTTTCTTTGCGCTTTTTATAAACTCCGGTAGTCGGTTGCTCCGACATTATACAGTTAAATCTTCTGACAAAATAATGAAATGCAAAATCGTACCGGCGCTTAATAGTGCGTTGGTTAAATGGTTAAATCTAGCACAAAACCGACAACTAGCAACGTCGTGGTCAGGGCCTAGGCAAGGAATGCAGTAAGAATGAAAATCCTTATGAGGTATTTGCTTCCCCACAAGAAATACAATTAACTTTTTCTGACATCGGTCTGGAGCAAGAAAAAAAGTTTCCTCAACGGGGTACTTAGCTTTAATGAAGACTTCGGATCTGAAATTAGAATTTGAAAATCTCAGGAGTCGGCCGACCGGCACTTGCGAACTGCTTTTGCTTCGGGCACCATGCAGCAAGAAAGACTGAAGAAAATGACGTCGGCTGCATCTTTTATACCCCTGGCGCACTGACGTCAGGGTGGAGGCGACAGCAACCGACGCCGGACTTAGACTTTAGAATTCAGGCCGACTGCGGGTAGCCTGCCAGCAGGATAACCCAAGTGTAATGACTGCAACAGTGAAACATGAATACCTTGAGTAAACTACAGATCCTAGTTGGTTTGGTGGGCCTACCTGGATGACTTTTGCAGAGCAGTTTTTGAATTTCCAAGACTGCTCCATCCCTGAGACTGGATGGACATCTGGGATTCTTCTTGGATGTGTGGGATGTTTTGAAGATGGCATATTGTAAACTCTGTTATAATCCTCTGCACCCAATTCCCCGTTATCATATTTAGCCAGGCAGATAGGTGCAGGGATAATCACCCCCCAACTGCCTCCATTTGACAGCAATCGGGCCTCCATTCAGGAGCACTGACAGGAATTACCAGGGAATGAATCCCTAGAACCCTGTTTTTGCAGACCAGCTCTGCCTCCAGCATGGTGTCTTCCAATGCAAGCTGGAATAACAGCAGTCAGTTCGCAGATACTGAACCAAACTCACAGTCAAGGATTAAGTGAAGACCAACATTATCAGATCTACTTTTAAAAGTTAAGGTGTGCCACTCAATGCTTGGCTAATTGAAGTCCTTCAAGTAAGATGATATTTGGTTTGATATTTAAAGCCTCAATGGACTGAGGTAATTTCTGTAATCTCTGCGCGACATTGATTGGGATTTGTAGCTAGCAATTAACTAGTAGTTGAATTTCTTAAGGATGACTAATCGCCAAGTTATGGTCATGGATAATTTGCTGTGAAGTAACAGCATTTCTAAAATATATATTCCTTCAAAGTTGCCCAAGGGTCAGAAAGCATGACAGGCACTAAACCCTGGTAAAGAGGGAGTGCTGTCTTTGCAGTGAAGCCACATCTCAGTAACCAGGCAAATATGAATGTTTGAAGTGCAGGAGGGCCTCAAGTTCTGGCATCTTTCTGTTTAGACTTCTAGCATTGAGTAGTGCAAAAGTACAGTTTTGTACCTACCATAAATGTAGATGTCCGATAGATATGCAGCTGCAGTCCTTACATATGGGTTTGTTCTGCCTCAGGCAGCCCTCGGTCGGCCGGATTCCAAAGTCTAGGTCCGGCGCCGGCTGATGTCGCCTCCTCCCAGACGTCAGAGCGGCCGGGTATATAAGCATCAGCCGACGCCATCTCCCTCAGTGTTTCTTGCCCCAGATGCCAGGTGCCCTTCAATGAAGGCTAAATTTAGAACTGGAGAAAAAAAATTTTCCAGACATACACAATAGCAATAAACAAATACACCAGAACAGATAACCCCCAGCTAAGTTTAAAAGAGGGAAGAGGACCCAACACACAGAGGGGTAGGAGGGAGGGAAAACCTGACTGCAGTTGCATATCTATCGGACATCTACATTTATGGTAGGTACAAAACTGTACTATGTCCTTCAAGAATGCAACTGCAGTCCTTACATATGGGTTGAATACCACAGCCAAGCTGGGGGTGGTAGGCTCTAAGATAAAAATGGTGTAGCTAAAATGCCCTGCAGGACTGCCGAAGCAAAGCCTGCTTGGGATCTGGAATATAAAGGCAGGTTGTAGTGTTTGGAAAATGTATGCATGGAGCTCCATGTAGCAGCTTCTAGAATGTCCTTTGTAGCAAACCCTCTTAAGAAGGCTGTGGAGGTGGCTGTAGCTCTGGTGGAGTGTGGCCTGATATTGGCTGGCACACCCTTTCCATGGAAAGAATAACAGAATCTGATGCAATGCCCAATCCATTTTGAAATAGTTTGCTTGGAAATTGCCTTTCCTTGCACTGCAGAAGCGTATGCTACAAATAGTTGGTCAGACTTTCTGTTGGCCTTTGTTCTGTCCAAGTAGTAGCGTAGTTGTCTGTGCATGTCCAAAGTATGTAGCAGCTTTTCCCCTTTATTTTGAGGATTGGGGAAGAAAGTGGGCAAGTGAATTGCTTGGTTCAGAGACACCCTGGAAATCACTTTTGGCATAAAAGAAGGGTTGGTTCTTAAAGAAACCCTGTCCTGGTGAAAAATGAGAAATGGAGGCACTGCCATGAGGGCCTGCATCTCCGAGACTCTTCTTGCTGAGGTAATTGCCAACAGGAAAACTGTTTTCCATGAAAGAAATTGCAATTCTGCAGATGTTGTTGGTTCAAAAGGAGGAAGAGTTAGCTTTTCCAACACGAAGTTAAGGTCCCATGCAGGCACTGGTGGCTTTCTGGGAGGTTTGATATTCTTTATCCCTCTTAGAATTGGTCTCAGCAAAGGATGTGAAAACACAGGTGGATCAGTGTTGTATGTTGCTGAAATTGCTGAAGCATGTATTTTTATGGAAGAATATGAAAGTCCATTATGCAGCATTTCTGCCAAGTACTCCAGTATGTGTGGTATGCTCATTACTGATGCATCCTGTCCCTTCTTGGTATTCCAGATGTTGAATCTCTTCCATTGGGCTGAGTAAGCCTTCCTGGTGGAAGGTTTGCGTGGTTCCAATAATATCTGTTGAACTTCCTTGGAAAGAGAGATATGGGTAGAAATCATGGGACCCTAGGCTGTCAGCTGTAAAGTTTGCAGGTTGGGATGAACCGTCCTGTAAATGTGCTGAGTCAAGAGTAGAGGCCATTGAGGCAGGGGCCACGGTTTGGTGCAAGTTATGCTCCTTAGTAATGGATACCAGTGTTGTCTTGGCCAATCTGGAGCTATTAAGATGCCTTTTGGTTGCTCTGCTTTGATTTTCAGTAACACCTTGGTCATTAATGGTAGAGGTGGGAATGCATAGATTGTTAGCAAGTTCCAGCTGAATGAGAGAGCATCTATTCTCCAGGCTTGTGGGTGGTGGTGTGTCCTCGAGCAGAACTTTTTCAGATGATGATTGAGGTGGGAGGCAAAGAGGTCTATGTCCGGCCTCCCCCATGCATGAGTTATTTGAGCAAAAATGTCTGGATGTAGCATCCATTCGTGCGGGTCCAGGATGTTTCTGCTTAGACTGTCCGCCAGAACATTGTCCCTGCCCGGAACAAACTGGGATTGCAGCTGTATGTCCAGTTTCAGGGATTTTTCCCAAAGAGCCATTGCTAGTCTGCAAAGGGGGTAAGAATGAGTACCTCTCCCTGCTTGTTTATGTACCACATAACAGTGGTGTTGTCTGTCTTTATTAGTAGATGACCATGTTGAAGATATATTCCGAAGGCCTCGATTGCATGAATTACTGCTAACATCTCTTTTTGAATGATGTGTAGATGTATTTCCTGGGGGGCCCATTGCCCCTGAATGCATCTGCCCTCCATGTGCACCCCCCATCCATGGTCTGAGGCATCTGTTGTAATGGTTTGGCTTGTTGGAGGTTTGTTGAAAGGCATACCTTTGTTTGACTGGCTTGCTTGAGCCCACCACAAAAATTCCCTTTGTAGACATGGGATGAGTGGGATAATTGCTTCTAAGTTGTGGCTGTGTTGAGACCATAAACTTTTTAGGTACCATTGTAGTTTTCTCATGTGAAGTCTTGCCAGTGGAATCAGTAGAATGCAAGATGCCATGAAACCCAGGGCCTGCAGGATTTTCCTTGCAGTCATCTGGGTGAGCTTTGCTAGGCTTTAGAAGTAATGTGGTAGTTGTTCTTGCTTCTCTTCTGTGAGTTAAGCCATTTGAGATTCTGTGTCTAGTTTGGCTCCTGGAAAAGTTATTTGTTGGGATGGCAGTATTTTTGATTTTTGTAAGTTGACTGTGTATCCCAAAGCCTGTAGTAAGTGAATGACATAATTCAAGTTTTTTGTCAAGGCTTGCTTGCTGTCCGCTTGTATAAGGCAGTCGTCCAGGTAAGGGTATATTTGTATCCCCTGGAGTCTGCAGTGTGCAATTACCGATGCCAGGCATTTCGTGAATACTCTGGGTGCAGTAGATAAGCCAAAAGGCAATGCTGAGAATTGATAATGCTCTGACCCTGCAAGAAATCTGAGGTATCTTCTGCAACTTTGTCTGATTGGGACATGCAGGTATGCCTCCTTGAGGTCCAGAGTAACCAGCCAAGACCCCTTGCCCAGCATGGGAAGGAGTTGCTGCAGTGTCAGCATTTTGAATTTTGGTACAATGAGAAAGGTGTTTAGAGCGGACAAGTCCAATATAGGCCTCCATTGATTTTCTTTTCTTGGAACAAGGAACAGTCTTGAATAAAATCCCCGGCCTTGTTCCCGAGGAGGAACCTTTTCTATTGCTTTTATTTTTATCAGCTTTGTAACTTGTTCGAAAGCCTCTGCCCTTTGATTTTGTGGCAGGTTTGGCATGCCTTGCTTTGTTGGTAAAGTATGGAAGTGGAACCTGTAGCCTTGGTCTATTATGTCCAGAATCCATTTGTCCTTTGTTAAAATGTGCCAGTTTTTTGAAAAGGATAATTTTCCGCCTAAAGGTGCTTCTCTTTGAGCCTTGGTAGGCGGTGTCAAAGTCAAGTCATTGTGATTGTCCCTGTGGAGCAGGGGATGTCCCTGCGCCACCTCTCTGATTAGTTGGTTGCCATTGGCGGCCTCTGTAGGAGCCTCTGTATTGCCCTCTACCTCGGGCACGCCTGTTCTTTCCCCTTTGAAATTTGTCAGTGTCCGGAAAGGACCAATTCTTAGAAGGCCAATTCCTGCTGAACCTTGGTGGCTGACCTGGAGGAAATCCTTGACTGTTTGCACTGATTTAGCCTTTTCCTCAATTGATTTCAATACATCCTGAGCATTAGCAACAAATAGCTTGTGTTTTTCCAGAGGTGCATCTAGAAGCTTTACTTTAACATGATCTGGCAATGCCTGTTCTTTCAACCATGCGTGTCTACGTATGACTGCCCTTGTCATAGCAGCCCTACATGAAGCTTCCAATGCATCATAACCACACTGAAGAAAATGAATGCTAACCTGCCGAGTGTTATGGACCAAATCCTGCAAGGCCTTTCTGTCTAAAGGCTCAGGAGAGGCTAACTTTTTCTGCAAATCATCCATCAAGAAATCCTGATACTGAAACATATGAAAAAGGCAATTAAGGGCTCTCATGGCAAGAGTGGTTGAGGTATAAACTTTTTTGCCCCACCTCTCCAGTGACCTAGCTTCCCTGTCTGAGGGCAAAGGATTTTTGGCTGTGGATGTGGCCACCCCTTTGGGCCCCTGAGAAATTGTTTCTAGATCCACAGAATGGGCCTTAAAGAAATGCTTGAGAGTTTCCGGAACCCTGTAGCATCCGTCTGGCTTGACAGGAGCAGGGGGGAGAGAGTCAGGTGAAGTACTGAAATCTGCGTACACATCATCCAGTACATCTAACACTGGGGGGATAGCTAAAGGCCTGTGTTGGGGAAGCTTAAGGAAGGTACGAAGCCGCTTCCTGGAGTCAGAGAATTCCTGGCCTTGCCACTGAAAATGCTCTCTCATGGAGTGGAGAATTTCTCCAAAAGAAATATCCTCAGGAGGAGAAGCAGAAGGAATAGAATCCTCCGCATCAGAATCCTCATAGGCCTGGAAGGATTCTTCCTGGGTATCTGAGTGATCAGAGTCAGCAGTAGCTTCATCAGAAGAAAGGATGTCTGTGTGCTCAACCCTGGGCCTTTTGTCAGAAGGAGGCCGAGAACCTCTCTCAGGACGGGCCTGGGAGCCTCTGATTAAGGAAATCAAATTTGCAGCTAAGGTCATGATTTGCTTATCAGTTGTGGGCTGAGGCAAAACTTTAGGAGGGTGAGACTTAGCATGGCTGGCAGCCTTAGCACGTGTATAGCCCTTGATAGACATAGACATAGGAGGCCTAGCTGCCCCACGTGCTGGAGTCACCTAATCCACCGGTATGGTCTCAGGTAAATCTTGGGCTTCAGAATCTGGAGGAAAATCCACAACCGGCACCGGCTCCGGGGCCAGAGTGATTGGTAAAGAGGTGTCGTCGGTCCGGATCAGAACAACCGCCTCAGAAGAGACCGATGAACTCGCGGTAGGTTTTGGCGTGGTGTCTGTGGAAGTCGCGGGCCGAGGATGTCTGTCCCGGTCTTTCTGTTTTTTGGAAATATGTGGTGTCGGTTGTTCCGACGGCATGTTACAACAGTATTTATCGCCAAAAAAAGTCTTCGGCAAACTCTGCCCGGCGCCTGAGAGTGCCCTTATTGAAGCAAGCATAGGCAGCACAGGCCGAGATGTCGTGGTCTGGGCCAAGGCAGGGGAGGCAGTAAGAATGGAAGTCCTTATGAGGTATTTGTTTACCACAAGAAAAACAATTAACTTTTTCAATTTTGTCTGACATCGGCTGAGGCAAGAAAAGGTTCCCAAACGGGGTACTTAGCTTTTTGATGACTTAGGATAAGTAAAACACAGGAGCTGACCGACCGGCACTTGCGAACTGCTTCTGCTTCGGGCACCGCGCGGCAAGAAAGACCGAGGAAGATGGCGTCGGCTGATGCTTATATACCCCGGCCGCTCTGACGTCGGGGAGGAGGCGACATCAGCCGGCGCTGGACCCAGACTTTGGAATCCGGCCGACCGAGGGCTGCCTGAGGCAGGACAACACATATGTAAGGACTGCAGTTGCATTCTTGAAGGACATCCTGATATCATCTAAATTTGAGCTTAAGGTTTTTCTATGTAGGAATGTCCAGAAGGGGAAAGTCCAGTTTTGTACCTACCATAAATGTATATGTTCAAGTGCTCATACAGCTGCAGTCATTACAGATGGGTTATCCTGCCATCAGGTGGGTCCTCGGTCGGCCGAATTCCAAAGTCTAGGTCCGGCGTCGGTTGTCGTCGCTTCTTCCCGGACGTCAGTGCGGCAGGGGTATAAAAGAGGCAGCCAACGCCATCTTTTTCAGTTTTTCTTGCCCCAGATGTCAGGTGCCCCCAGAAGGAAGGCAAAACATAAATTTATGTAATCATGCAATATAGAATAATCAAAAAACAGTAGCTGCAAGCAAATACACCATAAAAGAATACCCCAAATAGGTTGTATGAGAAGGTGCTTGTCATAAGGCCTGTCCTAAGAGGGGATGGAGGGGGGTAACCTGGACTGCAGCTGTATGAGCACTCTAACATCTACATTTATGGTAGGTACAAAACTGTACTATGTTCATCGTGCATACAGCTGCAGTCATTACAGATGGGAAGAATCCCAAAGCTAAGTAGGGGTGGCAGGCGCTAAGTGGAACTAGGAGGAGCAAGGATGCCCTGCAAGACTGCTGTGGCAAATCCCGCTCTAAATTTAGAGTATAGTGGAAGGTGATAGTGTTTGGAGAAAGTGTGCACTGAACTCCAAGTGGCTGCTTCCAAAATGTCCTTGGTAGGAACCCCCCTGAGGAAAGCTGCAGAGGTAGCTGTGGCCCTGGTGGAGTGGGATCGGATGCTTGTATGCACAGTTTTTCCATGAAATGAGTAACAAAAGCGTATGGCAGTGGGCTATCCATTTTGAGATTGTCTGTTTGGAAATAGCCTTTCCTTGAGCACCTGTAGCATAGGACACAGAGTTGCTCGGATTTCCTTAATGGCTTTGTCCTGTCCAAATAATAACGAAGCTGTCTGTGAATGTTCAAGGAATGTAGTAGTCTTTCCCCTTTGTTTTGTGGATTAGGATAAAAGGTAGGTAAGTGGATAGTCTGATTCAAAGCTACACTGGATACTACCTTTGGCATAAAGGTAGGGTTGGTCCGTAAGGAAACTCTGTCCTGATGGAAAATGATGAAAGGTTGCACAGCCATGAGGGCCTGCAGCTCCAAAACCCTGCGTGCTGAGGTGATAGCCAGAAGGAAGGCTGTTTTCCATGACAAGTATTGTAGTTCTGTTGAAGCAGCTGGCTCGAAGGGAGGAAGGATCGGCTTTTCCAATACGGAGTTGAGGTCCCAAGCAGGGACTGGTGGTTTCCTTGGGGGTTTTATATTCTTTGCCCCCTGAGGAACTGTCTTAAGAGAGGATGAGAGAATAAAGGAGGATCTGTGTTTGTGCAGAAATGGCTGAAGCGTGGATTTTGATGGAGGAGAAGGAAAGTCCACTGTTTAACATCTCAGCTAGGTACTGTAAAATTTGAGGTAAATTTATTACCCAAGGATTCTGGTCCTTTTCTTGATTCCAGGCACAAAACACAAAATCGTTTCCATTTGGCGGAATAGGTTTTATAGTAGCAGGTCGTCTGGCCTCCAAGATGACATCCTGCACCTCCTTGGAGAGGAGGGTCTGTTGGGAAATCAAGGAATTCTCCATGCAGCTAGATTTAGGGTTTTGAGCTGGCTGTGAAGAGTCTTGTAGTTGTGCTGGGACAACAGAAGAGGGACTAGAGGTAGGATCCATGGTGGAGAATGTGTCAGGCTCTTCAGGAGCGGATACCAGTGTTGTCTTGGCCAGTCTGGAGCATTGAGAATCATTTTCGGCCTCTCTGCTCTGGCTTTTAATAGAACTTTGGGCAGCAGAGGAAAAGGCGGAAAGGCATAGACTGTCAACGTTGTCCAATTGAAAGAAAGTGCGTCCACTTTCCAGGCCTGTGGATGATAGGTCCTTGAACAAAATTTTTTCAACTGGTAATTTCTGTGCTTAGCAAAGAGATCTATGTCTGGCTGTCCCCATGCCTGCGTTATCTTTGTGAAAACTTGAGGATGCAACTTCCATTTGTGTGGATCTGTCATATTTCTGCTTAGGCTGTCTGCCAGTGTGTTTTCCTTCCCTGGCAAGAATTGTGCCTGTAGTTGAATTTGCAATTCCAGTGCTGTGTTCCATAGGATCATGGCTTGCCTGCACAGGGGGTATGAATGAGTTCCCCCCTGTTTATGTACCACATCACTGTGGTGTTGTCTGTCCTTATCAATAGCTGGCCTGGATGCAGTAAGTCTTTGAAGGCCATAATAGCATTTTGCACGGCTAGCATTTCCTTTTGGTTGATGTGTAGGTGCTTCTCTTTTTGGGACCATTTTCCCTGAATGCACTGATCTGTCATGTGTGCCCCCCAGGCATAGTCTGAGGCGTCTGTTGTGATGATTTGAGTTGCTTGAGGTACACAGAAAGGGAGACCTATGTTTCTTTGGCATGCTTGAGCCCACCACAGAAATTCCTTTTGAAGGCATGAAATGAGTGGTATAATTGTTTCCAAGCTGTGGCTGTGTTGAGACCATAATTGTTTTACGTACCATTGAAGTTTCCTCATATGCAGCTTTGCACATGGGATTAGTAGGATGCAAGATGCCATGAATCCCAGAGCCTGCAGGACTTTCCTTGAAGTCAGCCTGGTGAAGGTTGCCATTTTGCTGAAGTATTGAGACAGTTGCCCTTGTTTGTCTGGTGTGAGGTAGGCCATCTGGGTGGTTGTATTCAAGCTGGCACCCAGGAAAATTATTTGTTGAGAGGGAATTAGTTTTGATTTCTTTTTGGTGACTGTGTATCCCAGAAAGTTCAACAGTTTTATTACCAACGCCAGGTGTTTCAGAAGTATGTCCTTGCTGTCCGCTTGGATCAGGCAGTCCAGATATGGGTAGATTTGTATTCCTTGTAGTCTGCAGAAGGCGATTACTGATGCCAGGCATTTCGTAAACACTCAAGCCAAAGGGCAATGCAGAGAATTGATAATAGGTTGAACCTGCAAGAAATCTGAGGTATCTTCTGCAATCTTGTCTGATAGGGACATGCAGGTATGCCTCCTTGAGATCCAATGTTACCAGCCAAGACTCCTGCCCAGCATGGGAAGAAGCTGCTGTAATGTGAGCATCTTGAATTTTGGTACCTGTAAATATGTGTTTAGGATGGATAGGTCTAAGATAGGTCTCCAATCTTTGTCTTTCCTTGGTACCAGGAATAGTCTGGAATAAAACCCTTGACCTTGTTCTTTTGCAGGTACCTCTTGAATCGCTTTCATGTCCATGAGAGCTGAAATTTGTTTTTGTGCTTCTGCCCTTTGATCTTTGTGGCAGGTTTGGCATGCCTCTCATTTTTGGAAGGGTGTGAAAGTGGAACCTGTAGCCTCTGTCTATAATGTCCAGAATCCATTTGTCTTTTGTAACAATATGCCAATTTTTTGAGAATAATGCTAGTTTTCCGCCCAAAGGTGCTGCCATTAAAGCTTTGCTTGACAGGTAAAGGGGGAAGTCATTGTGTCTGTTTTCTAAAATTACTGTGATCTATCTTCTCCACCTCTTGGGGTTGGTGCTTGCCACTGTCTGGCTCTGAAAGATCCTTGAGGTTGCCCTCTACCCCTTGGGCATCTGTATCAGCCCCTTTGAGGTCTGTCCGTGGCTGGAAAGTACCAATTTTTTGAAGGCCAGTTTCTGCTGAAACGTGGAGGTTGTACCTGCAGGAAATCTTTCACCGTTTGCATTGATTTCGCTTTTTCCTCCATTTTCTTTAGTACCTCCTCGGCTTTAACACCAAACAATACATCTTTTTGAAGAGGTGCATCTAATAATTTAGCTTTGACATGATCTGGTAAGGCTTGCTCTGAGCCAAACATGTCTACGTATAACAGACCCCATAATAGCAGCTCTACATGAGGCCTCTAAAGCATCAAAACCACACTGCAAGGTATGTTTACCCACTTGCTCTGCACCATGCAACAAATCCTGCAACTCTTTTAAATCTGGTTGTTCTGGTTGTGTCATTTTGCTTTTCAACTGAGATAACAAAAACTGTTGACACTAACATATGGAACTGACAGTTTAATGCCCTCATGGTTAAAGTGGCCGAGGTGTACACCTTTTTCCCCCACCTTTCTAAAGCTCTGGAATCTCTCTCTGAAGGTAATGGGTTTTTAGCAGTAGAGGCCTTAATTCCCTTGGGACCCTGTGAAATAGTTTCTGGGTCAGCAGTATGGCTTTTGTATAGGAACTGGTGCGAATCAGGAACCCGGTAATACCTGTCTGGTTTAACAGGAGCTGGAGGCAAAGAATCTGGATTAAGGCTGGCTTCTGTGTACACATCATCCAATACATCTAAAACAGTAGGGATAGCCAGGGGCCTATGCTGGGGGAGCAAAAGAAAATCCCTGAACCTTTTCTTGGAATCTGAGTAATCTTGGCCTTCCCAGTGAAAGTGTTCCCTCAATGTATGCAGAGTTTCCCCAAAAGAGTAGTCCTCGGGGGGGGGGGGGGGGGGTTGGTGAGGGAATAGACTCCTCTGCATCAGAGTCTTCGAAAGGAGAATAGGCATAATCATGGTCCTCAGAATGTTCAAAGGTAATAGAGGCTTGATCTGAGGAAGGGTAGTCTTCCTCGAATCTGGGCCTTTTGTCAGAGGGGGGGTTGAGAACCCCTGATAAGAGTAATCAAATCCTCAGCCATTTTGAGCATATGTTTTTTAGGCATGGGGCCTTGAGAGGGGGGTCTGAGGTCCCTGTTTTTTGGTTTTCATGGCTGCTTTAGATTTAGTGAAAGCTTTAATAGAGAAGGAGGAAGGCCTGAAGACACCTTGAGAAATGGCAGGCCTGTCCAAACTCTGAGTTTCCCCGCCAAGAGTGCCGTCGGTATCTGTAGTAGGAATGGGGACAGAGGAGCCTGCGACCTCGGGTACTTAAGACACCGGTAATGTTGTGTCATCGGTACTCAAGGGCTGCGTAGGCGCCTCGCCGAGAACCGGAGAATGGTAGTCGGCCTTAGCATGATACAAGTTATGGATGAGAATTTTACATCAGCTTTGAAATATGGGCCTAGTAATCCTGTTATTATAGCCAACAGTTATGATGATTTTAAAATATACAACTATTCTACTAAAATTCTCAACAAATGTCATGTTGATTTACTGGCTAAAGGTTTAACTTTTGTCCCTCTAGCTCGGGGGGGGGGGGGGGGTTAACAAATACTTTGGTTGATTTAAAAATGTTAATAAGGAAAATGAATTTGAAATTGACGTTTGATGGGGTAAATAGAAATTCAGCGGGTTTGACCCTTAAAAAACCAAGTAAGTATATGCCCCCAGCTAATACTATTACTAATGCATATGAAAGGATATGTGAGCTAGATATTAGGGAATATTATAGGTGGGCAACGAGTCCACATTACAGGTCAGCTTTTGATATGAAGGATAATCTGACTTTTGAGGAGCATAAATTATTGGATGGGTTGATAAATGATACTTCTATAAGATTTATGAAGCCCGACAAAGGGAATGGTTTGGTGCTTATTGACAGGGTTGATTATGTCAGTAGTATCATGGCATTATTGGCAACGGATACTTATGAAGACGTTAGTCTTAACGAATTAAATATTGCCTACAGCAAGGTTAATTTGTACATTGAGGACCTGCTTTGGCAAGGGCATATTAATGAGGATGAGTATAGGTATCTGATTAATGATTACCCAGTGGTTAGTGGGATATTTGGAATACCCAAGATCCACAAGGGTTTAAATAACTTAGCATTTAGGCCAATTGTTGATGGCAAACGCAGTAAAACCTGTTTTATAAGCAAATTTCTTGACTTCGAGTTACAAAAAGGCTTCAAGGTATTTAGTTATATCACTAAAGATTCGTGGTCATTTTTGGAGAGGCTAAATGGTGTCAAATTCACTAGTGATAGCATTATGGTAACAGTTGATGTTGTAAACTTGTTTTCGGTTATTCCTACAACAACAGGGCTAGAATGGCTGGAGGTTCAATTGTTAAAAACTGGTTTGTTTGATCAGGACAGAATCAACTTGTTGGTGGGCTTAATGGAAGTTGTGTTGACCAACAACTTTATTCAGTTTGAGGGTAGTTATTTTAAGCAGACAACTGGGGTAGCGATGGGGCGTGCGTGCGGTATATGCCAATTATGTAATGGCATACTGGGAGCAGGAATTTCTTTTTGCTAGCAGATTTATGCCCCACATTAGCTTTTATACCAGCTTCCTAGATGATTTGTTCATCATTTGGGAAGGTGGGAATGATAAGTTTAAAGAATTCATTGAATTTCTTAACAATTCAGTGGAATTTTTGAAATTTACTCACAGTATGAGTAAAGTTGAAATTGATTATTTGGATGTGCATTTAGCCTTTAGTTTGGTTGATTCTAGATTGATATCTACTATTCATAGAAAAGCCACATTTTCCAATTCGTATCTGAGTTATTCAAGCTGTCATCCTGACCATCAGAAGAAGGCAATAGTAAAAGGACAGATGGTCAGAGCGGCGAGAATGACAAGTTTGGATGCTGATTTCATCAAGTTGATGTTTATTAGGCGGGGTTATCCAGTGGCACTGTGTGATTGTATAGCTGATGAAATAAAATTCAAAAGGGCTAATGGTGTTTACTGGGCTTTATTGCATGGTAAGCATGATATTAGAAATGGGCATGTTGAGGGCAATTTTGTTCACAAATACCATCATTCCTAGGAATGGTTTCACCCATGGGAACGGGATGGTGGTGACCATCCATTATATTTCATTACCACTTTCTCCTTTGATGCCCCTTATATTGTTGATATCATTATCAACAATTGGAAAGTTTTGAGAATGGATCAATCAGTTAGTGCGAAATTGGGGAGACCGCCTAAATGTGTTTTTAGGAAAGGATTTTCTTTTAAGCAATTATTGGAAAAGAGTGATACTACACATACTATTTCTTATAGGAGTAAGGGTAACTTTAAGTGCGGTAGATGTAGTGTATGTCACCTGATTAATGTGACGGGTGCCGCATTTAAGTTAGCTGGAGTCACTGTTAGAGTTGGTGCCCATTTTGATTGTTACAGCACAAGTGTCGTGTATGCGGCTGTGTGCACACAGTGTCCAGCCTTCTATATTGGGAAGACCTGCAGGGCATTAAGAGATCGCATTATTGAGCATCAGTCTGATATTAGACTAAAGAAAAAAACTAATGCCCTGTACAGGCACATTGACACTAATAGTGGGCATCATTTTAAGTTTTGTGCGGTCCAGCAGATTATGGCAGATAAATTTGGAAGGAAAATGGACGTGCATTTAGATATAGGTGAGATGAAATGGCAGTTGAAACTTAATGCATTGGAATTTCCAGGCATTAATGACTGCATTTCTATTATGCCTATTTTAAAACTAAAAAATATATTGGGTTAAATTAGTTTAAATTTAATTTGATACATCAAAGTACAGCATGTTTACATTTAATATTTAGTGTTGATATGAATAATAATTTTTTATTTTAGAATGCAGCACTTTATTCATATTTGGTAAAATGAACTTTGAATTTTTAACTTTTTTTTGTTTTATTTTGATGTTAACAGTGATACATTTTTTATATTTAGGTCTGGAGTTGTGTTTTTTTACTATGTATGCTGACCTTCACATTGAATCAATTAATTAAGTTGATTATGTCAATTAAGTTATTATTCAATTGACTTGGGATGATGTCATTTTTAGGTGTGTATATATAAGGTTGCTCTTATTTGTATTAACTTGTGTTCTGATGAAGTCGGATTAAAGACGAAACCTAGGTCAATTTCGTGGCTTGTTTTTCCTTCATCTGGTTGCTTCCTGGAGTCCAATTGCTGGTGCATTTATCTATTCTTGGTCTGGTGTTTTGTTAGTATGGCCTTAGCGTGGTGTCAGTAGTCGGTGCGGACCTCGTATGCCGGTCCTTATCTTTGCGTCTTTTACTCAAAACTGGAGTCTGAGTATCCGACGACATAATATAATAAAATTTTTTACCAAAATAGTGAAGGGCGAACTCCGCCCGGCGCTTAATAGTGCGCTTGTTGAATCTAGCACAAAAACGGCAGGCCGAGACGTCGTGGTCTGGGCCTAAGCAAGGTATACAGAAAGAGTGGAAATCCTTATGCGGTATTTGCTTCCCACAGGAAATGCAATTATTAACTTTGACATCGGTCTGAGGCAAGAAAAGTTTCCCCAACGGGGTACTTAGCTTTCAAGAAGACTTCGGCTGAAATATTTTCGTAAATCTCAGGAGCTGGCCGACTGGCACTTGCGAACTGCTTCTGCTTCGGCACCGCACGGCAAGAAAGACTGAAGAAGATGGCGTCGGCTGCCTCTTTTATACCCCTGCCGCACTGACATCAGGGAAGAAGCGACGACAACCGACGCTGGACCTAGACTTTGGAATTCGGCTGACCGAGGACCCGCCTGACGGCAGGATGACCCCATCTGTAATGACTGCAGCTGTATGCACGATGAACATCTACTTAAAGGCACTACAGGGCAACAAAGGCCTTAGCCAGTGTGCAAAAGCCCAGGTATTAAAGGTGCAAGTTTACCTTGGCAAAACTGGAAGTCTTATCTACCATATCATCCCTTGCTAATACATACCAGATACCATTAGAATGACACCAACTACTTAGCCAATTGTTAAAGCCAATTAATTTGTTTTTGTATCCAATCATTCTTGGTTAAGGCAAGACACTACTCAAGAGGAGTCTCTTTCCTACCTCTAACGTGCGTAAAGTTCCAGCATGTCCCTGCACCTAGGTGGAGCACCACAGGCCATACAATTCCACGTGGCCCACCACTAGGTTGCAATGGTATCTGTCTGGCATAAGGGGCCTTAGGGGCCCTTGTTTCATCACAGATCATGATGTTGGACAAGCAGCTTACAGACACTTTTGTTCAGTCACTGTTTTCTTACCCAGTCTGGTGAATGTTGAGTTCATATGCCTAACTACAAAGTCATGTACAGCTAAAATATTTCCCTGTGTGACAGCAGACTTGGTGGGCTTTATGAGTTTAGGTCTGCTTTCCTGATAACTCTTAGGTGAGCTCTGTGGATTTGCAGCACATGTGAGTGGAGAAGGAGCAAGTGTCACCTTATGTGCTGGTGGGTAAGTATATTTCACAGCAAGTTTTGTGAGGCTTTGGTAAATTTTTCTTTACAGCCTCAGCATATGTTATGGGTCTAGTTATGTGCTGTGACTGATGTGGCGTTCTGAAGTGTGATACTTTCCAACAGTAGGCTGATGCAAGAGGATTTCCTCCATTTCTAAAAATATTTAGATCTCTCTCAAGCTGTACTATCAACTGGTAGAAGTAGTAGTGAAGAGTCAGTAAGCAAGAGAGACAGTGGCAACACTGTCTTAGAACAACTACTGCAATCAGGCTGGCCAAAGATGGGCCATGAAGGTGAAAAGATCCCAACACTATCCTGAGATAAAACGGGGTACATGGCCATTACTAAAATTGGAGAAACCAAGCAGTTTCAGATTCTGGAGATATGGATAAGACTTCCTGGATGGGTGGGACAACAGATAAGTTACTGAATCCAGAAGCCACAGTGGCTTCTTGAAATGAGGCCTCGGCAGTGAGAATCCATATTTGCCTGGGCAAGAATGGGTTGAGGAGGATAACAGTCGTACTGCACAGAGAGCTTTCTGTAAAAATATTGGTATTGTGGTACTGGTGGTGGGTAACCATATAAAATCACAGAAAGCCATTCTTTGAATACTGCATCTATTGGGGGCCGCCCATCTTGTGGGGATCAAGTGCAAGTGCTGCACTTTGTGTTGCCATGAATGCAAAGACACTGCAGCATGGATGGACACAACTGAAGCTGGTCTGATCCACTGCTGGGCTGAGAAACCACTCATGAGGTATAATTGTTCTGCTGAGCCTCTCTGCAAGGCACTTGGACAACCTGGGAATATGCATTGCTACCAGAAAGAGGTGCAAACACTCATCGCTTCCTGACACAAGGTATAGGGCCTAGTTCTCTCTGCTAGCTGGATGTAACATAAAACTGTCTTGTCCATCTGAATGGAAATCACACTCTCAGGAAGGAAATCTTGGAGATCCTGCAATGGTAGGTGGCCACAATCATCTCCAAGATATTGATAAAGATTCACCTCTTGCACATCCCAAACACCTTCGACCATCCTCCATTGAAAATGCTCCCACCCCAAGGTAGTGGCATCTGTGGTGATCATCACTGCTGGAGGAAGTATTAAGAGACTTCCTGCTCAAAGGGAAATAAATCCAAAGTAGATGAACACTGCAAGTGTTAATTAGAATGTAGGTAAACTGAGACCACTGATTCCACAGTAATCACTGTAGCCCATGATGTGATATCGCACAAACTGAACCATTAGAATACAGAAGCCATGAGACCCAAAATTCAGAGGACCAAACAAGCCAGGGCTTTGTCACACTGAAGACCTTGGACTGCCTTGTATAATGCTTATATCCCATCTGGGGAGGCAAGGATATCACACAGCAAACTGTATCCAGATGGTCTGTGACCATTCTAGTAGTAACTTTTTTATACTGACTGCGATGTCTACGGATAGACAAATAGGTAGAAGGTAATTCCTGGCCTTCAGCAAGAATTCCACTGTTGTGGCAGCCAGAAACTAATCTCCAAGTATGGGAATGCACTAATTCCTTGTAGTCAGAAACAGGTTGTGGACTACAGTCATGAACTTTGAACACCCAGGAGACTAGCAATGTGTTAAATGTGTCCTAACCTAGGTCAAAAAAACAAAGACCTTAAGCTAGTTTTGATCAGTAACAAAATGAATCCAGAGTAGTGAGCTGACCCTAGTTGGTCTGGTGGGAATCTTCTGGATGCCTCGTTTCCAGTAAGTAATGAAACTCTTTTTCATCAGTTTTTAACTGGTGAGATCGTACACCTGGAAGCAGCCACTGAGAATGGTCCTGGGGGATGGGAACAGGTTATGTAACAGTCTGTGAATATTAGCCCTCTCACCCAGGAGTCCAACTTGACTGTCAATCATTTGGGCTGGGGGGGGGGGGTAGAAGGATATACAACTCCTGGATTACTTGCTTGTTTGGGTGTGTATCCCAAACGACAGAGGTCCCAAGACTGATCCCTGGGGTACACTGCTCGAAGTGGCTTCCCCTATTTTGACTAGGTGGGTTCTATCAGTGACCTAGTTTGATACCCATCTGGTAAGCTTACTTTACTAGGTATTAGTCCATATACCTATTACACCCAAGTGGGAAATAGTATTGAAAGCTTTGGCCAGGTCAAGGTAGGCGGTGTGCACCGTCTTCCCCTCATCCATGGCTTTGGTGACTTGTCTCAAAGTCATCGACCAAATTTATCAGGCATGACCTCTCCTTGTCAAAACCAAACTGTGTGGGGTTGACTGTTTGGAGGTTGCCAATGTCCTTGTTAATGAGGTCCATGATAATCCCTTCCATGGCCTTGCAGATCAGGATAGTTAGGCTGATGAGTCTATAACTTGCTGGATCAGTGGACACTCCAACCTTTGTGCAAAAGGAATGTTAGAGGATGTCTGTCACTTGGCTAGGATGAAGCCAGTACTCGGGCTTTGGTTGAAATACGGTGTCTAATGGTGTTGTAAGTTCCTGCCTGAGTTCATGTAGAATGCAACCTGGGATGATATTGGGTCCTATGGAGGCTGTATTTTTGCCTTTGAGAGGGCAGTGATGACTTGCTCCCTAGAGATAATGGGAGGGGAGCAAGTGCTGGAGATGTCCTAATTTACTGATGGGGGGAACAGAGGAGTGAAATGTTCACTTAACCTGTCTGTCAGCAGGCTGGCTGTATCTATGACATTTGTGTATGTGGCGTCCTTTACCACCAGCTCTGAGCAGATCCGAGTGCTTCCTTTGAGATTGCAGACATATGTGAAGAAAGACTTACGACTGTCTTTAGCAGATGTGGCCAGTTTGGACTCGAAGTTTACATTGGAGGATTTCACTAGTGCTCTTATTTGCTTGTTCAGGCTAAGGAGAGATTGCTTCCAGTTAAGCACCTGCTCCTTGATCCTGGACAGCAATTTATTCCTTTTATTATAGAGTTTATTTACTGCAGATGTCCACTAGACAGGTTTAATTCTTCCTTGAGGAGGAGGATTTTGTCCTGTCGTGTAGTCCAGACTCCATGCAGCTATATAAATGTTTGTACAGTACTTTGGTGTAGGTTTGGACATATCTGCCAGTTCCTATGGAGGGGAGGGCTGTGAAATTGTTTACACCTTCCCTGGGGAGGTCTTAATCAGCTTTGGAGAAGTTTTCTTGTTTGACCCTAGCTGGGGGGTCGGGGATATGGTGACTTCGAAAGTGACCTCTCTGTAGTCAGATCTTACCAGGGAGGATGACACTGTATGGATGTTGCAGTGGTTACTCATGTTGGTTAATACCAAGTCTAAGATGTTATCACTTCTTGTGGTGGTGTCGACCAGCTGGTCCAAGGTATTTGCATTGACAAAAATCAAGGAATCTATGGGTGTGTGTGTTTTGGCATGAGTAGTTCTTCCAATCTATGGCTGGATAGTTAAATCCACCAAGGATCAGGATAAAGGGTTGAATCTTGATGGATTCAAAGAGGTCCAGATACGTGGAATGGGCATAGAGTCAAAGTTGGGGGTCTGCACCTAGCTATAATTTGAATAGGAGTCTTGTCAATGGTTAACTGTACTTGGAGTGTCTCCTGTGCGTAATGCTGTCTGACCAGCCTGGAGGTGTGCATGTCTAACATGTATTGCAACTCTACCTCATTTTGCTTTGCTGCCCACGGTTTGGGGTCTAACTGTATGATTAGATGAGTAACCTGGTATGGCTGTGTTGCTCTCTGCAGCTTTGAACCAGGTTTCTGTGGCTGCACAAACGTCAGCATCTTCCAGAGTTAAGATTGCTTGCAATGAGTGAAGTTTCATGTTTAGCAGCATGACCTTTAATTTGCATTTTGATGAAATTTTCATTTTGGTAGTTTTGACCTCACAGCATTGCCTAAAAAGGCACTATGGGGGAAGCAAGAGCCTTTGCCAAAAGCCTGAAGCCCAAGGGAGACAGATGCAGGCCATCTCTGGCAAAGCATCATGGTCCATCAATCATGTCTTTCCAGCTGATAAATTGTACAGAAGACCACATCTTTTGCATCTAGCTATATCATCCCTGAAAGGTTTGCTTTGTCATGCAAGTCAATGGACTCAACACAGTAGTGCTTACATAGTTAATGCCCCATCCAGACTGAGTGCAGAACCATCTTTAAATCATCTACTTGTTTTTTTTTCTCCATCTTTAGTTAGAGAGACTTATGCACACCATCACTGAGAAAATACTCCTCTTGTAAACAAAGTACACATGAAGAATGTTCATCTTGTGATGGAATTTTGTGTCCTTATTTGTATTTTCCGAAACCTCTATCTCCTTACCCAAAACAAAAAAATAACAGAAGGCAGAACGGATACTAAGAAAAATGAAAATGTACATACTTAACTTAAAATCTACGCTAGCAGTTTCAATTTTGCCACTGCAAGACTAGAACTAAGAGCTTAGCTATTTTCCTAAAACTCTTCCAAGTTACTGAAAGCCCCTACTCTTTACTCAGTTCCTAGAGTCAAAGTCTCTCTTCCTCTGATCTCAAGAGCCAGAGAGACAGAATCACCACACAAAAGTGACTACTACTCCATAGGTAGGCTGCAACAGGACAATGTCCAGTGGACCAACTGGCTGGTGACAAGAAGATGTATTCAGTGACAGCTGAAACTTTCAATGCAGACATGTTGTTTTGGTACACAAGTACCTTTTATATCCGATGACAAAAGTTCTCTCGGTTGTATGAAACTGTCCCAAGCAAAACCTTTTAAGTGGTCCATGACAGAACACCGCAAACAAAAGCAGCTCCAAATTTCACTCTAGACTGGAAGACATTTAACTTACAAATGAATTCAGTGATGCCATGTGGCAGTTGCACAACTGTCATCCGCCAACTGCATTTTTGAGAATGACTTGTGAGGTAGCCATAGCCCCAGCAGTATGTGTTTTGGAGGCTTGTCATAGTTTTACGAGCAGAAATAAATAAAATGACAAAGCCAGGTAGAAAGGGCTACTTTGGATACTTTTTCCATCTAATGTTTTAGAAGAAATGGAGATCCCTCCTAAATGATGCAGTTCTGAAGAAAACTGTAAGCTGCCTATGGACATCAATGCAATGCAGTAGAAATTCAACTCAAATGGAGCAAGTGAGGAAGACAACTGGTTTATACTACATAATGCAGTAACTAAGCATGAAGGAAGTATTTGTTCAGAAGATAATCCTGCCCTTGTGAAAGATGACAAAGCAGACAAGTGCTCAAAAGGCTTGCAAACCCATCTTGCTAAAGTAATGGCTGCCAAAAATTATATTTTCAAAACGGAGAGTACATGAAATCAGCAGAAAATGGTTCAAATGGAGGAAAGATCAGCCTTGCAAAAAAAAAAAAAAGGATCCTCTACTTCAGACTTCAATATAGCATCTAACGATGGCACAATAATATCCCCTGACTACCACCAAATGACTAGATGTTACAATAAATCATAATCTAACTTTGATTCTTATATTAACTTAACCATCAAGTCAGTCAATAGAAAACTTGGGTCTCTATATAGGCTTAAACCCTTCCTGACTGCATCATCTAGAGCTACTATCGCACAAACGCACCTGCTCTCTACCTTTCTCTATGCCTCACCAATTTTTACCAACTTATCTAAATCTAATATCAATAAACTGGCAACTTCATACAACAACATTGCCAGATTTGCCACAGGAGCTCCTTTTCGCATCCACCATTGCATAAATCTTAAACAACTAGATTGGCTGGAATTACAAAATCAACTGTTGCTACAGCAACTTAGCATCACCCACAAAATCTTGTATCACCTCATGAATACTACCATACTCTGCACTCTTATTAGCCCTTATAAAAACATCTCTTCCTTGCGTTCAGCCACCAAGCTCCTAGCGGCCTCCCATAAATCCCACAACAAAGCTGGGGACAGTTTGTTCTCCAACTCTATTGGTCCTAATTGAAACAAACTTCCAAGCGAGCTTACATCACAGGCCTCCACACCCCTTTTCAAGAATCATCTAAAAACCTTCCTCAATTCCCAATGGCTCTGCCCTTGTACTAACCCTGACTGACACTTTTATTACTTCTGGTGTTCCAACTGTTCTTTTGAGTATAACTCCTACTATTTATGCTGTTCTACTGTTGACGATTACTCAAAAAAAAAAAAACTGTCTTAAATAATTAGTGTTAGTCCCCCTTATGTAAATGACTTAACAAATTCTGTCTCGTGTATATCAATGCTACACATGTTTCTCTCTCATTTTAGCAATACCTTTGTATAGGAATTTTCCCCTGATGTATATTTGTTGGCTGTTCTACTAGCATGTTTTTTTACTACTTATTTTTTCTGAACAATGACCAAAGAAAAATCAGTGAGTAACAGCTCTACTTTCGTAAAATTTAATAAGCACAATCCAACTTCTCTAGCGCCTCAGCCACTTTTTCTTTGGTCGTTGTTCAGTTATTTGGTTTCTCAGTAGTTTTTTATTTACTTTTTTTTTCTTTTTACTAATTTTACTATTCTGTTAGTGGAGCTTTTCTCCCAGGGACTCTACTGAAAATGGACATGCATCCAGCTAGACTAGCCCGGTCAACAAATGTAAAATAATAAAATAAAATATCCCTGAGCTTAGGAGAGCTTTGCAAACTATGCAATAGGCCATAGATGAGGAGTGCCTACTTTACTGGGAATCTGAAATGGGAGCTAGATGAACTTTGATAAGAAAGTCAAACCTACATCAACAATACCAGAAAAATAATGCACTGGCACAAGAACAATGAAATGGTCTACATGTATGGCCATAGCCAAAATGAGAAATCTGGCTTTTTTTTTTTTCTTTTTTTTACCCCTCTACCTACCAAACATCAGGGTCTTTTGATTCACTGGTCCACTCATTCCACATTAACTTGGATAAGACATATGAAATGGGTTGTCACTGACAGACAGTTTTATGGCCCTATCCCCACTCCTCATTCCTGGTAACACACTATGGATCAATTTGCTAAAGGTGCATCATGTAACAAGTGACATAACCCTCAAGACAGCCCTGCCTCCCCTAAAGACAATGTTCCTGTGAAGTCTCTGGTCTCCACTTGGAATTCATCTGTGGGAACATGCACTCCTTTCTCTCCCCCTCCCTCGAAAACAGGGGAGCATTTAAGATGTATTATTCTCCCAGACCCTGCCCACAACTCTACCAGGTGCCAGAGATGCCTTTTTGATTCGGTATACTGAGATTTTAGTCAAGATTTTATCCTACAAGAGTTGGGAAAATGGACCATATGAAGTGGTAGGTTGACCTGGTACGTCGTTTGTGGCAAAAGTATCTCTACCAAGTACTTGGGTATGAAAGGTACCTGGCCATAACTGACACTAAAGACCCAATGTGATTAATTTCAAGGACTGAATATCTGAGCGATACAGACCCAAGAGGTAGGGCTACAGGCTCTCGAAAGGTCTCCAGATTAGTGGCCTGCCCAAGAAGTTTGGAAAGCCAAAAGCCAAACTTCTTCAGTCTAAAAGAGGCTATCAAGATGATCCTGGCTTTTGAGTCTGGTCTTCTCTGGATACTTTTAGGATAAGGGGACAGAAGGGAAGATACAAGTTATTCACAGAGGCCACTTCCAGACCAAGGCACCCCTGGGGAATCTGCAATTTGTAGTTGGATGGGGTTGCAAAGACGTCACAGCAAGGTGTCTTCAGTGAAGAAACAGAATTAGAACTCTCAGTGACTGAGGAATACCATGGCATCAGGACATGACTATCGACAACAAAGATGGCTTGGCCCACAATACAGTTTGCAAAGACAATACTGTAGGAGACAAAATTCCAAACCCGTGGGCTCTCAAAAAGAGTAAGAGCAAGTGTCAACATGCTTGTTTACATACCAAATAAATACCAGATTACTGAAGTGGATGGTAGCAACTCAGAAGGTACAGTCAATCATCTGCACAGTGAACAAACAGCCCTCATCTCCAAGATATTGATGTGCAATGAGGTTCTTTGTGGTGACTAGGTACCCTGGACTATTAGGCCTGTATAACGCCTCCCCACCCCACAGCAGAGGGATGGGGATACAAGTCTGAAAGAGTCTGCCCAGGGCTGGGTTGAACTTGAGTGACGATTAATGAAGATGCTCCTTGCATGTTTGCCCATTAAGCTCAGGAACTGAAAGTCAGACCAACAACTCTCTGTAGGCAGAATCTATATGGTTGGGGTTGCTAGGAAACAAGTCCTCCAGGTAAAGGAAGACTCTGGAATCTTAAAGTCAAAGAGCTTCTGTAATTGCAAACATGTACTTGGTAAACATCACAATGTCCTGACCTGAAAGTGGATGCTTTATAAGTAGCGGTGAAGGAACCTTCTTAACTCCTCTGCAATCTTTGTGTGAGGGTATGCATCCTGGAGTTCCAGACAGCACATCCAGTCACCTTAGGACAGGGAAGTATGGATTGCACTATGACAATTCAAAAGGGTGTCTTCTCTATCAGTTGTGTAAGGATGCTCAAGTACAGAATTTACCCAAGGTCTCAATTTGTCTTGGGCAGTAAAAAAAAAAAAAAAGGGGGGGGGGGCAAAAGTTGTGCCCTTTCTTGTCTGGTTAAACTTCCTAGAGGTCTTTCTTTAGTAAGCAGTCTTGCACCTGAAACTTGGCTGCAGTTTTTTTGATGGGGTAACATGTCCTGTAGGGGAAAGGCTACAGAAAGAATGGGATAAAAATAAAATTGAACAGCCTCTGGGACAGATCATCTCTTATACATCTGCTACGTGATGGCCTCCCTTTCCAACTGACAGAGGAAAAACTGATCCCCCCCGACTTTAAGGGTGGAACCTTCAGGGCTTCAAAACTTGCCCTCTCAGAGAAGGACCTCAACAATGACTGTTTTGCTTAGATCTTCTTCCAGAGAGAGTATGCCCACTCTGGAAATACCAGTGACCTTTGCTAGAACCTAAGAGAACATCTTGGAAACACTGGAATTAAAGCTGGCATGGGTTAAAAGAGTTAACTATAAAATGACTACTGAGCAGCCTGGAACTTCATGCCAACCTTGGAAGGACACCACCCTCAACCTCTTGCTTCTCCAAAATGGCTTTCACTAGATTCAAAGAGCACATGACAAAGGCTGTGCAGTTCTCTGCAAGCTCCGAGATAGAACCAGACATGATGGCAAACTGTGATACTCATACCCGCTATTCTCGCAGAACAATCCATTGCTACTATTCACTGGTTCTCTAGCTATCTCACTAACAGGCTCCAGTCTGTTGAGTGACATTCTACCTGTTCCCCTTTTCTTCCTATCCAAACAGGTGTCCCCCCCAAGGCTCAATCCAAGGGCCACTTCTTTTCAACAAATTCACCAACAATCTACACTCCTCCTGCACTTCCTCTACTATAATTCAATATGCCGACGACTTGACAATCATCTCTATCTCAGACAGCATCCCTAAGTCTTCACTCCTTAACACAACAATCTTTTGCATCCGTTGAAATATGGCTAAGCAAACACCAACTTATACTCAACCCCAAAAAGACTAAGTTCCTACTTTTCCTCCCCAAACCCCTCTTGCACCACAAATCCACTTTTACCATTCTCTCTCTCTATCAAACCCCCAATCACTCTTGATCCCAACACTAAACTACTTGGAACGATAATTGATGGCAAACTAAAATTTGACCTTCATATACAGAGTATCAAAAAAAAAAAAAAAAAAAAAAACAACCAAAAACTCAGCCTTCGCTGCCGAAACAATATTTCTAGCCCCTAAAACTAGATTAGCTCTTGCTCAAGCCCTTTCTCCTCCTTTCCCTTCTGTATACCTCCTCCATCCTTACGCATGTCCAGGCATCCCTCCTGTCCAAACTGGAACAAACCTGTAACATAGCCAGATTCGCCACTAATCTACCATCCAAAACTCACTACTGTGTTGCCCTAAACCAACTTCAATGGAGAGAATTCCCCCAGCTCCTTCTCTCTCAGCTATAGCTGACTCGCTTCCTACTAGACAATTCCTCAGCCTGTCCCTCACCTCTTTTCACTTGTATCTCACTATAATCCAGCACACCCATTTCACAGCTCTGAGCAGAACCTACTAGATATTTACAAACCTCACAAAAACATAGGCAAACTCCTTTATAGACACTCAGTCTCCTTAGCCTGGAACAGACTGCTCAAACATCTGTAACATCCCTAGCTCACCCTGCTTCAAAGCTGAAGTTAATAACTACCTCCTGAACTCCAGAATCTGCCCATGCCACAATCCTCCATGAACCCAAGTACCTGACTCATTACATAACCTCCCCTCACAACCTGTCAAAGTGCTACACAAGTAACTACTCCTTTTCATTAACATTCATCCAAAATACACACATACTCACTTAACTATTGGTGATTTGAGACTGGAGAAAACCTACTACACTAATAGTACGAACACTATTTTTCAAGGATTTATCTTCATCTGTATCTCAAGTAAAATGTAACTGTGGGGGGGGGGGGGATAGTAGTCACCTGAACATTCTGTTATTTTAATGCATCTAATTCAGTCTTTTTATGCATATTTTCCCTACTGTGCAAATATTGTTAATCTCTATTACTTTTCTGTAGTAAGGTAATTCTGCAATCATTATTGTAAAGTTTCTTGTATTTTCTGGAGCTTTTCTCCTTGGGTTTCCACTGAAAACGGGCCAAAAGGCTCAGCTGGAACAACCCAATTAACAAACAGTGGGCCTAGGTAACCACAGGACTAGACTGACAGTTGGGACTGAAGCAGAGACAGACTTCAAATCTGGTGAGTATCACGGAGTCTTGACAATCTAGTCAAGTCACACACTGGAATCTCTCCCATTATATCTTCAAAGTAAAGATGGACAAAAACATTTGTTTCTGAAATCTGTCCACAGCCCACAAATCCTTACTGGAGAGGGTGAACCACCAAGGAATTAGGCCTTACAGACTTAAGTAGAGATGGGAATGTCCTTGGAGTAGGGACAGAGAACATTGTCTCTCTCTGGGATGGAAGCCACCCTAGCCAGGTTTTGCTTTGCCACTGAATAATGCCATGCAAAATGAAGTGTAGTGTCCCCAGCTGGAACCACTCAAAAGGAAGATCTAGGTGAGTGAAAGGTCTCTGCCAGGATGCACTAAACACTGAGGATTTATCTGTGCAATATGCAGCATTAATCCTGCCAAATTCTAGAATTTCTCCAAATGGGGGTGGGGGGGTGCTAGTGTTACCACCTTATTAACTAACATTTATGTTGGAGAAAGACTTTACTGTGAAGAAAATACATTTCCTCTTACATTTAGTATTTCAAACTCCCAGAATAGGGGGAGTCCATAGAGGATGAAAGCAAAAACGCCATGCTATTAAATGACACCCCAAGGAGGCACCCCAGTCCTTCTGCCCTTGTGAAGGGAAGGGGGCAAGTCAGATGAAGCACAGGATGGCTAAGTAAGACATGGCCTAAATCTCCTTGGGAATGAGCTCATGAAGACAAAGGGGACAGGTCACAATCCCAGTACTGAACTGGGTCACTAAAGTAAAAGGCACCAAGATCAGATGCTGTCAGCTGCATCAATGCCCAAAGCAGATCAAAAGGACTGCCCCCCAAAGTTCAAAGCAGAAAGGACCGTCAATATTTTAATAGAGGTTGAGTGCTACCCATCGAGTGTCAAAAAACAGACTATGTGAAAAAATACTTGTCGCCATGACCAAGAGGACATGAAATCTAGACAGAAAAACTTAAGATCACATACAAAAGGTAACTCTGAACTACTCCAGCTTTAAGCAATGTTGCTGCTCTTTGACAGTTGACATTTTAGAGGAGGTACAAATAAATATTGCACTTTTCTGGAAAGTTTTTCACCCAAGCATTTTAAACTTTTTCCCAAAGCAGAATTTTTGCATCTTCAAAAAGCACTCCTGTGGTGCAAGTGTTTACTCTGTCCACACTAGAACAGAAACCAAAAGCACAACTCAAACTTCAAGAACTCCTAACAAACTAAATTACAACAGCCAGACACAGAAGTAAACAGCAGCAACAAGTTACTAACTGGAATACCATACTCTAGAGAAAAAAATGAGTTAACAAATAGTTTAAACTATTGGAAATATCCAAACAGAAAAATCCGATATGAACACAGGCAAAAATAAATAAATAAATAAATAAATAAAATAGCAGGATTTAACCAAAACATAGCCATATGGTAGCCTGGTACTGTCTTCTGAGAAACGTGACTTCAAGCAGCTGAACAGATCTGGAAAAGGGGCCTTCGATGCAAAAATTGCTGATAATGGGAAGGGGTTTTCAGTAGCCAGGAAAAGTACCTGGTGGTCTTAGGCAGACAGGTAAATACAGCTGAAACTCCCTAGTTTTGACCACTGTAATGCAAAAGAAAACTGTACCAAAGGTGCACAGCAACTAAGTGAAAACTAAGGGTGAGGTAACAAAAATTTCAGGCTCTAGGAAGGGATTGAGAGGAAATAAAAGATTGGCTATACAAGGGGGAAGGGGGGTGGAGACTGGTCATACCTGAATCTGCATCGAACTGATGACTACATAAAACAAACTAAAATGATTAAGAAATAAAGGAAAAATGAGAAGTAGTGAATATAGTAACAGAGATAAAACAACTGGAATTGGGATCTTTAGAAAAGGGAAGGAGCAAACTGCATAGGAAAAAATGGGAATTGTGGAAACAGTACATGCAGAGCAGGAGCAAGGTTTAAAAGGCAGGATTTGAATGAGCTAGATCATGCTTAACTGAATGACTGGATGGTTTATAAGTGATGCGCAATGTTTACAACTACAGTTGCTTCAATGGTGTCTGTGATGTAAACTGTAACTAAAGTGATATCATTTTGTGTGTTTTTCATTTACATAAATGTAAGATTTCCTTTGATGTATGTGTAAATTTAATAAAGATGTTTGGAAAAAAAATAAAGGAAAATGTTCCTATTCAACATTGAATCGCACATGAATCCTGGTGTTAGTTCTCAGTTCTTATTGTTTTGGGCTTTCCCACTATGACTGACAGTCCAGTTACGAGTGGTCACACTGACAGACAATATCGTTACAGAGTCTGGAAAAACATGGTACAGCAGTTATAAACCAGAAACGCAAAACTAAAATTTATACATAAATTATATGAAATGCATTCTTAATATCCTTTTGTAGCCCTCAAGCTCATGAATAGATCACTGGAAGTTAATGATTGCCAATGTCCAGTAACCTGAAGGCTACAAAATTATTATGAATGTATTTACTCCATATATTTACATAAAAATTTAATTTCTGCTATACAAGAGTTACATTACTGGACCAGTCACCATTTTCAGTGTGTACAATTATTAGAATAAAGCAGTATTGTACTGCATGCCATTTTTCACATTACAGGTAAAAGTGCTAATACCCTCATTGCAATTTGTTTTATTTGCAATGGTAAAGAACTGTAGTGGCACTGTGAATGGTGTAGTTTTCCTGGTATTTCCAAATTCCAAAACAATGGTAATTCCTGGCTTTGTCTTGCAGTTTTTTTATTCTCTAATGGTCAGAGCAGTAATGAATGATTACTTTAGGTTTGTGTAATGCAAACTGTGTAGTAAACACACTGTTACTGGTCCATGACCGATAAAGAAAGCTGCACCGTGGGCCATCCTCATTTTTTTCCCCAATTAAAAAAAAAAAAAGAAGCAGTCTGCAGAGCTTCTTAGCTGAAGTTCCAGTGCTGGACAGTGAATAAGACCGGGCAAATGCATTGACCTTTGACAGCAGAAAGCCTGTGAATATAAAAAGGAGGAATGGCTGGTCTCTGGCTGTCTGAGAGTAGCTACGGAAGCATGAAGGAATTTGTTTTTTAAATCCTGCCAATGGTGGATTTACCAGGATAGCTTAGGGCTGCAAAAATGTGACTTGTGTTGTTTTTCCTGTCAAATCATTAAGGATATTGCTTTATTTATTTTTAATTTATCTATTACATCTCCTTCATCCAGTCGTGTCATCAGGAGTTCAGCATGTAACATCTTCCTCCAGGTCTTAGCAGATTCTCCAAGACACTGATGTATTCCAACTTTTTCTTTTATATTTTCTACATTTGTCTGGTACTACTTTCATCAGCTTTCCAAACAGGATGCATAGCTGTTACCCTTAAAGGGGGGGGACGGGACTCTAAAGTCAACCACTCTGTTCATTACTACTTTTGTGTTCCTGTAGTATACTTTTTTCTACATACAATTATTGCTTGAGGACTGAAATTTTCTTCCCCTTCCCTTGATGCTCCTTGGAGCTTCTAGGCTAAGCAGCAATCAGAAAATGCAACTACACTCTTGAGCTGAGAGAATGAAAGGACAGGAGGTTGCCCTATATAGTTCTGACTGTAAAGGGAAAATACATTTTTGTGGCATTATTTTGGGCCACTGAACAGTAGCCAAAGTAGCACCAATTGCAGAAAAGATCAAAGAGAACAGGCTACAATGGTTTGGACACATGCCGAAAAAAAGTAGAAGACAATCTGATGAAGAAGATTTGGGACAGACAGGAAGAAAGTAAGGAAGCGAGACATCCAGCAAAGAGGTGAATGGATTATGTGAAAGATGATCTGCGACAGTCAGGCATGAGTGTTGAAGAAGGCAGGAGTGTGGCACTGAATAGAGAGAGTTGCCGACAGTTAACATGATACCCTGACCCCATGTAGAAAAAATGGGAAAAGGGGGGCTGCTGATGATTTCGGGCCATTATTTTACCTGTATTTAACTGCAAGCAGATATCTGGGGTACATACAGCGGCCACAATTTGTGTGCACCTGTCTGTGTAGAGGGCATTGCTATCTACTGTTCTATGTAAAATGTGTTTTTGGCAAACTACTGTGGATTACAACAACATGGGAGTTTCAGGCGTTACATCCTTAGAAAATGCTTGCACATGCAAAACCTATTATAGCAGCTAAATAAAAGAAGAATGTTTAAAATTTGTCCCCGATTTGGGTGTTGACCTAGATTCTTTGGACAAAATGGGGGAGGGTACATGCTGTGTATATGTACAACAATAACTTTAAATACGACTGTGGCCATTAGTTCTTTCATTTTAATCCCAATATAATAAACGGGTGCACAGGAAGTTACTTTTTTTTTTTTTTTTTTTTGGAGTGACTTATTTTAGGGGGATAGGAAAAGCAGGCAGTATTTCCAGGTATGCCTTTCTTTACCTTTGTAAGCATTTGTCATCTCAGTTTATTGGGAAATATCTTTGTAAGCTTTGATCACAAAGCCTTACATACAACTCATTCCCCCTTGAAGGAAAATAAAACCAAACTGCTTTCCCTAGTCAATATTTTGTTACAGTCATCATTCGATAAAAACTGTGGAAAAAATTTAAAATGCACGTCGGTATCTATGACCTCAGAGGCATCCAATCTCCATGCTTAGTGTGGTTTCTTCACTGTACACAGTTATATTTCACAGTCTGACTACTGTTCACAATGGATCATAAACAGAATTGGACCTTCAACGCAGATGTTCTGAATGGTTTAGTGGAAATGATACTTTTAACATAGTGACCACAAACAAACTGGAATGATGTGTTCAGTGGAAAAACTGCAGATGGAATGTGGAAAGTTCTGAAAGAGAAACTGTTGGAGTGCAAAAAAAAAAAACAAAAAAATGTTTAACTTCAGGATCTAGGCACACAACTTCAAGGGGATGTATTTCCATATGTATAAGATACCTGATTAAGGCCAGACACAAAAAATAAGAAATGAAAGAGGTCTAACTACAACTTTGAAAACTGAATAAACAAGCTGGAAGACAAATTAAGCACAGTGTGAGACAAGATAAAGAAAATTTTGAAGAACATGTATATAAATATTGAGCATAATAGGAAACTTTTTTTTATACATGCACAAGATGTGGAAGGAGGAATAAAGACATACAAATCAAACTGTATGAAGACTCAAATTTATTTTCAGACACAACTGATTACAGATGTATTTACAAAATCTTATACAAAACAGTTTGGCTCCACAAAGAGGGTTATACGTTGTCCTAGTGAAATCCAGGTAACCTCAGATACTGGAATCAAATCAGATTACTCTGAAAAAACTGCACAAACTGGTTCCAAACAAAGCACATGGAGGAGACAGAATTAGTAATAATGACCTAAGAACACTTAAGCAAGAACTTAAGAATACCATAATATCTATTACATCTATTATTTACTAGATCATATAAATATGGGAAAGATCCCTCAAGATTGGAGAAATGAGATAATTAAACCTATCTAAGAGAAAGGGGAGTAGTACGTAGTACAAACCCAGAGTCAAATAGACCCTTAAGTCTACTTTCATGTTGTGGAAAAATAATGGAGAAGGTTCATAGGCAAGTACTGGGCTATTGGCCCTAGTGCCTATATAAGCCTAGCCGAAAAGGTACCCTGGCTTTCGCCACCCAAGAAAATTATTTTCCTATGCCTCTATTGAGCAGAGCCACAGAGGTGATCCCGGGGTTTGATATAGATAGGTAGCTTGCTCCCGAGTATGGGAAGTCTCTGGGACAGGAATCTATCCCCTCCAGCATGTTCTGTTTATTGTGGTGACTAGGTTTATGTCCCAAGGACACGTAGCTCAGAGGGACTAGGATTTCTTTAAGTGGAGTCCAACAGCTCTGGGTTTGACATAGCTTTGTATGTTAGGCAGAGACTGCCTCCGAGTAGGCAATATGCGATGGAGTAAAGTTGGAATTTTTTGAGACAGTCTGCGTAGGGCATCTGTTTGCGGCTGGCAATCCTCTTTGTGATGTATTTCTGTGGCCTTTCCATTTGTTGCAGATGGCTTGTGAGGTACACACCAAAAGGGGCATTGTATTCTGTAATGGCTCTGAGTGACTAATAGGGGGGAACAATGACCTCTTTTTCCTGGATGAGAAACCTTTTGTGATGAGGGGTGCTACATAGAAGGATTTCCTGACTACTGTGGCAATGTGATTATCAAAGGAGAGACTATTGTCCACTTGTGCCGCAAGGTCTCATCACACTTTCGGTGTAAAGTAGACTACCACCTATGTGGCAGCTCATGGGTACAGAGTTTTTACCAAAGGGGATGACAATGCACTTTTTGACTTTGAGATTGAGACCATGGCTTTGACACCAGGCATCTGTCTCAGTGAGGCCCTTTTGTAGGATGTCAACATAGTTAGGAGTTTCAGTTATGGCTCCTAGTTTGCAGTCATCTGCGAACTTAGTTAGCCAAAGACCTTCTGTGTTGGCCTGCACTTCAGAGAAGTAGATACCAAACAGGAGAGGACCTAGGACTGAATCCTGTGGTACTTCACTTGTCACTGGTCAGAAGTCTGATTTGGAGTCTGCTACTTTCACAGTGTGGGTTTTGTCAGTGAGCCAGTTGGCAACCCATACTGTGACACAGGGATTTATACCTAGTTTAATGAGTTTATCTACAATTCCAGAGTGGAGGGATGGTGTTGAAAGCCTTGGCGAGATCTAGACAGTGTGTGAACCAGCTTACCCTCGTCTACGGCTTTGGTGACTGCTTCAAAGAAGTCTATCAGGTTTAGGAGACATCTGCCTTTTACAAACCCGAACTGGGTGGGTTCCAGAGTTTGGAGATTACCAATGTCTTTGTTTATAAATTCCATGATGATACGTTCCATGGCCTTGCAGACCAGACTCATTATGCTAATGGGGTGATAGTTTCTGGTGTCCGTGGTGGCTCCCCTTTTGTGGAGTTGGATAACAGTCGCTGTGCGCCATTCAGTGGGCACAAAGCCTGAGGTGAGGCTGTTATTGAACACGGTGCTTAGGTGGGATGTCAATTCATTCTGTAATTTGTGTAGAAAGCAGCTTGGATGTTGTCGGGTCCCATGGATGCTGTGTTCTTGGCTTTGGAGAGTGGTTTTTACCTGAACTTTGCATTCTTCCAGTACAGAGATGGGCTCTTTAGGGGTGAGAGGGGGGTAAAGTTAGCACTGAAGCTATCTGCCAGGATGTTGGCAATATCAGTTGGTTCTGTATATTTAATGTCACTGTGCTGTAGCTCAGAGCAGATCCGAGTGTTCCTCCAATCATGTGATTTTACTCTCTTTTGCAACAATTTCTTTCTTCTGTTGTAGAGTTTGTTTATGGCAGGGGACACCAGATTGGCTTCCATTTTTGGAGGTAGCATCTTGGTCATGTTAGGGATAGCACGATCCATGCATTCGTACAAGTGCTTATAAAGTGCATCTGTGTAGGATTCAGTAGTCGTACCTCTATTCTCCATCTGCATGGGTATCGTGAATTTTGCCACTTCTGTCTTAAGCGTGAAGTTGGCTTTGGAGAAATATTTTACGGTGGTTTCCCTAATGGGGGGTGGGAGCGGGATGTGGATGTCTAAGGTGATTAGCTTGTGGTCGGATCCGACCAAGGAAATGACCTCTGGTGTGGAACACCGGTCACCCATCCACAAACAAACTAGCACAAGGCACTGAAAATTGACCAATAATCCACTACGAAAGTGCCAAAAGACAAAGAGATCGCTGTTAAAAATCACCAACAAGAGTTTATTGCATCTTCCACTTGCAAACGTTGAAACCAAATAAACGCTCTTATATCGTAAAATGCATGCATCGCGTTTTCGTCCTTACATCTAGGACTTCAAACATCATTGACAAACATTTACATTTATATGACTTAGTTCATTAGTCTAATCACATTGAATCCAATAAAACAACTTCATTTGATTCAAAATAACAAATCAGAAGCACCCTACTCATTAATATTAATGCCTATCTAGTTAAAGTGTCATCGTGCTTTATAATTTATCTACCCTTTTGTAACTCATCTCTTATTTACAATAAAACATTATTTAATTTATCTGTGTGATTCAAGATAAATATATTTATTTAAAAAACTAAATAAATATTATAATTTAAACTAAAATCATTTTATGTTAAAAACTTCTTTGTTAAAAAATATGATTTAATTTCATTGTTGAGAAAACTACTATGAGCGAAAGTTGTGTACTAGCTCCCTCTAGTGTATTGCAAAAATAGTTATTCTAAATCTTGAGAGCCCTCAATTTGAGCAATGAGGAGATTGACAGTGTGTCATTTAACCCAGGTTTAGTACAAGCTTCTAGGTTAATCTGCCACCATAGCTCCTTGCTTTCTAATATCTCCTCCCAAGGTCCTCCTCTTATGTCAGGTCTTACTTGTTCAAGCACAAAAAAGTACAGTTTTTTACCTACCATAAATGTAGATGTCCGATAGGCATGCATCTGCAGTCCTTACAAATGGGTTGTCGTGTCATCAGGCACCCCTTCAGTCGGCCGGATTCCAAAGTCTGGGTCTGGCCTCGGCTGGTGTCACACTTCACCCGACGTCATAGCGGCAGTTTTTCGGGTATAAAGGCATCAGCCGACGCCATTTTCCTCAGTGTTTCTTGCCCCAGATGCCAGGTGCCCTCTAGGAAGGCTAAATTTGGATTAATGCAAATGGTTCCAAATAGTAGAGAGCAAACAAAAAATAAGCATGTATGCACATATATACAAACAAATACACCATAATAGATTCCCCCAGCTAGCTACAAGATGGGCAAATACCCTAGGAGTACCACAGAGGGGAAGGAGGGTGGGTAATCCTGACTGCAGATGCATGCCTATCGGACATCTACATTTATGGTAGGTACAAAACTGTACTATGTCCTTCAAGGATGCATCTGCAGTCCTTACAAATGGGTAGAATACCATAGCCAAACTGGGGGAGGAGGAGAAATAAGATTATGGTGTAGTTAAGATCCCTTGCAAAACAGCAGTGGCAAAACCTGCTCGGGATCTGGAGTATAAAAGGTAAATTATAATGCTTGGCAAATGTATGCACGGAGCTCCAAGTAGCAGCCTCTAAAATGTCTTTGGTAGCCACTCCTCGTAGAAAAGCTGTGGTAGTGGCTGTTGCCCTTGTAGAGTGAGGCCTGATGTTTTCTGGAGTTTTCTTTCCATGGTAGGAGTAACAAAATCTAATGCAATTTCCTATCCACTTAGAGATTGTCTGTTTAGAAATTGCTTTTCCTTCCATTCCTGTTGCATATGCTACCAGTAGTTGGTCAGTTTTTCTATTGCCCTTGGTCCTGTCCAGGTAGTAGCGTAGTTGTCTATGCACATCTAAGGTATGTAACAGTCTTTCCCCCCTGTTCTGTGGGTTGGGGAAGAATGTAGGTAGATGGATAGCTTGATTTAAAGATACCCTGGAGACCACCTTTGGCATAAAAGTAGGATTTGTTCTCATGGACACTATCTTGATGGAAGATCAGGAAGGGCTGTACTGCCATTAATGCCTGTAGCTCAGATACCCTTCTTGCTGAAGTGATTGCAAGCAGGAAAGCAGTTTTCCATGATAAGTATTGTAAGTCTGCTGTTGCTGCTGGTTCGAAAGGAGGGAGTGTCAACTTTTCTAGCACGAAATTCAAGTCCCCCACTGGCAATGGTGTCTTCCTAGGTGGTTTTACATTTTTAATTCCTCTCAGAAACTGCCTGAGCAGAGGATGTGAGAAGAGTGGAGGATCCAAGTTGTATTCTGCTGAAATAGCTGATGCATGAATCTTAATGGAAGAATAGGACAGGCCGTTGTGGAAGAGCTCTGCCAAGTATTCCAGGATGTTGGCTATGTTTACCAGCGACACATTTTCTCCCTTTGCAGTACTCCAAATGTGATATCTTTTCCATTTTGCTGAATAATTTTTTCTTGTTGAGGGTCTGCGAGCCTCCAAGATAATGTCTTTAACCCTTTGTGATAAATTTGGGTTATTTGGTCTTATGCAATGTTCCAGGCAGTCAGCTGCAGTGTTTTCAGGCTTGGATGCAGGGTGTTGTAGTTGTTCTGTGTTAACAGTAAGGGAACTAGAGGTAGAGTCCATATTTGTTCCCGAGACATGCTCCTCAATAATGGGTACCAATGTTGCCTTGGCCAGTCTGGAGCTATCAGGATGATCCTTGGACGGTCCTCTTTGATTTTCAATAGCACCTTGTGCATCAAAGGAAGTGGTGGGAATGCATATGCTGTCAGGTTTTTCCAACTGAAAGATAGGGAGTCCACTTTCCAAGCAAGTGGGTGGTACGTCCTTGTGCAGAATTTCTTCAGTTGGTGATTGCGTGGGGATGCAAATAAGTCTATTTCTGGTAGCCCCCACTTTCTTGTAATGGTTGTGAAGATGTCCGGATGTAGCATCCATTCGTGGGCATCCGTGGTAGTTCTGCTTAGTATGTCTGCTAGAATGTTTTCTTTTCCTGGCACAAAAATTGCTTGTAACTGGATGTTGAAGCTCAGGGCCACATTCCAGAGGTCCATTGCCATCCGGCATAGAGGGTACAAATGTGTGCCTCCCTGTTTGTTGATGTACCACATAACTGTGGTGTTGTCTGTCCTTATCAACAGTGGACCTTGTCGAAGAAATGGTCTGAATGTCTGAATTGCCAGTTTTACTGCCAGCATTTCCTTTTGATTTATGTGTAGGTGCAGCTGGTCTTGAGTCCATAAGCCTTGTATGCACTTGTCCAGCATGTGTGCCCCCCAACCGAGGTCTGAGGCGTCTGTTGTGATTGTCTGGCTTGGTTGAATGCTGTGGAAGGGCAGTCCTTTGTTTGATTGACAGGCCTGAGCCCACCATTGGAATTCTTGTTTCAAGCATGGGATTATTGGAATTTGGGTTTCTAGGCTGTGCTTGTGCTGAGACCATAAATTCCTTAGGTACCACTGTAACTTTCTCATATGCAGTCTGGCATGTGGAACCAATATTATGCAGGATGCCATGAAACCAAAGGCTTGCAGGACTTTTCTTGCTGTTAGCTGGTTCTGCTTTGTTAATGCCAAGAAGTAGGTAGTTGTTCCTGTTTTTCTACTGTTAGGAATGCCATTTGTCTTGATGTGTCCAGTTCTGCACCCAAAAAGGTTATCCTTTGGGATGGTATCAGCCTTGACTTTTTTTATATTGACTGTGTATCCCAGGGCTTGCAGTAGATAAATGACCCTTTGCAAGTCTTCTGTTAGCTTGTTTTTGTTGTCCGCTTGTAACAGGCAGTCGTCCAGGTAAGGGTAGATTTGGATTCCCTGAAGCCTGCAATGTGCAATTACTGATGCCAGGCATTTCGTGAACACTCTGGGCGCAGTAGATAAGCCAAAGGGCAATGCTGAGAATTGATAATGCTCTGATCCTGCAAGACATCTGAGGTATCTTCTGCAATTTGGTCGTATGGGGACGTGCAGGTATGCCTCCTTGAGATCTAGAGTTACCAGCCAAGACTCCTTGCCCAGCATGGGAAGAAGCTGCTGTAGGGTCAGCATTTTGAATTTTGGGACAATGAGGAATGTGTTTAAAGCGGACAGGTCGAGAATAGGTCTCCATTAGTTTTCTTTTCTTGGTACCAGAAGAGTCTGGAGTAAATCCCTGTCCTTGCTCCATAGATGGTACCTTTTCTACAGCTCTCATGCTTAGTAAGTGAGTTATTTGTTTTAGAGCTTCTGCCTTTTGATTTGGAGGTAGGTTTGCCATTCCTCTCTTCCTTGGTAGAGTATGGAAGTGAAACCTGTAACCTTGGTCTATAGTCTGCAAAATCCACTTGTCTCCTGTGATGTAATGCCAGTTTACTGAAAATAAGGCTAGCTTCCCGCCTAAGGGTGCTTCTAGTTGTTCCCTGGTAGGCGGTGCCAGAGCCAAGTCACTGTGATTGTCCTGTAGTAGTGGTGGTGGCTGTATCTGTGGCTGCGCCTTGCTGGTTGTTAGCCTGCCACTGACGTCCCCTGTAGGCACCTCTGGAATGACCTCTGCCTCGAGCGCCTATTCCTGCCTCTCTGAGCTCTGGAGGTGTCTGGAAAGGACCAATTCTTGGAGGGCCAATTCCTGCTAAACCTTGGAGGTTGGACCTGTAAGAAATCTTTCACTGTCTGGACAGATTTTGCCTTCTCTTCCATCTTCTTCAGCACCTGTTGTGCAGGAGAGCCAAACAAATTGATCTTGTCCATGGGAGCATCTAGTAGCTTTGATTTGACATGATCTGGTAAGGCCTGCTCTTTTAACCATGCATGCCTTCTGATCACTGTGCCAGTCATGGCTGATCTAAAGGAAGCTTCCAGTGCATCATAGCCGCATTTTAAGGAATGATTACTGACCTGCTGAATGTTATGTACCATTTCCTGAATAGATTTTTTTGTCTAATGGTTCATCTGAGGACAGCTTTTTAGTTAACTGGTCTAACATAAATTCTTGATACTGGATCATGTGGAATCGACAGTTCAAGGCCCTAGCTGAAAGAGTAGCAGAAGTGTAAACTTTTTTACCCCATCTCTCTAAAGACCTGGATTCCCTTTCAGAGGGGAGGGGGTTTTTGGCAGAGGTAGCTGCTACAGCCTTAGGTCCCTGGGAGATAGTTTCGGGATCTGCAAAAGGAGCCTTATACAAATGATAATGTGTGTCCGGGACCCTGTAGTACCTATCGGGATTAGCAGGGGCCGGAGGAAGTGAATCACGAGCAGTACAGGCATCATTAAAAGCATCATCCACAACAGTAAGTACTGGAGGAATGGCTAAAGGCCTATGCTGTGGCAAATGCAGGAAGGTTCTAAGCCTTTTCCTAGTGTCTGAAAAATCCTGGCCCTGCCATTGAAATCGTTCCCTCATAGCATGCAATGTTTCCCCAAACGAAAATTCCTCAGGCGGAGAGGCAGAAGGAATGGACTCTTCTGCATCAGAGTCCTCATAAGGAGAAAAGGGGGCCTCTGAAGGGTTTGAATTATCTGATTCATCAGAGGAGCCATCTGAAGAAACTGGCTCAGGGGGCTCTACTCTAGTCCTCTTCTCTGGAGGTGGGTGACAGGCCCTGTCTGGATGTGGTTGGGATCCCCGGATCAAAGAAATGAGATCCTCTGCTAGACTAAGCATTTGTGAACTAGAACTGGGCCTGTGAGAGGGGGTCTTAGCAGGCACAGTTTTGGAAGTTTTTGCTGCTTTAGCCCTGGCAAAGGCCTTAATCGACATGGATGCAGGAGGCCTAGCAGCTCCACGTGCAGGGGTAGTAATATCCAAAGGGATAGTATTGGATAAATCCTGTGAACCTGCAAGAGCAGGTGGGATTTCAGTAGCAGATTCAGCCAAGCTGGTTGAGGCCTCGGTAAGTGGCAAGCTTTCGGCCGAAGGAAGAACCGTGGACTCTGTTTCAGCCGAAACCAAGACACTCGCGGTTGGCTTAACCGCGGTTTCGGCCGAAACCGCGAGTGTCGGTCCTTTTCCTTGCATTTTTTAGAAATTTGCGTAGTCGGGGGATCCGACGGCATAATGTAAGCAAAATCGGAGCCGAAAAACTCTTCAGCAAATTCCGACCGACGTCTAAGCGTTCGTCGGTTAAAAGAAGCACAGGCTAGACAAGCTGCTAAGTCGTGGTCTGGGCCTAAGCAAGGTAAGCAGTAAGAGTGGAAATCTTTATGAGGTATTTGTTTCCCACAATTTAAACAGTTATTCACTTTTTCTGACATCGGCTGAGGCAAGAAAGAGTCCCCAATGGGGTACTTAGCTTTTTAGAAGTCTTCGGTAGTAGTAGAAGTATTCGGTAGTAGTAATCTCTGGTTCTGACCGACCGGCACTTGCTACACAGCTTCTGCTTCGGGCGCCACGCGGCAAGAAAGACTGGGGAAAATGGCGTCGGCTGATGCCTTTATACCCGAAAAACTGCCGCTATGACGTCGGGTGAAGTGCGACACCAGCCGAGGCCAGACCCAGACTTTGGAATCCGGCCGACCGAAGGGCTGCCTGACGACAGGACAACCCATTTGTAAGGACTGCAGATGCATCCTTGAAGGACATATTCATATTTATACTCAGTGCAAGTCAGAGAGTGTCTAAATAGTGCATTGGTTAGTTTACCTTTCCCAATGTCATAGACATGTTCGTAAATTCTCCTTCTTAGACCCCTCTCGGTTTTGCCCACATAGAAACACGGGCACTTTTTACATGTTACCAAGTACACCACTCCCTTACTTTCACAGTTGTAGGTACCTCTACTTCTTAAAATTCTTTTCCTACTTTGTAAATATACTTCGTCTTTGTTAATAATATGGGGGCATTGTTGGCATCTCCCACACTTATATGTACCTAGTTTAGTTTTACTTGTTCCCTTAATTTTATTTCCTCTTTTTTCCAGGATGTTCTTAATATTCCAGGAATTCTTAAACACTAATTTTGGATGCATTCCTCTTATTTCATCTATATCTGTTAATAAGGAAAATTTATTCCATTCATTTGTTAGGGTCTGTTTAATTCTTTTATTAATTCCATTGTATTCTACCACCAAACTCCTCAAGAATGAATCCTGACCCACCGTAGACATGTTCACTGAGTTACCGTTGATTTTGTCCACTCCTATCCCAATAATGGGCTTAAACCTTTGTAATCTCCCCCTTTCCATCTCATTTCTTAAACGCCCAATAAAGTCTTTTGGGTATCCTCATTCCAAGAACATCCGTTCAAGTTTATTACACTCAATTATAAAATCACTTTCACGGCTGGTCATTCTTGACCCCCTTACGAATTGACCGTTGACATTATTTATTTTGCTGTGTAGCGGGTGGGCACTACTGTAATGTAGGAAGGAATTAACGTATGTATCCTTCCTATGGACCCTACTTTCAAATCTTCCTTCGTGTTTATAAATTTCAACGTCCAAATATCTAAGGAACTCAGTAACACCGGTCACCCATGTTGGTAATGACCAGGTCTAGGACATTGCTCCCTCTGGTTGGGGTGTAGATGAGATGATCCAAGGCACTGGAATTTATGAATTCCAGAAAACGTTGAGCAGAAGAGTTGGTACACGAGTTTTCCCACTTAATGGTGGGGAAGTTGAAATCGCCCATTATTAGGGTGTTGGGTTGTACCCCAATATTTTCCAGTGCATCAAGAAATGAGGAGTGGGAATCCTGGGGCATGGTGGGGGATCTGTAGCAAGTTACAATTTGGATTGCAGTCTTGCCCAGAGAGTTAGTTGCACTTGGATAATCTCAGATGCATTATGCTGAGCAACTAGCCTGGAGGTGTGGATATCCTTAATGAATATGGACACACCTTTGCCTTTAGTGTTTCTGTCCAGGTTAGGTGGCGAAAAGGTGTGGTATGAATTATAGCCTGGTAATTCAGGGGTTCTCTCTAGAGCCTTGAATCAGGTCCCTGTTACTGCACAGATGTCGATGTTCTCCATTTTAAAGGAGTGCCTCGAGTGAATTCATTTTGAGGTTTACACTTCTAGCATTGAGTAGCATTACCCTCAGAGTTTGCTTGCTTGCACCGGTTACGGTGGTGAATTTGTCAGTTGAACCTTGCCTAAAAAAGACACTATAGGGGTGGCAAGAGCCTTAGCCAGTACCCATAATCCCAAGGGTGACAGGTGCAGGCCATCTCTGGCAAAATATTGTGGTCTGTCAATCAGGTCATCCCAGGCAGACAGATAGTGTATCCCCTTAGAATGACACCAGAAGCTTAGCCAATTGCTGAAGTTAATCATTTTGTCCTTGTACTGTGGTATCATTCTGGGCAATGGCAGGATGCTACTCAGGGCTAGGGTCATACCTGCCTGAGCTACAAGATCAGAGAGCTCCTTCCATGTCTCTTTACATGTAGTCCAGGGATGCACATCTCAGGTCATTCACATCAACATGGACAATGACAGAGTCATATTTGTACTTGTTGTGGAGTGACCTGAGTGTGTGCATTATGTGGTGGATCCTGGCACCTGACAGGCAGCTGACAATAACTTTCTCCTTGATTAGCCTGGTCAGTGGAACATCAGTGTGCCTGACTACAGAGTCACCTATAACTAGAGTGTTGGGTACGTCATTATGCCTTATGGGCTGTGGTTGAATGGCACACCGAGTTTGTGGGATGTGTGTCATTTGGGTTGTGTTGGGGGTGGAGGTTGCTTGCGTTTCTGTTTTGGAGGTCTCTGTTGCTCAAGCAGATTTTTATTGAGAGCCTCCACGAATGTAGGTGTGCGTTTTGTGTTGCTGTGTGTGTTTAGGTGGTGTAGGTTTTGAGGGACTATGTGATAAGTGTGGTGCAAGTGTTTATCTTCTCCTCTTGACTGTTTAGTCTAGTCTTTGGTGAAGAGAGCTTTGTTTCAAGTTTGGCTATATAAGTGCATCTCTCACAGGTTGCAATGTTGGGTGGTAGGAGGAGAGGGTTGTCTGTGTACATGAGGCAATTTATGCATTGCCCCAAGATGCCCAGCTTCATCAGGTAGACAGGAGAAAATAACGGGAGCGGACCCTTAGACATGCATGGATAGGTATAGGTGATTATTAAGTACTAAAAACTGTTTTTCTCTAGACAAGTGAAGAAAGTTGAGTGCTGTAGTAAATTGTAGCTTATTTAGTGCTTACGAGTTCTGAACAAGTGCTGAACTCAAGGAAACAGATTTGAGTGCTAAAACTAAAAAAATGGCTTTGTATGGGAAAACTTAAAGAGCAGACTTCATGGAGCCGGGAATAGTTTAACCCTAGCTAAGAGGCGATACATAGTGTATTTTAATAGAGCAGTGGCAAATGAGGAAACTGATTTAAACAAATTAGCCAATAAGAAGCTAAAAAGTGAGCCCCATTCCAACAGTCTTTGATCAGACAAATTCTAACCGCACACTCCTGCCACTAGGGTGCAGAGGAACTTTCTCCAAAAAAAGATGGTCTGGATTAGTGCTCAAGTTATACAAACAAAGCTAGATTCAGCAGATGTGAATTTAGTCTATGCTACAGCAAAAGTACAGTTGTGTACACTTACCATAAATGTAGATGTTAGAGTGTACACACTGTTGCAGTCATTACACTTGGGTAATCTGCTGGCAGGTTGCCCTCAGTTGGCCTGATTAACAAAGTCTTGGATCCTGCGTCGGTTGCTGTCCCTTCTTCCATGACATCAGGGGTATAAAACATGCAGCAGACACCATTTTCATCAGTTTTTCTTGCCCCAGATGTCAGGTGCCCCCAAAATGGGGGGCAAAATACACACACACACACACACACACACACATATATATATATATATATATATATATATATATATATACACACACACACACACACACACATGTAATTTAGAACACAACACATATACCTCCAAATAAAAGCAAATACACCAAAAAGGCTTTTGAGTATAGTAAAAGAAAGAAGAGGAAGAGAAAAAGTACAGTTGTGTATACCTACCATAAATGTAGATGTTCGAGTGTCTTCACTGTTGCAGTCATAACTGTTGGGTACTCCTGCCGGCAGGCAGCCCGAGGTCGGCCAGAATATCTAAGTCCAGCCTTTCTTGCCCCTGATGTCAGAAGCCCCCATAAAACCAAAAGGTGGCCTAAGGGAAACACAAATACACCAGAAAGGTAGTGGAAAAGGAAACACAGTAAGCAAAAAGAAACAAGAGGGGTCTGGAGGGAGGGAAACACCGACTGCAACAGTGAAGACACTCGAACATCTACATTTATGGTAGGTATACACAACTGTACTATGTTCTTCGTGTTTCACTGTTGCAGTCATAACTGTAGGGTAGAATCCCAAAGCTGAGAACACGGGAGGAGGTTATGAAGAAGGAGCAGCTAGAAGACCCTGCAAGACAGCAGAGGCAAAGCCTGCCCTAGACTTAGAGTACAAAGGGAGGTTGTAGTGCTTGGAAAAGGTATGCACAGAGCTCCAACTGGCAGCCTCCAGAATGTCCTTGGTAGGAACTCCTCTGAGAAAGGCTGCTGAAGTGGCAGCTGCTCTAGTAGAATGAGTCCTGACGGTACCTGGAATCTGTTTTCCATAAAGAGAGTAACAAAATCTTATTCCATGAGCAATCCATTTGGAAATAGTTTGCTTAGAAATAGCTTTACCTAAAGAACTGGAAGCAAATGAGATAAGCAATTGATCCGATTTTCTGAAACCTTTAGTTTTGTCCAGGTAAAAACGTAGTTGCCTGTGTACGTCCAATGAATGCAAAATCCTTTCCCCCTTATTTTGGGGTTTTGGAAAAAAGGTAGGAAGGTGAATAGTCTGATTTAGAGCCACTCTAGAAACTACCTTAGGCATAAAAGTAGGGTTGGTCCTCAAGGAAACTCTGTCCTGATGGAAGATGAGGTATGGTTCCACGGCCGTGAGGGCTTGTAACTCAGACACCCTTCTGGCAGAAGTCAAGGCCAACAAGATAGCTGTCTTCCAGGATAAGAACTTAATATCCGCAGAGGCAGCAGGCTCAAAAGGAGGCAAAGTAAGCTTTTCCAAGACATAGTTGAGATCCCAAGGAGGGACAGGAGGAGATCTAGTAGGTCTTAAATTCTTAGCTCCTCTCAAATTGTCTAACCAGCTGGTGGGAAAAAATGGGAGGATCACAATTGAAATGAGCCGAAATAGCAGAAGTATGAATTTTAATGGAAGAAAAGGAAAGACCTTTAATCAAAAGGTCTGAGAGAGAAAGTAAAATTGAGGGAATATCAGGAATTAAAGAATCAGAGCCACGATCCTGCATCCAAATACAAAATCTTTTCCATTTAGAAGCATAAGATTTCCTTGTACTAGGACGCCTAGCTTCCAAAAGAATATCCAAAACTTGTTTAGGAAGAGAAGAAGGAATCAATTGCCTTTGATGAGCCAAGCTGCCAGGCAGAGAGTCTTGATTTGAGAGTGAAATACCTGACCCTGATGCTGGGACAGTAGAGAATGGGTCAGAGGAAGACTCCAAGGGGGTTCCAAGCAAAGGTGCAGATGAGTAGGGTACCAAAACTGACTAGGCCAATTTGGAGCTATCAAAATGATCAGTCTGGGTTTGTCCAGCTTCATCTTTAGCAATACCAGAGGCAGAAGAGGAAGAGGAGGGAAGGCATATCCCGAAAGATTCCTCCAGCTGAAGGACAGGGCATCCACTTTCCAAGCTGTCTTGTGGAAGGACCTGGTGCAAAAGAGAGGCAACTGATGGTTGAGATGGGATGCAAACAGATCTATCTGAGGACAGCCCCAAACTGCAGTTATCTTGCTGAATAAGTTGGGGTCCAACATCCATTCGTGAGGATCCAAAATGTTTCTGCTTAGGCTGTCTGCTAAGAGATTCTGATTTCCTGGAATGAACTGTGCCTGAAGATCCAGATTCAAATTTAGGGCTGTGTCCCATAAGGTCATGGCAAGTCTGCAAAGGGGGTAAGAGTGAGAGCCCCCTTGCTTGTTTATGTACCACATGACTGTGGTATTGTCTGTTCGAATTAGCAGAGGTCCTGGCTTCAAAAGAGTCTGGAAGGCTAGAAGAGCATTTTGGACTGCTAACATTTCTTTCAAGTTGATGTGCCATAGAAGGTGTTTGTTTGTCCAAGAACCCTGTTGGCATTTGTCTAGAAAATGAGCTCCCCAAGCATAATCCGAGGCGTCCATGGTTATGATCTGAGTAGGTTGAGGAAGACTAAAGGGCTTCCCTTCGTTCAAAACACACGCCCTGGACCATCAAAGGAATTCCTTCTGGAGGCAGGGAATCCGTGGAATCATTGTATCCAGACTGTGGCAATGCTGAGACCATACACTCTTTAGGTACCATTGAAGTTTCCTCATGTGAAGCCTCGCATCTGGAATCAACAGGATGCAAGAGGCCATGTAGCCCAGAGCCTGCAGGAATTTCCTTGCAGTGAGCTGAGTCAATGTTGCCAAGGTCTTGAAGATTGAAGCCAGCTGTAACTGTTTTTCTGGAGTAAGGAAGGCCACCTGTAAACTTGTGTCTAAAAGAGCTCCCAAGAAGGTCATTCGTTGAGAAGGAATCAAATTTGACTTTTTTGTGTTCACTGAGAATCCCAGTAGTTGTAGAAGACGTTGAACAAAATGCAGGTGTTGAAGTAGAAGGTCTTTGCTGTCTGCCTGAATTAGACAGTCATCCAGATAGGGGTAAATCTGAATCCCCTGAAGTCTGCAGTAAGCTACTACTGGAGCCAGGCATTTGGTAAAAACTCTGGGCGCAGTAGATAAGCCAAATGGCAGTACACAGAATTGGAAGTGTCTCGAACCTGCCTTGAATCTGAGGTACTTTCTGCATTGTTGCCTTATGGGGACGTGTAAGTAAGCCTCTTTTAAGTCCAATGTTACCATCCAAGCATCTTGTGAGAGCATTGGAAGAAGATGTTGAAGAGTAAGCATCTTGAATTTTGGAATTTCCAAAACGGTGTTTAATATTGAGAGGTCCAGAATAGGTCTCCAGGAGTTTTGTTTTCTTGGGACCAGAAAAAGTCTCGAGTAAAAACCTTTCCCCACCTCTAGAGGGGGAACAGGTTCTATGGCTCTTAAGGCTAATAAAGCGTCCATTTGATTTAAGGCCTCTGTCCATTGATGTTTTGGCAGATCTGGCCAGCCGGAAGGCCTTAGCAGAGTGTGAAAGTGGAATCTGTAGCCTTTCAAAATCACGTCTAACACCCATTTGTCCTGGGTAATGTGTGTCCAATTTTGGTAAAAAAGAGAAAGTATTCCTCCGAGAGGGGCATCCAGGGAAGGAGGACCTGAAGCCCAACAGAGGGAGTCATTGGGTCTGCTTTCTTTGGGTTTGAGGTCTGTCTTCTCCCCTTCTAGGTGAAGAAGCAGTCCACTGTCTAGATCTGTAAGAGGCCTGAGCCTGCGCCCGACCTCTGGAGCGTCTATATCTTCCCCTTTGAGGCCTGTCAGAAGTGGGAAAAGACCAATTTTTGGAGGGCCAATTTCTGGAAAATCTAGGAGGCTGCACTTGCAAAAAATCTTTTACAGTCTGCATAGACTTGGCTTTTTCTTCCATCTTTTTAATAACCTCCTCAGCCTTAGATCCAAATAAGACATCATGCTGAACAGGGGCATCTAGCAATTTAGCCTTAACTTGTTCAGGTAAATTCTGCTCACGAAGCCAAGCATGTCTCCTGATAACAGTACCAGAGGCAGCCGCCCTGCAAGAAGCCTCTAAGGCATCAAAACCACAATGTAAACTATGTTTGCTAACTTGTTCAGTTGCATGCAACACATCCTGTAATTGCTTATCCTCAGCACATGCAGGAAAGGTAGAAAGCCTTTGTTTTAAAACAGATAAAAGAAACTGTTGATACTTAAACATGTGAAACTGGCAATTTAAAGCTCTAATAGAAAGGGTAGCTGAAGTATAAACCTTTTTGCCCCACCTGTCCAAGGCACGAGAATCCTTTTCAGAGGGGATAGGATTCTTAGAGGAGGCGGCCTTAGCAGCCTTGGAACCCTGCAAAATAGTTTCAGGATCAGCAGAAGGGTTCTTAAATAAGAATTGATGGGAATCAGGGACCCTGTAAAATCTATCAGGCTTAGAAGGAGCAGGCGGCATGGAATCAGGATTCAAGTTAGCTTCAGAGAAGGCATCATCCACAATGTCAAGTACAGGAGGAATAGCTAAAGGCCTGTGTTGAGGGAGAAGAAGAAATTCCCCAAGTCTCTTTTTGGAAGCAGAATAATCCTGGCCTTCCCAATGAAAATGCTCCCTCATCTCATGCAAGGTTTCCCCAAAAGAGAAATCTTCAGGGGGGGAGGCAGAGGGAACAGAATCCTCTGCATCCGAATCCTCATAAGGAGGAAGAGAGTAATCCTGATCAGAGGAAGAAACAGAAGATACAGAAGCCTGATCAGAGGAATCATAAGGAATATCCTGTGTAGGCCTTTTCTCAGGAGGAGGGCGAGAGCCCCTAAATCATAGTTAATAAATTCTCAGCCATCCGTAGTAATTGCTTCTGAGTCTTAGGAGCTGAATCCGAAGAAGCTTGAGCAGAAAGTCTGGGTTTAACAGGAGTCTTTGACTTAGCCTTTGTCTTTGTGGAAATAGTAATATGTGAAGGCCTGAAGACCCCCTCAGAAGCCGGTACCTGCACAGCGGTTCCGGACCCATCTGAAGGAGCGACGTCCGAAGGTCCTGCAGCAGATAAATTACTAGGCCTAGATGGCTCCCCATGGCAGTCCGTGTCGGCCATCGGTTCTGAAGTGGCGGACGACAGGGGCTGCAAAAGCGCCTCACTGACTACCGCCGAACCCGAAGCTGGCTCCGGCTGCAAAATATCCTGTTTGGACCTCGGAGGCCTGTCCTTGTCTTTGCGTTTCTTCTGTATTCCGGTAGTCGGTAAAGTATCCGACGACATCCTATAATTAAATAGTCTACCGAAGTAATTCAAAGCCCAATCGTACCTACGCTTGATAGTGCGAGATTTAAACCTGGCACAGAACCGACAGCAAGAAACGTCGTGGTCAGGGCCTAAGCAAGTTAGACAGTAAGAGTGGAAATCTTTATGAGGTATTGGTTTTCCACACGATACACAATTATTAACTTTTTCTGACATCGGAGGAGCAAGAAAACGGTTTCCCCAATGGGGTACTTAGCTTTGAGAAGAGAAGTAGAAAACTTCGGACCGACGACAATCACACCACATTGTCTTGAAAACGCCAACCAACAACTAGCGAATTGCTTTGCACCACATGGCAAGAAAGACTGGAGAAGATGGCGTCGGCTGTCAGCTTTATACCCATGCGTTCTGACGTCAGGGTACTTGCTGATACAGCCGACGCCGGACCCAGACTTTGATATTCTGGCCGACCTCGGGCTGCCTGCCGGCAGGAGTACCCAACAGTTATGACTGCAACAGTGAAACACGAAGAACATCGGGGCTGGTGGGTGGGTAACCAGGACTGCAACATTGAATACACTCGAACATCTACATTTACGGTAAGTGTACACAACTGTACTATGTTCTTCGTGTTTCACTGTTGCAGTCATTACATTTGGGTAGAATCCCAAAGCTATGGTTGGGAGGATGGAATTATACAGCATTAGGAGCAGCTACAAAGCCCAGAAGGACAGCAGTGGCAAAGCCTGCTCTGGATTTAGAAAAACAAGGTAAATGGCAATGTTAGGTGAACGTATGAACTGAACTCCAGGTAACAGCTTCTAGAATGTCTCTGGTAGGAACCTCTCTGAGAAAGGCTGCAGAAGTAGATGCAGCACTGGTGGAATGGGATGTGATCCCCTTGGGAACAGGTTTACCATGATGCAAGTAGCAGAAACGAATACAATGGTTTATCCATTTTGAAATAGCCTGCTTTGAAATAGCCTTTCCCTCTGCCCCTGCAGCAAATGCCACCAGTAATTGCTCAGATTTTCTTAGACATTTTGTCCTGCTTAAGTAGAACCTTAGTTGTCTGTGTGCATCCAATGAATGCAGAATCCACTCACCCTTGTTCTGTGGATTTGGGAAAAAAGTTGGCAGATGAAAGGACTGATTAAGAGCCACACTTGATACCACTTTAGGCATAAAGGATGGATTGGTCCCGAGTGCCACCCTGCCTGGGTAAAAGACAATAAAAGGCTCCACTGCCATGTGAGTCTGTAGTTCTGAAATCCTTCTAACTGAAGTGACTGCTAAAAGAAAAGCGGTCTTCCAAGAAAGAAATTTTATGTCTGCAGTAGCAGCTGGTGCAAAAGGAGGTAGGGTGAGCTTTTCCAACACAAAACTGAGGTCCCATGCAGCAGTCGGTGCTCTCCTGGGAGGTCTTAAATTTTTAGCAGGGGATGAGAAAAGAGGGGAGGCTCCGTGTTGTAATGAGCTGAAATGGCAGAGGCATAGATTTTTATGGAAGAAAAAGATAGGCCCTTGTGAAGCATCTCAGTTGCATATTGCAGAATGTGAAGAATATTGGGCATTGCTGTGCTTATGCCTTGTGCTTGGTTCCAGGCACAGAATCTTTTCCATTTATCAGCATAAGATTTTCTAGTACTAGGCCTTCTAGACTCCAAAATGACATCCATCACAAGTCCGCTTAGAGATGTAAATGGTGAAATTAGTTGATTAGCCATGCTGCAAGATTCAGAGTTTGGAGTTGAGTGTGCAGAATTTGACAGTTCTGCTGAGACAGTAGATAAGGTGTCTGAGGCAGGTACCATGGAGAAAGGTGTGACATATTGCGTAGGAGAGGATACCAGTGTTGGCGAGGCCAGTCTGGAGCAATCAGAATCATTTTTGGTTTTTCCTGTCTGACTTAGTAAGACCTTGGACAGCAGAGGGGGAAAGACAGACTGATAGGTTTTTCCAGCTGAAGGATACAGCGTCCACTTTCCAAGCTTTTTTGTGTAGAATTTGTCCAAATGATGGTTCTGGGGTGAGGCAAAAGATCTATGTTTAGGCTCCCCCATTTGCGTGTCAACATGCTGAAGATTTGTGGATCCAGTTTCCATTTGTGTGGGTCCATGAGATTTCTGCTTCGTTCGTCTGCCAGAGTGTTTTGCTTTCCTGGCAGGAATTGAGCTTGTAGATGAATTTGATAAGTCAAGGCAGTGTTCCACAAAGCCATGGCTAGTCTGTACAGGGGTTAGGAATAGGTACCCCCCTGCTTGTTCATGTACCACATGACTGCGGCGTTGTCTGTCTATCAGTAGTTGTCCTGGATGAAGATAGTCCTTGAAGGCTGTCAGAGCATTCTGTACAGGTAGCATCTCTTTCTGGTTGATATGTAGGTGCATTTGATTTGGGCTCCATTGGCCCCGAATGCATCTCCCTGCCATATGCGCCCCCCAAGCATAATCTGATGCATCCGTAGTCAAGGTTTGGGTGGCAGGGGGTGGAATGAATGATAGTCCCTTGTTTTGGTGACAGGCCTCTGCCCACCATAGGAACTCTTGCTGCAGGAAAGGAACGATAGGAATCATTGGTTCCAGGCTGTGACAATGTTGACTCCATAAGCTTTTTAAGTACCATTGAAGTTTCCTCATATACAGTCTTGCATATGGAATTAATAGAATGCAGGAAGCCATAAACCCCAAGGCCTGCAGAATTTGCCTTGCAGATAGCTGGGTTTTTGTGGCCACTTGTTTGAAGTAAGTCATCAATTGAATTTGTTTTTCTGGCGTAAGGTAAGTCTTCTGGGCAGTTGTATTCAAGCTTGCACCCAGGAATGTAATTATCTGAGAGGATTCCCGTTGTGATTTCTTTTCGTTTATGGTGTACCCTAGACAAGTTAAAAGCTTTTTTACAAATGCCAGATGTTTTAGAAGAGTGTCCTTGTTTTCTGCCTGAATTAGACAATCATCCAGGTAAGGATAAATGTGAATGTTTGTCTGCAAAATGCAATTACTGGTGCCAGGCACTTTGTGAAGACCCTGGGCACAGTAGATAAGCCAAAGGGCAGTGCAGAACTGGTAATGCAAATAGCCTGCTTTGAAGCGGAGGTACCTTCTGCAAAATTCCCTGACTGGGATATGCAGGTAAGCCTCTTAAGTCTAGAGTCACCAGCCAGGCATCTTTGCCTAGCATAGGCAGTAAAGTACAGTTTTGTACCTACCATAAATGTAGATGTTAGAGTGCTAATACAGCTGCAGTCATAATAGGCGGGTCCTCGGTCGGCCGAATTCCAAAGTCTAGGTCCGGTATCGGTTGTCGTCGCTTCTTCCCTGACGTCAGTGCGGCAGGGGTATATAAAAGAACCAGCCGACGCCATTTTCTTCAGTTTTTCTTGCCCCAGATGTCAGGTGCCACCAAAAGGAAGGCAAAACATAAACTCATGTAAAATGCAATGCAATATAATCAAAAAACAGTAGTTTGCAAGCCAATACACCATAAAGAATACCCCAATCAGGTTGTATGAGGAGGTGTTTGTCATAAGGCCTATCCCAAGAGGGGATGGAGGGAGGGAAACCTGGACTGCAGCTGTATTAGCACTCTAACATCTACATTTATGGTAGGTACAAAACTGTACTATGTTCATCGTGCATACAGCTGCAGTCATAACAGATGGGTAGAATCCCAACGCTAAAAAAAGGGTGGCAGGCACTAAGTGGAACTAGGAGGAGCAAGGATGCCCTGCAGGACTGCTGTGGCAAAGCCTGCTCTAGATTTAGAGTATAGTGGAAGGTGATAGTGCTTGGAGAAAGTGTGCACAGAACTCCAAGTGGCTGCTTCCAAAATATCCTTGGTAGGAACCCCTCTGAGGAAAGCTGCAGAGGTAGCTGTGGCCCTTGTGGAGTGAAATCTGATGCTTGTAGGTACAGTTTTTCCATGAAAAGATTAACAGAAGCGTATGCAGTGGGCTATCCATTTTGAAATTGTCTGTTTGGAAATAGCCTTTCCTTGAGCACCTGTAGCATAGGACACAAAGAGTTGCTCTGATTTTCTGAATGGCTTTGTCCTGTCCAAATAATAATGAAGTTGTCTGTGAATGTTCAAGGAATGTAGTAGTCTTTCCCCTTTCTTTTGTGGGTTAGGATAAAAGGTAGGTAAGTGCATAGTCTGATTCAAAGCTACACTGGATAATACCTTTGGCATAAAGGAAGGGTTGGTTCGTAAGGAAACTCTGTCCTGATGGAAAATGATGAAAGGTTGCACCGCCATGAGGGCTTGTAGCTCCGAAACCCTGCGTGCTGAGGTGATAGCCAGAAGGAAGGCTGTTTTCCATGACAAATATTGTAGTTCTGTTGAGGCAGCTGGCTCAAATGGAGGCAGAGTCAGTTTTTCTAAAATGAAGTTGAGGTCCCAAGCAGGCACTGGTGGTTTCCTTGGGGGTTTTATATTCTTAGCCCCTCTGAGGAACTGTCTTAAGAGAGGATGAGAGAATAAAGGAGGATCAGTGTTGTATTGTGCAGAAATGGCTGAAGCATGGATCTTGATGGAGGAGAAGGAAAGTCCACTGTTTAACATCTCAGCTAGGTACTGTAATATTTGAGGTAAATTTAGAACCCAACGATTCTGGCCCTTTTTCTGATTCCAGGCACAAAACCATTTCCATTTGGCGGAGTAGGCTTTTCTAGTTGAAGGTCTTCTGGCCTCCAAGATGCCATCCTGTACCTCTTTGGAGAGGAGGTTGGGAATCAAGGAATCTTCCATGCGGCTAGATTGAGGGTTTTTACCTGACTGAAGAGTTTTGAAGCTGTGTTGGGTCAACAGAAGAGGCACTAGAGGCAGGATCCATGGAGGGGAATGCGTCAGGCTCCTCAGGAGTGGATACCAGTGTTGTCTTGGCCAGTCTGGAGCAATGAGAATCATCTTTGGCCTCTCTGCTCTGGCTTTTAATAGAACTTTGGGCAGCAGAGGAAGAGGTGGAAAGGCATAGACTGTCAATGTTGTCCAATTGAAAGAAAGTGCGTCACTTTCCAGGCCTGTGGATGATGGGTCCTTGAGCAAAATTTTTTCAGTTGGTAATTTTTGTGGGTAGCAAAGAGATCTATGTCTGGCCATCCCCATGCCTGAATTACCTTTGCGAAAACTTGAGGATGCAACTTCCATTCGTGTGGGTCTGTCATATTTCTGCTTAGGTTGTCTGCCAGCGTGTTTTCCTTTCCTGGCAGGAATTGTGCTTGAAGTTGAATTTGCAATTCCAGAGCCGTGTTCCAAAGGGACATGGCTAGTCTGCACAGGGGGTATGAATGAGTTCCTCCCTGTTTGTTTATGTACCACATCACTGTGGTGTTGTCTGTCCTTATCAATAGCTGGCCTGGATGCAGTAGGTCTTTGAAGGCCATAATAGCATTTTGTACTGCTAGCATTTCCTTTTGATTGATGTGTAGGTGCTTCTCTTTTTGGGACCATATGCACTGATCTGTCATGTGCGCCCCCCAGGTGTAGTCCGAGGCGTCTGTTGTGATGATTTGATTTGCTTGAGACATGCAGAAAGGGAGACCTATGTTTCTTTGGCATGCTTGAGCCCACCACAGAAATTCCTTTTGAAGACATGGAATGAGTGGTATAATTGTTTCCAAACTGTGGCTGTGTTGAGACCATAAGTTTTTTAGGTACCATTGAAGTTTCCTCATATGCAGCTTTCCACATGGGATCACTAGGATGCAAGATGCCATGAATCCCAGAGCCTGCAGGATTTTCCTTGCAGTCAGCCTGGTGAAGGATGCCATTTTTCTGAAGTATTGAGATAGCTGCCCTTGCTTCCATGGCGTGAGGTAGGCCATCTGGGTGTTTGTATTCAAGCTGGCACCCAGGAAAATTATTGCTTGAGAGAGTATTAGTTTTGATTTCTTTTTGTTGACTGTGTATCCCAGAAAGTTCAACAATTTTATTACAAAGGCCAGGTGTTTCAGAAGTATGTGCTTGCTGTCCGCTTGGATCAGGCAGTCGTCCAGATATGGGTATATTTGTATCCCTTGAAGTCTGCAGAAGGCAATTACTGATGCCAGGCATTTCGTAAACACTCTGGGCGCAATAGATAAGCCAAAGGGCAATGCAGAGAATTGATAATGGGTTGAAACTGCAAGAAATCTGAGGTATCTTCTGCAATCTTGTCTGATAGGGACATGCAGGTATGCCTCCTTGAGGTCCAATGTTACCAGCCAAGACTCCTTGCCCAGCATGGGAAGAAGCTGCTGTAATGTGAGCATCTTGAATTTTGGTATGAGTAAGTATGTGTTTAGGATGGATAGGTCCAAAATAGGTCTCCAATCTTTGTCCTTCCTTGGTACCAGGAATAGTCTGGAATAAAAACCTTGACCCTGTTCTTTTGCAGGTACCTCTTGAATAGCTTTCATGTCCATGAGAGCTGAAATTTGTTTTTGTGCCTCTGCCCTTTGATTTTGTGGCAGGTTTGGCATGCCTCTTATTTTTGGAAGGGTGTGAAAGTGGAATCTGTAGCCTCTGTCTATAATGTCCAGGATCCATTTGTCTTTTGTGACAATATGCCAATTTTTTGAAAATAATGCCAGTTTTCCGCCTAAAGGTGCTGCCATTAAAGCTTTGCTTGGCATGCAAAGGGGAAAGTCATTGTGTCTGTTTTCTGAATGGCTGTTATCTATCTTCTCCACCTCTTGGTGTAGGTGCTGGCCATTGTCTGGCTCTAAATGATCCTCGAGATTGCCCTCTACCGCTCGGGCGCCTGTATCTACCTCTTTGAGGTCTGTCCGTGGCTGGAAAGGACCAATTTTTTGAAGGCCAGTTTCTGCAGAAACGTGGAGGCTGTACCTGTAGGAAATCTTTCACTGTTTGCATTGATCTTGCCTTTTCCTCCATTTTCTTTAGTACCTCCTCAGCATTAACACCAAACAATACATCTTTTTGAAGAGGTGCATCTAGTAACTTAGCTTTGACATGATCTGGTAAGGTTTGCTCTGAGCCAAGCATATCTACGTATGACAGACCCTGTAACAGCAGCTCTACAAGAGGCCTCTAAAGCATCATCCAAAAAAAATTTTGGTGTTACTCTAAAGCATCAAAACCACATTGCAAGGTATGTTTACCCACTTGCTCTGCACTATGCAACAAATCCTGCAACTCCTTTAGATCTGGTTGTTCAGGTTGTGTCATTTTGCTTTTCAACTGAGATAACAAAAACTGTTGATACTTTAACATATGGAACTGACAGTTTAATGCCCGCATGGTTAAAGTGGCCGAGGTGTATACCTTTTTCCCCCACCTTTCTAAAGCTCTGGAATCCCTCTCTGAAGGTAATGGGTTTTTGGCAGTAGAGGCCTTAATTCCCTTGGGATCCTGTGAAATAGTTTCTGGGTCAGCAGCATGGCTTTTGTATAGGAATTGGTGTGAATCAGGAACCCGGTAATACCAGTCAGGTTTAACAGGAGCTGGGGGCAAAGAATCTGGGTTGAGGCTGGCTTCTGTGTACACATCATCTAATATATCCAAAGCAGGAGGGATAGCCAGAGGCCCGTGCTGAGGAAGCAAGAGAAAATCCCTGAACCTTTTCTTGGAATCTGAGTAATCCTGGCCTTCCCAGTGAAAGTGTTCACTCAAGGTATGTAAGGTTTCCCCAAAGGAATAGTCCTCAGGGGGGGAGACCAAGGGAATGGACTCCTCAGCATCAGAATCTTCAAAAGGGGAATATGAATATTCCTGGTCCTCAGAATGTTCTGAGGTAATAGAGGCTTGGTCTGAGGAAGGGTAGTCTTCCTCCAGTCTGGGCCTTTTGTCCGAGGGTGGTTGAGAACCCCTGATAAGAGTAATCAAATCCTCTGCCATTTTGAGCATCTGTTTTTTAGGCATGGGGCCTTGAGAGGGGCTCTGTGGAGCTTGTCTTTTAGTTTTCATGGCTGCTTTAGATTTTGTGAAAGCCTTAATGGAAAAAGAGGAAGGCCTGAAGACACCTTGAGAGGTGGCAGGTCTGTCTAAATTCTGGGTTTCCCCGCCAGGAGTGGCGTCGGTATCTGTAGTCGGAGTGGGGGCCGAGGAGCCTGCGACCTCAGGCACAGAAGACACCGCTAAAGCAGCGTCATCGGTACTCAGGGTCTGCGTAGGCGCCTCGCTGAGAACCGGAGCATTTGTAGCTGGCTTTAGCACTGTGTCTGTAGAAGTCGCAGACCTCATATGCTGGTCCTTATCTTTGCGTCTTTTACTCAAAACTGGAGTCGGAGTATCCGACGACATAATGTAATTAAATTTTTTTACCAAAATAGTGCTGGGCGAACTCCGCCCGACGCTCAATAGTGCGTTTGTTGAATCTAGCACAAACGACAGGCCGAGACGGCGTGGTCCAGGCCTAAGCAAGGAATGCAGAAAGTATAGTTTTGTACCTCCCATAAATGTAGATGTTAGAGTGCTAATACAGCTGCAGTCATAACAGATGGGTTCTCCTGCCGTCAGGCGGGTCCTCGGTTGGCCGAATTCCAAAGTCTAGGTCCGGCGTCGGTTGTCGTCGCTTCTTCCCTGACATCAGTGCGACAGGTGTATAAAAGAACCAGCAGACGCCATTTTCTTCAGTTTTTCTTGCCCCAGATGTCAGGTGCCCCCAGAAGGAAGGCAATACATAAATTTATGTAATAATGCAGTGCAATATAATCAAAAAACAGTAGTTGCAAGCAAGTACACCACAAATGAATACCCCAATCAAGTTGTATGAGGAGGTGTTAGCCAATAGGCCTGTCCCAAGAGGGGAAGGAGGGAGGGAAACCTGGACTGCAGCTGTATTAGCACTCGAACATCTACATTTATGGTAGGTACAAAACTGTACTATGTTCATCGTGCAAACAGTTGCAGTCATAACAGATGGGTAGAATCCCAAAGCTAAAAAAGGGGTGGTAGGCACTAGGTGGAACTAGGAGGAGCCAGGATGCCCTGCAAGACTGCAGTGGCAAAGCCTGCTCTAGTTTTGGAGTATAATGGTAGGTGGTAGTGCTTGGAGAAGGTATGCACAGAACTCCAAGTGGCTGCTTCCAAAATATCTTTGGTAGGAACTCCTCTGAGAAAAGCTGCAGAGGTAGCTGTGGCCCTTGTGGAGTGAGATCTGATGCCTGCAGGCACAGTTTTACCATGAAAAGAGTAACAAAAGCGTATGCAGTGGGCTATCCATTTTGAGATTGTTTGGAAATTGGCTTCCCTTGAGCTCCTATAGCATAGGACACAAAGTTGTTCCGATTTTCTGAAAGGCTTTGTTCTGTCCAAATAATAACATAGCTGTCTGTGGATGTCCAAGGAATGTAGTAGTCTCTCCCCTTTGTTTTGAGGATTAGGGTAAAAGGTAGGTAAGTGAATAGCCTGATTCAAAGCTACCCTGGATACCACCTTTGGCATAAAGGACGGATTGGTTCGTAAGGAAACTCTGTCCTGATGGAAAATGATGAAAGGCTGCACAGACATGAGGGCTTGTAGTTCCGATACCCTGCAAGCTGAGGTGATAGCCAGAAGGAAGGCTGTTTTCCAGGACAAATATTGCAAATCTGTTGAGGCAGCTGGCTCAAAAGGAGGTAAGGTCAGCTTTTCTAAAACGAAATTGAGGTCCCAAGCAGGTATTGGTTTTCCTTGGGGGTTTTATATTCTTCGCCCCTCTGAGGAACTGTCTTAAGAGGGGAAGAGAGAATAAAGGAGGATCAGTGTTGTATTCTGCAGAAATGGCTGAGGCATGGATTTTGATGGAGGAGAATGAAAGTCCACTGCTTAGCAGCTCAGCTAGATACTGTAATATTTGAGGTAAATTCAGTATTCCAGGATTCTGGCCCTTTTTCTCATTCCAGGCACAAAATCGCTTCCATTTTGCAGAGTGAGCTTTCCTAGTAGAAGGCCTTCTGGCCTCCAAAATGACATCCTGCACCTCCTTGGAGAGTAGGGTCTGTTGTGAAGTTAAGGAATCTTCCATGCGGCCAGATTGAGTGTTTTCAGCTGACTGTGAAGAGTTTTGTAGCTGTGCCGAGTCAGAAGAGGAGGCACTAGAGGTAGGGTGCATGGTGGGGAATGAGTCAGGCTCCTCAGGAGTGGGTACCAGTGCTGTCTTGGCCAGTCTGGAGCAATGAGAATCATCTTTGGTCTGTCTGCTTTGGTTTTTAATAGAACTTTGGGCAGCAGAGGAAGAGGTGGAAAGGCATAAACTGTCATTGTTGTCCAACTGAAAGAGAGAGCGTCCACTCTCCAGGCCTGTAGATGAAAAGTCATTGAGCAGAATTTTGTCAATTGGTGATTTTTGTGGGAGGCAAAGAGATCTATGGCTGGCCTTCCCCATGCTTGAATTATTTCTGTAAAAACTTGAAGGTGCAACTTCCATTCGTGTGGGTCTGTCATATTTCTGCTTAGGTTGTCTGCCAGCATGTTTTCCTTGCCTGGCAAGTACTGTGCTTGAAGTTTGATTTGTAATTACAGAGCCATGTTCCAAAGTGACATGGCCAACCTGCATAGGGGGTATGAATGGGTTCCTCCCTGTTTGTTTATGTACCACATTACTGTGGTGTTGTCTGTCCTTATCAATAGTTGGCCTGGATGCAGAAGATCTTTGAAAGCCATAATAGCATTTATTACTGCTAGCATTTCCTTTTGATTGATGTGTAGGTGCTTTTCTTTTTGGGACCATTTGCCCTGAATGCACCGATCTGTCATGTGCGCCCCCCAGGCGTAGTCCAAGGCGTCTGTTGTGATGACTTGATTTGCTTGAGGCTTGCAGAATGGGAGACCTGTGTTTCTTTGGCATGCTTGAGCCCACCACAGAAATTCCTTTTGAAGACATGGAATCAGTGGTATTATTGTTTCCAAACTGTGGCTGTGTTGAGACCATAGGTTTTTCAGGTACCATTGAAGTTTCCTCATATGCAGCTTTGCACATGGAATTAGTAGGATGCAAGATGCCATGAATCCCAGAGCCTGCAGGATTTTCCTTGTAGTCAGCCTGGTGAAATTTGCTAGTTTTCTGAAGTATTGAGTTAGTTGCCCCTGTTTCTCTGGCGTGAGGTAAGCCATCTGGGTGTGTGTGTCCAAGTTGGCACCCAGGAAAATTATTTTTTTGAGAGGGTATTAGCCTTGATTTCTGTTTGTTGACTGTGTACCCCAGAGAATTCAACAACATTATTACAAAAGCCAGATGTTTCAGAAGTATGTGCTTGCTGTCCGCTTGGATCAGGCAGTCATCCAAATATAGGTTCATAGGTTCATACTAGGCTATCTGCCCTAGGGCATTTATAAGCCTAGCCAGAGTGTGTGTGGCTTTCACCACCCCTTAGGATGAGACTACTATACCCATTAGTTTGCTGTGCCTCTGTCCAGCAGTGATACAGAGATGATTCCCGGGGTAAACCTACGATCTCCCATCCACTCGTCAAGATTTCTCTTGAACAGAGTCAGTGAGGGGCTCTGCCTCACATGGACTGGGATTCTGTTCCATAGTGTAGGGAGTCTCTGGGTGATGAATCTGTCCCTCCAGCACGTCCTATTTATATCCGTGTTGAAGTTTAAGTCTCTTGCTCTCGTGGCTCTGGTGGATTTGGATTTTTTGAGGTGGAGCATGTCCATTAATTCCGGGTTGGACATGACCTTGTATGTCAGGCACAGATCACCTCTGAGCAGACGGTATGCGACTGAATAGAGCTGGAGTTTCTTCAGTCGGGCATCGTATGACATATGTTTGAGCCCCTTTATCCTTTTGGTGAGGAACTTTTGGGGTCTTTCCAACTGTTGCAGGTGTCGGGTAAGGTACATTCCGAATGGGGCGTTGTACTCAATCATTGGTCTGATAAGTGAAGAGTACAGGGGTACAATGACCTCTCCTGATCTGGATGTGAATCCCTTCATGATCAGGTGGGCAATGTAGAAGGTCTTCCTAACCACTTTGGCAATGTGAGTGTCAAAAGAGAGGTTATTATGGGTATATTTGTATCCCTTGAAGTCTGCAGTAGGCAATTACTGATGCCAGGCATTAAGTGAATACTCTGGGCGCAGTAGATAAGCCAAAGAGCAATGCAGAGAATTGATAATGGGTTGAACCTGCAAGAAATCTGAGGTATCTTCTGCAATTTTGTCTGATTGGGACATGCAGGTATGCCTCCTTGAGGTCCAATGTTACCAGCCAACACTCCTTGCCCAGCATGGGAAGAAGCTGCTGTAATGTGAGCATCTTGAATTTTGGCACGAGTAAAAATGTGTTTAGGATGGATAGGTCCAAAATAGGTCTCCAATCTTTTCCCTTGATTGGTACCAGGAATAGTCTGGAATAAAAACCTTGACCTTGTTCTTGAGTAGGTACCTCTTGAATAGCTTTCATGTCCATGAGATCTGAAATTTGTCTTTGTGCCTATGCCCTTTGATTGTGTGGCAGATTTGGCATGCCTCTCTTGTGGAAGGGTGTGAAAATGAAATCTGCAGCCTCTGTTCATAATGTCCAGGATCCATTTGTCTTTTGTGACAATATGCCAATTTTTTGAAAATAATGCCAGTTTTCCGCCTAAGGGTGCTGCCATTTGAGCCTTGCTTGGCATGCAAAGGGGAAAGTCAGTGGGTTTGCTTTCTGAATGGCTGTGAACTATCCTCACCACCTCTTTGTGTAGGAGCTTGCCATTGTCTGCCTCTAAATTATTCTTGAGCTTGCCCCCTGCCCCTCGGGAGCCTGCATCTACCTCTTTGGGGTCTGTCCATGGCTGGAAAGGACCAATTTTTGGAAGGCCAATTTCTACTGAAACATGGAGGTTGTACCTGTACAAAATCTTTCACTGTTTGCATTGATTTAGCCTTTTCCTCCATTTTCTTTAATACTTCCTCAGCTTTAACACCAAATAATACATCTTTTTGTAAGAGGGGCATCTAGTAATTTAGCTTTGACATGATCTGGTAAGGTTTGCTCCTTGAGCCAAGCATGTCTGCATATGACTGATCCTGTAACAGCAGCTCTACATGAGGCCTCTAGAGCATCAAAACCACATTGAAAGGTATGTTTACCCACTTGTTCTGCACTATGCAGAAAATCCTGCAACTCCTTAAAGTCTGGTTGTTCAGGTTGTGACATTTTGCTTCTCAACTGTGATAACAGAAACTGTTGGTACTTTAACATATGGAACTGGCAATTTAATGCCCTCATGGTTAAGGTGGCCGAGGTGTATACCTTTTTTTCCCCACCTTTCTAAAGCTCTGGAATCTCTCTCTGAAGGTAATGGATTTTTAGCAGTGGAGGCCTTAATTCCCTTGGGGCCCTGTGAGATAGTTTCTGGGTCAGCCGCATGGCTTTTGTATAAGAATTGGTGTGAGTCAGGAACCCGGTAGTACCTGTCAGGCTTGACTGGGGCTGGAGGTAGAGAGTCTGGGTTAAGGCAGGCCTCCGAATACACATCATCTAGTATGTTTAAGACAGGAGGTATAGTCAGAGGCCTGTGCTGAGAGAGCAAGAGAAAATCCCTAAGCCTTTTCTTGGAGTCTGAGTACTCTTGGCCTTCCCAGTGGAAGTGTTCCATCAAGGTATGCAAGTTTCCCTAAAAGAGTAATCCTCGGGGGGGGGGGGGGGGGCAGTGGGAATGGAATCCTCTGCATCAGAATCTTCAAAAGGGGAGTAAGAATGTTCCTGTTCATCCGAGTGCTCTGAAATAATGGAGGCCTGGTCCGAGGAGGGGGATTCTTCCTCCACTCTGGGCCTTTTGTCCGGGGGGCATTGAGAACCCCTGATAAGAGTAATTAAATCCTCAGCCATTTTAAGCATCTGTTTTTTAGGCATGGGGCCTGGAGAAGGGCCCTGTGTAGCTTGTCTCTTAGAATGCATGGCTGCTTTAGACTTAGTGAAAGCCTTGATGGAAAAAGAAGAGGAAGGCCTGAAGACACCTTGAGAGGAGGCAGACCTGTCTACATTCTGAGTTACACCACCTAGAGTGGCTTCGGTATCTGTAGTCGGGGTGTGGGCAGAGGAGCCTGCGACCTCGGGCACAGGAGACACCGCCAATGAAGTGTCGTCAGTAGGCAGGGGCTGCATAGGCGCCTCGCTGAGAACCGGACGACATGTAGTCGGCTTTGGCGTGGTGTCGGTAGAGGCTGCAGACCTAGTGTGTCGGTCCTTATCTTTGCGTCTTTTAGTCAAAACTGGAGTCAGAGTATCCGACGACATAATGTAGTTAAATTTTTTGCCAAAATAGTGCTGGGCAAACTCCGCCCGATGCTTAATGGTGCGTTTGTTGAATGTAGCACAAAAACGACAGAGCGAGACGTCGTGGTCTGGGCCTAAGCAAGGAATGCAGAGGGAATGAAAATCCTTATGCGGTATTTGCTTCCCACATGAAATACAATTATTAACTTTGTCTGACATGGGTCTGAGGCAAGAAAAGTTTCCCCAACGGGGTACTTAGCTTTCAAGAAGACTTAGGTTGCAAAATTTTCATAATTTCAGGAGCTGGCCGACCGGCACTTGCGAACTGCTTCTGCTTCGGGCACCGCGCGGCAAGAAAGATGGAAGAAAATGGCGTCAGCTGGTTCTTTTATACCCCTGTCGCACTGACGTCAGGGAAGAAGCGACAACCGACGCCGGACCTAGACTTTGGAATTTGGCCGACCGAGGACCTGCCTGACGACAGGAGAACCCATCTGTTATGACTGCAGCTGTATGCACGATGAACATGGAATGGAAATCCTTATGCGGTATTTGTTTCCCACAAGAAATGCAATTATTAACTTTGTCTGACATCGGTCTGAGGCAAGAAAAGTATCCCCAATGGGGTACTTGGCTTTCAAGAAGACTTCGGCTGAAAAATTTTCGTAAATCTCAGGAGCTGGCCGACCGGCACTTGCGAACTGCTTCTGCTTCGGGCACCGCGCGGCAAGAAAGACGGAAGAAAATGGCGTCGGCTGGTTCTTTTATACCCCTGCCGCACTGACGTAAGGGAAGAAGCGACGATAACCGATGCCGGACCTAGACTTTGGAATTCGCCCAACCGAGGACCTGCCTGACGGCAGGATAACCCATCTGTTATGACTGCAGCTGTATGCACGATGAACATCTGTTGCAGAGTCAGCATCTTGAATTTTGGAATGTCCAGGAATGTATTTAGAATGGATAAGTCTAGAATTGGACGCCATGATTGGTCTTTTCTGGGTACCAGGAAAAGTCTTGAATAAAAACCTTGTCCCTTTTCCTTTTCTGGTACAGGGTGAATAGCCCCCATATTCATGAGGGACATAACTTGTTTCTGGGCCTCTGCCCACTGATTTGGAGGCAGATCTGGCCATCTGTTTGAGACTGGCAATGTGTGGAAATGAAATCTGTATCCCTGGAATACTATATTTAAAATCCACTTGTCCTGGGTAATTAGATGCCAATTTTGTGCATGAAGTGCCAGTTTCCCCCCCAAAGGGGTTGCCAAAAGATAAGTGCTTGTTGATGGCAGAGGAAAGTCATTGAGACTGCTTACCGTAGGGAAGTGCCTTGCTACTTCCAGATTTGGAGGTGGAGGCACCCCATTGTTTTGTTCTCTAAGTTCCTTGTGACTGAAACATGGAGCCTTTGGAGTGTCTGGGTTTGACCTGAGCAGCTCTGGTGGGTACTGGAAAGGACCAAATCTTAGTAGGCCAGTGCCTACTGAACCTGGGCGGCTGCACTTCTAGGAAAGCTTTTACAGTTTGCATAGATTTAGCTTTGTCGTCCATCTTTTTCAAAACTTCTTCCGCCTTATTACCAAATAGACTGTCCTGTTGTAAAGGCACAGCCAACAATTTTGCTTTAACATGATCAGCAGATTTTGCTCCATGAACCAAGCATGCCTTCTTATCACAGATCCAGTTACAGCGGCCCTGCAAGAGGCCTCCAAGGAATCAAAACCACATTGCAAAGTATGCTTTCCAACTTGTTCAGCTGAAAGCAATAAATCCTGTAACTCTATTTTCCACACAGTCAGAAATCAACATCATTTTCTGTTTAAGTAAGCCCATGACATGCTGCTGATATTTAAGCATATGAAATTGACAGTTTAAAGCCCTGATTGCCAAGGTTGCAGTCGTGTAAACCTTCTTACCCCATCTATCCAGCGCCCTGGAGTCTCTATCAGAAAGGGTAGGATTTTTAGCAGCAGAAGCCTTAACACCCTTAGGACACTGAGAAATGGTTTCAGGGTCAGCTGTAGGGTTTTTAAAAAGGAATTTGTGGGAGTCAGAAAAGTACAGTTGTGTACACTTACCATAAATGTAGATGTTAGAGTGTATTCACTGTTGCAGTCATTACATTTGGGTAATCTGCTGGCAGGTTGCCCTCAGTTGGCCTGAAATCTGAAGTCTTGGGTCCTGCGTTGGTTGCCGTCGCCTCTTCCATGACGTCAGGTCGTCAGGGGTATAAAACAAGCAGCCTCAGTTTTCTTTAGTTTTTCTTAAACTAAATATACATACATCAGTATAAACTTTACCTTCATCTACAAGCAAATACACCGCATAGGTTGTAGAAGATGGAGAAGGAAAGATAAACTCCAGAATGAAAGGGGGATGGCAGGCGGGTAACCTGGACTGCAACAGTGAATACACTGTAGCATCTACATTTATGGTAAGTGTACACAACTGTACTAAGTTCTTCGTGTTTCACTGTTGCAGTCATTACATTTGGGTACAGTTCCAAAGCTATGGATGGTAGGCTGGAGCTAAACAGCATTAGGTGCGGCTATAAGGCCCTGCAGAACTGCAGTGGCAAAGCCTGCCCTGGACTTAGACTAGAGAGGCAAATGATAATGCTTTGTAAAGGTGTGAACAGAACTCAAAGTAGCAGCCTCTAGAATGTCTTTGGTTGGTACTCCTCTGACAAAGGCTGCTGAAGTAGCTGTAGGTCTGGCGGATTGAGACCTAATGCCCTTGGGCACAGGTTTGCCATGGTGTAAGTAGCAGAAATGAATGCAGTGGCTTATGCACTTTGAAATAGTCTGCTTTGAAATAGCCTTTCATTCTGATCCTGCAGCATATGTCACTAGTAATTGCTTAGTTTTTCTTAGAGCTTTAGTCCTGCTCAAGTAGAATCTTAGCTGTCTGTGTACATCCAAGGAATGCAGAATTCTCTCCCCCTTGTTCTGCGGATTTGGATAAAAAGTTGGCAGATGAATAGTTTGGTTAAGAGCCACACTGGAAACCACCTTAGGAATAAATGAAGGATTTGTTCTCAGACACACCCCGTCTGGGTAAAATATGATAAAAGGCTCCACAGCCACGAGGGCCTGTAGCTCTGAGACTCTTCTTGCTGAAGTAATTGCTAACAGTACAGCTGTTTTCCGTGATAAGAACTTTGTATCAGCAGTAGCGGCCGGTTCAAATGGAGGCAGGGTGAGCTTTTCCAACACATAATTGAGGTCCCATGCAGGTACTGGTGATCTTCTAGGAGGCCTTAGATTTTTGGCTCCTCTAAGATACTGCTTTAGTAAAGAATGAGAGAAGATTGGTGGCTCTGTATTGTAATGAATCGGACTGGCAGAGGCATGGATTTTAATTCATGAGAAAGATAGGCCTTTGTCAAGTATTGTAATACCCGAGAAATATTTGGTTCTGCTGTATATCAGTTCCTTGTGCTGGATTCTAAGCACAGAATCTCTTCCATTTATCAGCATACTATTTTATAGTACTCGGACTTCTGGCTTCCAAAATGACACCCATTACAGCTTTACTGAGAGGTGTTATTTGTATAACTACATGATCAGCCATGCTGCCAGGTTCAGTGTCTGGGGTTGGTTGTGCAGGATCGGATTGTTTTGCTGGGACAGTAGTTGAGGTCTGTGAGGTAAGATCCAAGCTGGGTATTGAAACAAGTTCCTTAGGATTGGGTACCAGTATTGGCGGGGTCAGTCCGGGGCAATTAGTATCATCTTTGGTTTCTCTTTTCTGACTTTTAGTAGGACCTTGGGAAGAAGAGGCAGAGGTGGAAAGGCGTAAACGGATAGGTTTTTCCAACTGAAGGATAGGGCGTCCACTTTCCATGCTTGTCTGTGATAAGTTCTTGTGCAGAACCTTTTCAATTGATAATTTTAAGGAGAGGCAAATAGATCTATGTCCGAGCTCCCCCATTTCTTTGTTATCATGCTGAAGACTGTAGATCTAGTTTCCACTCGTGAGGGTCCATAAGGTTTCTGCTTAAATCGTCTGCCAGAGTATTTTGTTTTCCTGGCAGGAACTGAGCTTGAATACGTACTTGGCAAGTCAAAGCTGTGTCTCACAGTGCCATGGCTAATCTGCAAAGGGGGTACGAGTGCGTGCCCCTCTGCTTGTTTATATACCACATAACCGTGGTGGCGTCCATCTTTAATCAGTAGTTGTCCTGGATGAAGCAAGTCCTTGAAGGCTGTCAAGGCATTTTGAACAGCTAGCATCTCTTTCTGGTTGATATGTAGATGCATTTGTTTTGGGGTCCATACGCCCTGAAAGCATCTTCCCACCATGTGGGCCCCCCCAGGCATAATCTGATGCGTCTGTTAAGGTCTGGCTGGCAGGGGGGAGAGTGAAGGCCCGTCCCATGTTTTGGTGACATGCCTTTGCCCACCATAGAAACTCCTGTTGTAGGCAGGGAATGAGAGGAATCATTGTTTCCAGACTGTGACAATGTCGACTCCTTAAACTTTTTAGGTACCATTGAAGTTTCCTCATATGCAGTCTTGCATATGGAATCAGTAGGATGCAGGATGCCACGAAGCCCAAAAACCTGCAGAGTTTGTCTTGCAGATAACTGGGTTTTTGTTGCCATCAGTTTAAAGTAAGTAGTCAGTTACCTTTGTTTGTCTGGCGTGAGGTAAGCCATCTGGGCAGTTGTATTCAAGCTTGCACCCAGGAATGTTATCTTTTGAGAGGGTAGCAGTTGTGATTTCTTTTCATTTATCATGCACCCTAGGCAGGTTAGAAGCCTTTTCACAAATGCCAGGTGTTGAAGAAGAATGTCCTTGTTCTCTGCTTGAATGAGACAGTCGTCCAAGTAAGGATATATCTGTATACGTCTTTGTCTGCAAAAAGCAATTACTGGTGCCAGGCACTTTGTAAAGACCCTGGGTGCAGTAAATAAGCCAAAGGGCAGTTGCAGAGAATTAATTATTCTCAGAGAATGCATTAAGTAATGCATTAAGCCAGCCTTGAATCTGAGGTATCTTCTGCACGATTTCCTTATTGGGACATGCAGGTATGCCTCTTAAGTCTAATGTCACCAGACAAGCATTCTTGCTCAGCATGGGCAGAAGCTGCTGCAAAGTCAGCATTTTGAATTTTGGAATGTCCAGGTATGTGTTTAAAATTGGTAAATCCAGTACAGGCCGCCAGGCCTTGTCCTTTCTGGGTACCAATATCAGTCTTGAGTAAAAACCTTGTCCTTTTTCCTGTTCTGGTACTGGCTAAATGGCCCCCATATCCATGAGGGACGCAACCCGTTTCTGTACCTCTGCCCATTGATTTTTTTGGCAGATCCAGCCAACCGTTTGCCATTGGCAGAGTATGGAAATGGAAATCTGTATCCCTGTGATACTATGTTTAGCACTCACCTGTCCTAGGTTATTAACTGCCAATTTTGCGCAAAAAGTGCTAATTTTCCTCCTAAGGGTGCTGCCAAAAGGTAAGTGCTTGGTGAAGGCAGAGGGAAGTCATTGGGACTGTTTTCTGTAGGTTTGCACTTCATCTCCTCCAGATTTGGAGGTAGAAGTGCCCCATTGCTTTGACCTGTATGAATCTTGTGCCTGGTATCTGGAACCTTTAGGGCATCTGGATGTGCCCCTTTGAGCTCTGACAAAGGAAAGGACCAATTTTTTGTAGGCCAGTGTCTACTGAATCTTGGTGGCTGCACTTGTAAGACGTCTTTTACAGTTTTCATACACTTAGCTTTGTCTTCCCATTTTCTTTAAAACCTCTTCTGCCTTAATACTAAACAGTGTATCAAGCTGCAAAGGTGCATCCAGTAATTTAGCTTTAACATGATCAGGCAAATTTTGCTCTCTTAGCCAGGCATGCCTCCTAATCACAGATCCAGTAACTGCTGCCTTGCAGGAGTCCTCTAAAGAATCAAAACCACATTGCAAAGTAAGCTTTCCAACCTGTTCAGCTGCATGTAATAATTCCTGCAATGCTTTATTTTCTGCACATTCAGAAATCAACATAATTTTCCGTTTCAGCAATCCCATAACATGTTGTTGATACTTGAACATATGAAACTGGCAGTTTAAGGCCCTAATTGCCAAGGTTGCATATGTATAAACCTTTTTTCCTCATCTATCCAGCGCCCTTGAATCTCTGTCAGAGGGGGTAGGATTTTTTGCTGTTGAGGCCTTAACTACCTTTGGACCCTGTGAAATAGTTTCAGGATCAGCAGCAGGGTTTCTAAATAAAAATTTGAGAGAGTCAGGAACCCTGTAATATCGGTCAGGCTTGCTGGGAGCCAGAGGTAAGGAGTCAGGTATCAAGCTTGACTCCGAAAACACATCATCCACAATGTCTAAAACAGGGGGTATTGCTAAAGGCCTGTGCTGAGGAAAAAGGAAATCCCTGAGACTCTCTTGATTCTGAGAAATCTTGACTCTCCCAGTGAAAATGCTCCCTCAAAGTATGCAAGGTTTCTCCAAATGAATAATCCTCAGGAGGTGATGCAGATGGTATGGACTCCTCTGCATCAGAATCCTCATAGGGAGGTATAGAGAATTCCTTATCAGAAGAGGAAATAGAAGAAATAGAAACCTGATCTGAAGATTCATAATCAGTGTCTTGCCTAGGCCTCTTATCAGGAGGGGGATGGGAACTCCTGATCAAGGTAATAATGTCTTCAGCCATTTTAATCTGTTTTTTAGGCATAGCAGCCTATGCACGTGGCTCATGCGTCAGTTTTTTAGTTTTAGAAGTTGCTTTTGTCTTTGGTTTTGTAGCTGTCGGTTTGATATAAAAATGTTGAGGCCTGTATACACCCTCAGAAGCCAGTGCCTGCTCAGCGGCTCTGGACTCATCCGAGGGAGATACATCTGTGGGTCCAATACTTTGAGTATCTTACGGCGTGCCGAACTCCACATGGGTTTCTGTAGGGGCCTGCGACTCGAAAGTAGCGGGTAACAGGGGCTGCGAAAGCGCCCGAATACCAGCAAACCGGCGACTGGCTTAGGAGAAGCTTTGTCGGTTTTGGACCTCGACTGTCTGTCTCTGTCCTTTTCTTTGCGTTTTTTTTATGTACTCCGGTAGTTTGACTGCTATCCAATGACATTTCTGGGTAGTTAAATCAGTTTCCAAAATACTTTGAGGCAAAAATATACAGATGCTTAATAGTGCGTTGGTTAAATCTAGCACAAAACTGACAGCCAGGCACGTTGTGATCAGGACCTAGGCAAGGAATACAGTATAAATGGAAATCCTTATGAGGTATTTGCTTCCCACAAGTAATACAATTATTAACTTTTTCTGACATCAGTATGGAGCAAGAAAAAAAAGTTTCCCCAACGGGGTACTTTTTAGTGAAGACTTCGGTTCTGAAACTCAAACTCAAATTTTTCAGGAGTCTGCCGACCGGCACTTGCGAAATGCTTCTGCTTCGGGCACCGCGTGGAAAGAAAGACTGAAGAAAATGGCGCTGGCTGCTTGTTTTATAGACCTGACGTCATGGAAGAGGAGACAGCAACCGACGCAGGACCCAAGACTTTGGAATTCAGGCCGACTGAGGGCAACCTGCCAGTAGAGTACCCAAATGTAATGACTGCAACAGTGAAACACGAAGAACATCCCTGTAACATCTGTCTGGCATGCTAGGAGCCGGAGGCAGGGAATCAGGAGCCATGCTGGATTCTGAGAAAACATAATCAACAATGTCGAGAACAAGAGGTATAGCCAAAGGCCTATGCTGAGGAAGAAGGAGGAAATCCCCAAGCCTCTTTTTATATTCTGAGAAATCCTGACTCTCCCAGTGAAAATGTTCCCTTAAGGTATGCAAAGTTTCTCCAAAAAAAAATCCTCAGGAGGAGAAGCAGAAGGGATGGATTCTTCTGCATCAGAGTCCTCATAAGGTGGAATAGATAATTCCTGATCAGAAGAAACAGAAACCTGATCTCATGATTCATAATCAGTGCCTTGCCTAGGCCTCTTAGCAGGAGGGGGATGGGAACCCCTGATCAAGGTAATTAAATCCTCAGCCATTCTGATAATTTGTTTTTAGGCATAGGGGCCTGTGCACGTGGCCCAAGCATCATTTTTGTAGACATAGAAGTTGATTTTTGGCCTAGGTTTTAAAGATGGCGTTGGTTTAATATACAACTCTTTAGGCCTGAAAACACCCTCAGAAGCCAGTGCCTGCTCAGCGGCTCCGGACCCATCTAAGGTAGAGACATCCACGAGTTCAATACTTAAAGTGTCTCACGGCATACTGGACTCCAAATGGGTCTCAGTAGAGGCCTGCGAATCAAAAGTAGCGGGCATCAGGGACTGGGAAAGCGCCTCATTGAGTACCGGCGAACTGGCGACTGGCTTACGAGAAGCTTCGTCGTCTGTTTTGGACCTAGACTGTCTGTCTTTTTCTTTGCGTTTGTGTATTCCGGTAGTCGGATTGCTAACCAATGACATTTCTGGATAGTTAAATCTTGAGCCAAAATATTTAGATGCAAAAATATACACATGCTTAATAGTGCGTTGATTAAATTTAGCACAAAACCGACAACAAGGCACATTGTGGTCAGGGCCTAGGCAAGGAATACAGTACAAATGAAAATCCTTATGAGGTATTTGCTTCCCACAAGTAATATAATTATTAACTTTTACTGACATCGGTAAGGAGCAAGAAAAGGTTCCCCAACAGGGTACTTAGCTTTAGGGTGAAGACTTCGGTTCTGAAACTCGAAAACGAAAAATTCAGAAGTCTGCCAACCAGCACTTGCAAACTGCTTCGGGCACCGCGCGGCAAGAAAGACTGATGAAAATGGCGATGGCTGCATGTTTTATACCCCTGACGGCCTGACGTCATGGAAGAAGGGACAGCAACAGACACAGGACCCAAGAACTTTTTTGTTAATCAGGCCGACTGAGGGCAACCTGCCAGCAGATTACCCAAATGTAATGACTGCAACAGTGAAATACGAAGAACATCAAGGTGTACCAATTTCAGAAAAACAGTTCAAATAAGCAGGCACAATAAGCCTTTAACCAAAAACTCCCAGCTCAGAAGGGCAGAATCTACCCTCTCCTCCCACAAGAGTGCAGACCATACCTTCTTAATGTAAAACAACTGGTCTGAAGCCCAAGTGCTTCAACCAAAGGCTTAGAACAGCAGTTACAAGGTACAGGAAATATTGCATAAGTTATTGTCAGAATTGGATAGGTTGGGAATTGAAACCATATATTAGCGTGCATATATTGAAAAAGTACAGTTTTGTACCTACCATAAATGTAGATGTTCGAAGATCCACATTGCTGCAGTCCTTACACTTGGGTAGTCCGCTGTCCTCGGTCGGCCCGAATATCAAAGTATAAGGCTGACGTCGGTCAAGGCGCATTTGACTGACCTCAGGACGTCAGGGTACAAATGCGCATGACCGACGTCATATCCTCAGTCTTTTCTTGCCCCAGATGTCAGAAGACCCTAAAAAGAAAGGTCCAAACCAAAAGACAGCAAACAAACAACCAACCATCCTAGCACTAAAAATATGTACAATATATACAATATATACAATATACCCCATATTGACAACCCAACCCACACAACCGCCTCTAACTACAGAGGGAAGGAGGGAGGAGAATTGGACTGCAGCAATGTGGATCTTCGAACATCTACATTTATGGTAGGTACAAAACTGTACTATGTTCTTCATCTCACATTGCTGCAGTCCTTACACTTGGGTAGAATCCCAAAGCAGAGGTAAGGGAGGATGGCCAAACTATAAGGAAGCAGGAGCTGCCAAAATGCCCTGCAAAACAGCAGTGGCAAAACCAGCCCTAGATTTAGAATAAAGTGGTAGGTGATAATGCCTAGAGAAAGTATGCACTGAACTCCAAGTAGCTGCCTCCAAAATATCCTTAGTTGCCACCCCTCAAAAAGCTGTCGAAGTGGCAGTAGCCCTAGTGGAATGAGGCCTAATCCCAGCTGGAATCTCCTTGCCATGATGGGAATAACAGAAAGTAATGCAAAACCCACTCCACTTAGAAATAGTTTGTTTTGACACAGGCTTGCCCTGAGAACTCAAAGCAAAAGAAACAAATAACTGCTGAGACTGCCTGAACCCTTTAGTTCTGTCCAAATAATATCGCAACTGCCTGTGTACATCTAACGTGTGCAAAATCTTTTCCCCTTGATTTTGGGGGTTTGTATAAAAAGTAGGCAAATGAATAGTTTGGTTTAAAGCCACACTAGAAACCACTTTAGGCATAAAGGAAGGATTAGTACGTAAAGATACCCTATCCTTATGAAAAATTAAGAAAGGCTCAACCGCCATAAGGGCCTGCAACTCAGAAACCCGTCTTGCAGAGGTAATGGCCAACAAAAAAGCAGTCTTCCATGATAAATATTTCAACTCGGTAGTAGCTGCAGGCTCAAAAGGTTGTAGAGTAAGTTTCTCCAACACAAAATTGAGATCCCAAGCAGGAGTAGGAGCTCTACGTGGGGGTCTTATATTCTTTGCCCCTCTAAGAAATTGCTTGAGCAAAGGATGAGAAAACAATGGTGGGTCACAATCATAGTGAGCAAATTGCTGCAGCATGAACCTTAATAGAAGAGAAGGACAAACCTTTGTCCAGTAACTCAGTAAGATATTGAAGAGCCACACTTAAATTAGGCTCAGAAACATCCAAATCCTTTGCTGCACTCCAAAATAAAAATCTCTTCCATTTATCTGCGTACACTTTCCTTGTACTAGGCCTTCTAGCTTCCAAAATAACATTCAAAACTTGTTGTGGAAGTTGAGACCCACTATGGTTCAAAACAGAATATGCCAGGCTGTTAGATGGAGAGTGAAGCTTGACATTGAGCAAATGACTGTCCTCCTGAGACAACAGGTGTGGAATCGAAGGCAAAGGCCATGGAGGCTCCCGTACCAGGCTTCTCAGTAATGGGTACCAATGCTGTCGAGGCCAATCTGGAGCTATCAAAATCATCCTTGGCTTGTCCTGTCTGGCCTTTAGTAGTACCTTTGGGAGGAGAGGCAGAGGTGGAGAGGCAGAGGTGGAAAGGCATACACATGAAGATTGCTCCAATTGAAAGAAAGAGCATCCACTTTCCAAGCTGTGGGATGAAAAGTACAGTTTTGTACCTACCATAAATGTAGATGTTCGAGGATTCCATTGCTGCAGTCCTTACTATTGGGTATAGTCCGTCCAGTCGCCCGAATACCAGAGTATATTGCGTATAAGGCTGGCGTCAGGGCGGGTACTAATGCGCATGACCGACGCCATTTCCTCAGTCTTTTCTTGCCCCAGATGTCAGAAGACCCAAAAAGACAAAACCCAAAAAACCTGCACCAAAACATGTACAATATATACAAGAATATATACAAAAATATAAGCATGTAAACTCACCTACACAACCACCCCTAAACACAGAGGGAAGGAGGGCAATGGAATCCTCGAACATCTACATTTATGGTAGGTACAAAACTGTACTATGTTCTTCGCTTTCCATTGCTGCAGTCCTTACTATTGGGTAGAATCCCAAAGCAGAGGTAAGGGAGGCTGGCAAATCATAAAGAAGTAGGAGCTGACAACATGCCTTGCAAAACAGCTGTGGCAAAACCAGCCCTAGACTTAGAGTAGATAGGAAGGTGATAATGCTTAGAGAAAGTATGCACTGAACTCCAAGTAGCTGCTTCCAAAATATCCTTAGTTGCCCCCTTAGAAATGCTGTTGAAGTGGCAGTAGCCCTAGTGGAATGAGGCCTAATCCCAGCTGGAATCTCCTTGCCATGATGGGAATAACAAAATGCAATGCAAAAGCCAATCCACCTAGAAATAGTTTGTTTAGACACAGGCTTGCCCTGTGAACTCAAAGCAAAAGAAACAAACAACTGCTGAGACTGCCTAAAATCCTTAGTCCTGCTCAAATAACAACGCAATTGCCTGTGTACATCTAAAGTGTGCAAAATCTTTTCCCCTTTATTTTGAGGATCTGCATAAAACGTAGGCAAATGAATAGTTTGGTTTAAAGCCACACTAGAAACCACCTTAGGCATAAAGGAAGGATTAGTAATGATACCCTATCCTTATGGAAAATCAAAAAAGGGCTCTACTGTCATAAGGGCCTGCAACTCAGACACCCTTCTTGCAGAAGTAATAGCCAACAGAAAAGCAGTCTTCCATGACAAGTATTTCAATTCAGCAGTAGCTGCAGGCTCAAAAGGTTGTAGAGTAAGTTTTTCCAACACAAAATTGAGATCCCAAGCAGGAGTAGGAGCTCTACGTGGGGGTCTTATATTCTTTGCCCCTAAGAAACTGCTTGAACAAAGGATGAAAACAAAGGTGGGTCACAATCATAGTGAGCTGAAATTGCTGCAGCATGAATCTTAATGGAAGAGAAGGACAAACCTTTGTCCAATAACTCAGTAAGATATTGAAGAGCCACACTCAAATTAGGCTCAGAAATCTCCAAATTCTTTGCTGTACTCCAAAATAAAAATCTCTTCCATTTTTCATGACACTCTCCTTGTACTAGGTCTTCTAGCTTCCATAATCACATTTAAAACTTGTTGAGGAAGTTGAGACCTGCTGTGTTTCAACACAGAATATGCCAGGCTGTTAGATGAAGAGAGTGAAGCTTGACATTGAGCAGATGACCGTCCTTCTGAGATAACAGATGAGGAATCAGAGGTAAAGGCCATGGAGGCTTCTTTACCAGACTCCGTAGTAGTGGGTACCAGTGTTGCCGAGGCCAATCTGGAGCTATCAAAATCATCCTTGGCCTGTCTTGTCTGACCTTTAAGAGTACCTTTGGAAGAAGAGGTAGAGGTGGAAAGGCATACACATGAAGGTTTTTCCAAGTGAAAGACAGAGCATCCACTTTCCAAGCTGTGTGATGAAACCCTTTGTGCAATACTTTGGCAGCTGGTGGTTTAGTGGAGAAGAACAGATCTATGTCTGGAGTTCCCATGACACTGTCAATTTCTGAAATACATGAAGATCCAGTTTCCACTGTGGGGATCCATGATTTGTCTGCTTAACACATCTGCTAAGGAGTTCTGTGCTCCTGGCAGAAACCTTGCCTGAAGAGTTAGTTGCAAGCTTAGCGCAGTCTCCCATAAAATCATTGCTTGCCTGCATAGAGGATAAGAATGTGTTCCCCTTGCTTGTTGATGTACCACATGACAGTTGTGTTGTCTGTTAGAATCAACACCTGCCCTGGAAGAAGTAACTCCTTGAAAGCCATTAATGCAAACTGGACTGCTAACATCTCCTTCATGTTGATATGTAGATGCTGTAGTCTGGCAGGCCACTTGTCTTGTATCCACTTTCCATTTAGATGAGCTCCCAAGCAATGTCCGAGGCATCTGTCGTTAAAATCTGACTTGCCTCTGGCCGGGTCACAGAGAGTCCCTTGTTTAGGTGACATTCCTGAGCCCACCACAAGAATTCTTTTGAAGGCAAGGTATTATTTGAATGACAGTGTCCAAATCCTGGCAGTGCTGTGTCCATACATTTTGAGATACCATTGTAGCTTCCTCATATGCAGTTTGGCATTGGGAAGCACCAGAATACAAGATGCCATGAACCCTAATGCTTGAAGGACTGTCCTTGCAGTCAGCACGGACTGATGAGATAGTTGATGGAAGTAAAGTGACAGACTCTTTTGTTTGTCCGGGGTTAAAAAGGCCATCTGGGCTGCTGTATTCAGTCTCACACCCAGAAAGCACATGTCTTGAGAGGGTACTAGACTGGACTTTATTTCGTTCACAGAATACCCTAGGCATCTTAGCACTGCTATAACATATTCCAGATGCTGTAGAAGGTCTTCCTTTCTTGAGCCAAAATCAGGCAGTCGTCCAAGTAACGATAGATTTGAATTCCTTGAAGCCTGAAGTAAGCTATCACTGGAGCCAGAACCTTTGTGAATACTCTGGGCGCAGTAGATAAGCCAAAGGGCAATGCAGAGAACTGATAATGAGAATTTCCAGCTCGAAACCGCAGATACTTCCTGCAACTTAGTCTTATAGGCACATGAAGGTAAGCTTCCTTGAGATCTAAAGTTACCATCCAGTGATCTTTGCCCAGCAGAGGTAAAAGCTGTTGTAACGTCAACATCTTGAACTTGGGAATGTCCAGAAAAGTGTTGAGGAGAGATAAATCCAAAATCGGTCTCCACGTGTTCCCCTTCTTTGGTACTAGGAACAGGCGAGAATAAAATCCTAGGCCCCTTTCTGATACAGGGACTGGCTGAATGGCCCCCATCTGGAGTAACTGAGAAACTTGCTTGTGAGCCTCCTTTCTTTGTGGAGGAGGAACGTCTGGCATGCCTTTGAAAGGGGGCATTGTATGGAAATAAAATCTGTAACCGTGGTGAATGATATCCAACACCCATTTGTCTTGAGTAATTAAATCCCAATTTTCTTTGAAAAGAGACAGTCTTCCTCCCAAAGGAGCTGCCAGACGAGAATCTACTGGCAGCTGAAAAGACAGGTCATTGGGTCTGTTTAAAAGGACTGACCCCTGCCCTCACCAGAAGTCTGAGCAGGTGAACTCCCTGTTCTAGGCCTAAAGAACCTTGAGCCCTGCCCTACCACGTCTAGACCTACCCCTAGACTGGGAATCATAAGCAGGATATGTCCACCCCTTAGCAGGCCAATTTCTACTAAACTTCGGAGGCTGCACCTGCAAAAATCTTTAACAGTTTGCATAGACTTAGCTTTGTCCTCCATTTTCTTTAAAACTGCTTCCACAGGCGATCCAAACAACACATCAGACTGTAAAGGAGCATCCAAAATCCTTGTCTTAACATGCTCAGCTAAATTCTGATCCTTCAACCAGGCATGCCTGCGAAGAACAGAACTAGTAGCAGCCACCCTCGAGGAGGCCTGTACAGCATCAAAACCACATTGCAAAGAATGCTTACCCACTTGTTCAGACACATGAACCAAATCCAGCAACTCTTTACACTCAATACCTTCCGCCAAAGCATCCACCTTAGATTTTAATTGTGAAAGGAGATAATTCTGATATTTTAGCATGTGAAACTGACAATTCAACGCTCTCATGGCTAGAGTGGAAGAAGTATACACTTTCTTTCCTCACCTATCCAAAGCCCTTGCCTCTTTATCAGTGGGAACAGGATTTTTAACCACAGAAGCCTTAACACCTTTAGGCCCCTGAGAAATAGTTTCTGGGTCCGCCTAGGACTCAAACAAATACTTATGAGCTTGGGCACCCTATAATACCTATCAGGCTTAACAGGAGCAGGAGGCAAAGAGTCAGGGTTCAGGGAAGCCTCTGCAAAACATCTTCCACCACATTCAACACAGGAGGAATAGCTAAGGGCCTATGCTGGGGTAAAACAAGAATTCCCTAAGCCTTTCCTGGAATCAGAGTAATCCTGGCCTTCCCATTTAAAGTGCTCCTCATGGAATGCAGAGTCTCTGAAAATGAGAAATCCTCAGGAGGAGAAGCTGTAGGAGTGGAATCATCCACATCAGAATCAGAATAAGTAGGATACTCCTGCAAGTCTTCCGCAGAAGACTCTGAAGCCTCTGAACACGGTTCAAAACTATCAAACTGTTCCACCCTAGGCCTCTTATCAGGCGGGGCATAGAACCTCTAATCATAGTAATCAAATCTTCTGCCATTTTAAGCATATGTTTCTTAGGTACAGAACCCAAATGCTAGGAGAAGCCCCCACTGAAGCTGAACTAGGCCTACCTCTCAAAGAAGTTTTGGCAACAGAAGGAGAGGCTCTAACTACCTTGGGAAGAGAGGGAAGAACAGTTACCTGAGAAGTCCCTCAGGCTGGCCTACCTCCTGAGAAGGCACATCGTGTAACAGTAAAGTTTCTGCCTGAGACTCCATGGAAACTCCTGGCAAAACCTCTGGCTCCACTGAGTTTCTAAAGAACCGACATCCGGGACTGCCGGTTCATCAACCCTAGGCTTCACTGTTTTGTCCTTGCGCTCTTGGGAGCATCCGGCGGCATTTTATAATTGCAACGCTTCCCAAACACTAACCTGGCACAGTCTAACCTCCTCTTAATAGGGCGTTTGTTAAACCTAGCACAAGAGCGGCAACCAACAACGCCGTGCTCAGGCCCTAAACAAGGTATACACAAGGTATGGTAATCCCTATGAGGTATCTGTTTCCCACAAGAAATACAGTTATTCACTTTTTCTGACATCCGAAAATACTGAGGCAAGAAAACCAAAATGTTCCCCACGGTACTTAGCCAACTCTGTTTCGGTCTGAAACTCCGGTTTCGGAAATATTTCAGAACGCCAACCTGCACTCGCAAAACTGCTTCTGCATCGGACCATGCGGCAAAAAAGACTGAGGATATGACGTCGGTCATGCGCATTAGTACCCTGACGCATTGGCGCCAGTCTAATGCGCGCTGACCGGGCCGCCCTTATACTCTGGTATTCGGGCCGACTGGACGCGGACTATACCCAATAGTAAGGACTGCAGCAATGGAAAACGAAGAACATCCTTTTCGTGCAAAACTTTGGCAGCTGGTGGTTTAGTGGAGAAGCGAACAGATCTATGTCTGGAGTTCCCCATGACACTGTCAATTTCTGAAATACATGAGGATCCAATTTCCACTCGTGGGGATCCATAATTTGTCTGCTCAACACATCTGCTAAGGAGTTCTGTGCTCCCGGCAGAAACCTTGCCTGAAGATTTAGCTGTAAACTGAGAGCCGTCTCCCACAAAATCATTGCTTGCCTGCATAGAGGATAAGAATGTGTTCCCCCTTGCTTGTTGATGTACCACATGACAGTTGTGTTGTCTGTTAGAATCAACACCTGCCCTGGAAGAAGTAAATCCTTGAAAGCTATTAATGCAAACTGGACTGCTAACATCTCCTTCAGGTTGATATGTAGATGTTGTAGTCTGGCAGGCCACTTGTCTTGTATCCACTTTCCATTCAGATGAGCTCCCAAGCTTTGTCTGAGGCATCTGTCGTTAGAATCTGACTCGCCTCTGGCCGGGTCACAGAGAGTCCCTTGTTTAGGTGACATTCCTGAGCCCACCACAACAATTCCTTTTGAATGCAAGGTATTATTTGAATGACAGTGACCAGATCCTGGCAGTGCTGTGTCCATACATTTTTGAGATACCATTGTAACTTCCTCATATGCAGTTTGGCATTGGGAAGCACCAGAATACAAGATGCCATGAACCCCAAGGCTTGAAGGACTGTCCTTGCAGTCAGCCTGGACAGATGAGACAATTGATGAAAGTAAAGGGAAAGATTCTTTTGTTTGTCCGGGGTCAAAAAGGCCATCTGGGATGCTGTATTCAGTCTTACACGCAGAAAGCACATGTCCTGAGAGGGTACTAGACTGGACTTTATCTCGCTCATAGAATACCCCAGGCATCTTAGCACTGCTATCACATATTCCAAATGATGAAGAAGCTCGTCCCTTCCTTGAGCCAGAATCAGGCAATCGTCCAAATAAGGATAGATTTGTATTCCTTTTAGCCTGAGGAAAGCTATCACTGGAGCCAGAACCTTCGTGAACACTCTGGGCAGTAGATAAGCCAAAGGGCAATGCAGAGAACTGATAATGAGAAGTCCCAGCCCGAAAACGCAGATACTTCCTGCAACTCAGTCTGATAGGAACATGAAGGTACGCCTCCTTGAGATCCAAAGTTACCATCCAATGATCTTTGCCCAGCAGAGGTAAAAGCTGTTGTAACGTCAACATTTTGAACTTGGGAATGTCCAGATAAGTGTTGAGGGTAGATAAATCCAAAATTGGTCTCCACGTGTTCCCTTTCTTTGGTACTAGGAACAGGCGAGAATAAAATCCTAGGCCCACTTCTGGCATAGGGACCGGCTGTATGGCCCCTATTTGAAGTAACAGAGAAATTTGTTTGTGAGCCTCTATTCTTTGCTGAGGAGGAACGTCTGGCATGCCTTTGAAAGGAGGCAAGGTATGGAAATAAAACCTGTAACCGTGGTGTATGATATCCAATACCCATCTGTCTTGGGTAATTAAACTCCAATTTTCCTTGAAGAGTGCCAATCTTCCTCCCAAAGGTGCTGCCAGACGAGAAGTCTCTGGCAGCTGAAAAGGTAAGTCATTGGGTCTGTTTAAGAAAGGACTGACCCCTGCCCTCACCCGAAGACTGTGCAGGTGAACTCCCTGTTCTAGGCCTGAAAGAGCCCTGAGCTCTGCCCCTACCACGTCTAGACCTACCCCTAGACTGGGAATCATAAGAAGGATACGTCCATCCCTTGGTAGGCCAATTTCTACTAAACCTCGGAGGCTGAACCTGCAAAAAATCTTTAACAGTCTGCATAGACTTAGCTTGGTCTTCCATTTTCTTTAAGACTGCCTCAACAGGAGAACCAAACAACACATCAGATTGTAAAGGAGCATCTAAAATCCTTGTTTTAACATGGTCAGATAAATTCTGATCCCTCAGCCAGGCATGCCTGCGAAGAACTGACCCAGTGGCGGCCACCCTAGACGAGGCCTGTACAGCATCAAAACCACATTGCAAAGAATGCTTACCCACCTGTTCAGAAACATGTACTAAATCTTGTAACTCTTTACACTCAATACCTTCCGCCAGAGCATCTACCTTAGACTTCAATTGTGAAAGGAGATAGTTTTGGTATTTCAACATGTGAAACTGGCAATTCAAAGCCCTCATAGCTAGGGTGGAGGAAGTATAAACTTTCTTTCCCCATCTATCCAAAGCCCTGGCCTCTTTATCTGGAGGAACCGGATTTTTGACAACAGAAGCTTTAACACCTTTAGGCCCCTGACTAACAGTTTCTGGGTCTGCCCTAGGACTCTTAAAAAAGATACTTATGAGCTTCAGGCACCCTGTAATACCTATCCGGTTTAACAGGAGCAGGAGGCAAAGAATCAGGATTAAGAGAAGCCTCTGCAAAAACATCTTCCACCACATCCAGAACAGGAGATATAGCCAAAGGCCTATGCTGGGGTAAAAACAAAAATTCCCTAAGCCTTTTCCTGGAATCAGAGAAGTCCTGACCTTCCCACTTAAAATGCTCCCTCATGGAATGAAGAGTCTCTGAAAAAGAAAAATCCTCAGGAGGAGAAGCAGAAGGAGTAGAATCATCCACAACAGAATCAGAAGGAGAATACTCCTGCAAGTCTTCAGCCGAAGACTCTGAAACATCCGAAGCCTGCTCAAAACTCCCTAGCTCAGGTTCCACCCTAGGTCTCTTATCAGGAGGGGGCAAAGAACCTCTAATCAAAGTAATCAAATCTTCTGCCATTTTAAGCATATGCTTCTTGGGCACAGTTCCTGAAGAACTAGGGGTGACACCAACTGGAGCTAAAACTGGCCTGCCTCTGGGGGAAGCCTTGGAAACAGAAGGAGAGGGCCTAACCACCCTAGGAAGGGAGGGGAGTACAGTAACCTGAGAAGCCCCTTCAGAGTGGCCTGCCTCCTGAGAGGCCACATCTTGCAATAACAAAGTCTCTCCCTGGGACTCCAAAGAAACCTCCGGCGGAACCACCGGCTCCACCGACACCTCTAAAGAACCGTCCGTACCGGACGGTTCTTCTAGCCTAGGCTTCACTGCTTTGTCCTTGCGCTTCTTGAAGAAGCGGGCCTGAGCATCCGACAGCATTTTATAATTGCACCGCTTCAAGACTAACCTGGCACAATCTAACCTTCTCTTTATAGTGCGCTTATTGAATCTAGCACAAGAGCGACACCCAACAACGCCGTGCTCAGGCCCTAAACAAGGAATACACAAGGTATGATAATCTCTATCTGGTATCTGTTTCCCACAAGAAATACAGTTATTCACTTTTTCTGACATCCGTAAACCACTGAGGCAAGAAAAACTAAAATATTCCCCAACGGGGTACTTAGCCAACTTTGACTCGGTCTGAAACTCCGAATTCGAAAAATTTCAGAACGCCAACCGGCACTTGCAACGCTGCTTCTGCATCGGACCATGCGGCAAAAAAGACTGAGGATATGACGTCGGTCATGCGCATTTGTACCCTGACGTCCTGAGGTCAGTCAAATGCGCCTTGACCGACGTCAGCCTTATACTTTGATATTCGGGCCGACCGAGGACAGCAGACTACCCAAGTGTAAGGACTGCAGCAATGTGAGATGAAGAACATCAGATCTATTACCACCTGTAACATGATGTTCTATAACAATATAATACAAACTAAGAATGAAAAATTGTGCTGTGATGTAATTTATCTACATTTAACTTCAGCATTTGACAAGGTCACACAAAAAACACTCTTCAATAAATCAAAACAACTAGGTATCACTATACTCTTGATAAGATGGACAGCTGCATGGCTTACAGAATAGGACACAGGAAGTATACAGCAACTGGACAGGTGAAATTCTTGGTTACTATCAGTGTGTCCCAGAGGGCTCTGTCCTAGGCCCTTACATGTTTAGATTGTATGTTTTAGACCTAACTTTTTCATCTGAGGTGTTCTACAATCTATATGCAGATGACCTGAAATTGGGTAAACCAATTACATGCGTTACAGATAAGGCACATCTGCAAAATGGTTCCAAGATGACTGCACATTGAGTAACAGGGTTGTTTCTAGCTCTCCCAGTGTGAAAACAGAAACTCATCAGAGAAGGCCAGTAGACTTGTATTTATGGGTGAATTTCAGTAACTGGCTAGTACATACACTGCCGGGATGCCAGGACTAGAGAAATGCAGAAAACCTGGAAAAAAATCAGCTACAAAAAGTGAGGAAGAAACTGACTAGGGAGAGTTCCACAGCTATTCAAGCAAAACATAATGCAACCTTCAGACATTACTACCAATAACCTACAGGATGATACAAGACAACTGCATATAGACATGGTTAAAATAAACAAAACTGTAGAACAGAATGTGTGTATGTACCTTTAAGAAGCATTTCCAAATGTAAGCACATGCAGGCAGCAGTGCCACTTTGAGAGAACAGCAAAAGTGTTAATATGAAGAAGTGCGGTAGGCCATCTTTTGATAAGTTTGTTTAAGTTACAAAACCTCATTTCTGATGTGTTTGTGTGTAGTAAAGCTGCTTGAACTGAACCCATGAATGTTTGTCTGTTTCATCCTGACCAGACGAGCGACATGCTGTCAGAACCGGGATTAAGATAACAATGTCAACCCATGAAGTGCAGAGTTGAAGGTGAAGGCAGACTAAACTGATTGAGTGAAACGGAGCTCAGACAAACAAAAAAGGGCCACAAAAACGAACTTAAGGTAACGTAAACTGCACAAATTATTTACTTGGCAAAGAAAATGAAATGGCGCATTTATTAAAGCACAAAAGGCATTACTAAACAATCACAAACTGCATTACTAATCAAATGAGACACACAAGCCGCATTAAACGAAATGTTAGAAACTTTGATATCTGATAAAACTAGCAAGAGATCTTCACATAGGGTTCAGAATTACCTTTGGTTTGCATAATGAACACTTTTAAAAGTAAAACGGGCACAAGAAGAAAAGTAAAATGAGCATAATAGATTAAAAGGGCATAACGAGTACAATAAAAAGGGCAAATTAAGGTTGAAGGCCATGGAATGTATTATCATGGAACTTATAAACAAAAATATTGGCAACCTTAAAACACGGGACCCCACCCAGTTTGGGTTCGTGAAGGGCCGATCTTGTCTCCTGAACCTTACTGACTTCTTCGAATCAGTCTCCAGAGCCGTGGACGAGGGTAGGACAGTCCACACAGCCTATTTGGACCTCGCCAAGGCCTTTGACACCATCCCCCACTCTGGAATCATAGATAAACTTAAGCTGGGCATTAATCCCTACGTCACTCGATGGGATGCCAACTGACTTACTGACAGAACCCACACTGTAAATGTAGCTGACTCCAAATCCAGCTCCAGACAAGTGACAAGTGGAGTACCTCACGGTTCAGTCCTGGGACCTCTCTTGTTTGGCATCTACTTCTCTGACGTACACAGGCCAACACTAAGGAACTCTGGCTAACAAAGTTCACAGATGACTGCAAACTGGGAGCCATTATTGAATCCCCAAATGATGTGGATACTCTACAAAAGGGCCTTACAGAAACAGATGCTTGATGCCAGAGCCAAGGGCTCAAGCTCAATGCCAAGAAATGTATAGTTATACCATTTGGGAAAAAACACGTATCCTTGAATTATCACATAGGTGGCAGTACACTAAACACCGAAAGTGTGATAAGAGACTTGGGGACACAGGTGGACAGTGGTCTCACCTTCAATAATCACATTGCCACAACAGTCAGGAAATCCTTCTGTGTGGCACACATCACCAAGAGCTTTTCATCCACAAAAAAAAAAGGAGGTCATTGTCCCACTGTACTCATCCCTCATTAGACCCATTATAGAATACAACGCCCCATTTGGTATGTACCTCTCAAGACATCTGCAACAACTGGAAAGGCTGCAGAAATACCTCACTAAAAGAATCACAGGCCTAAAGCAGATGCCCTATGCTGACCGCCTTAAAAAAAGTACAGTTTTGTACCTGCCATAAATGTAGATGTCCAAGAGGTATGCATCTGCAGTCCTAACAAATGTGTTGTCCTGCCTCAGGCAGCCCTTCGGTCGGCCGGATTCCAAAGTCTGGGTCTGGCCTCGGCTGATGTCGCACTTCACCCGACGTCATAGCTGCTGTTAATTGGGTATAAAGGCATCAGCCGACGCCATTTTCCTCAGTGTTTCATGCCCCAGACGCCAGGTGCCCTCTAGGAAGGCTAAATTTGGATAAATGCAAATGTTTCCAAACAATAGAGAGCAAATAAAAATAAACATGTATATACATATATACAAACAAATACACCATAATAGATTCCCCCAGCTAGCTACAAGATGGGCAAATACCCTAGGAGTACCACAGAGGGGAAGGAGGGTGGGTAATCCTGACTGCAAATGCATACCTCTCGGACATCTACATTTATGGTAGGTACAAAACTGTACTATGTCCTTCAAGGATGCATCTGCAGTCCTAACATATGGGTAGAATACCATAGCCAAACTGGGGGAGGAGGTACTAAGAAGATTATGGTGTAGCTAAGATCCCTTGCAAAACAGCAGTGGCAAAACCTGCTCGGGATCTGGAGTATAAAGGTAGATTATAATGCTTGGCAAATGTATGCACAGAGCTCCAAGTAGTAGCCTCTAAAATGTCTTTGGTAGCCACTCCTTGTAAAAAAGCTGTAGTAGTGGCTGTAGCCCTTGTGGAGTGAGGTCTGATGTTTTCTGGAGTTGTCTTTCCATGAAAAGAGTAACAAAATCTAATGCAATTTCCTATCCATTTTGAGATTGTCTGTTTTGAAATTGCTTTTCCTTCCATTCCTGTTGCATATGCTACCAGAAGCTGGTCAGTTTTTCTATTGTTCTTGGATCTGTCCAGGTAGTAGCGCAATTGCCTATGCACATCCAAGGTATGTAGTAGTCTTTCCCCCCCTGTTCTGTGGGTTGGGGAATGTAGGTAGGTGGATTGCTTGGTTTAATGATACCCTGGAGACCACCTTTGGCATAAAAGTAGGATTAGTTCTCATGGATACTCTATCCTGATGGAAGATAAGGCAGGGCTGTACTGCCATTAATGCCTGTAATTCAGAAACCCTTCTTGCTGAAGTGATTGCAAGCAGGAAAGCAGTTTTCCAAGATAAGTACTGTAATTCTGCTGTTGCTGCTGGTTCAAAAGGGGGAAGTGTCAACTTTTCTAACACAAAGTTCAAGTCCCATGTAGGCAATGGTGGCTTCCTTGGTGGCTTTACATTTTTAATTCCTCTCAGGAACTGCCTGAGAAGAGGATGAGAAAAGACTGGAGGATCCATGTTGTATTCTGCTGAAATTGCTGATGCATGAATCTTGATGGAGGAGTAGGACAGGCCATTGTGGAAAAGCTCTGCTAAACATTCCAGGATGTTGGCTATGTTTGCCAGCGATACATTTTCTCCTTTTGCTGCACTCCAAATGAGATATCTTTTCCATTTTGCTGAATAAGTTTTTCTTGTTGAGGGTCTGCGAGCCTCCAAGATAATGTCTTTAACCCTTTGAGATAAATCTGGGTTATTTTGTCTTATGTAATGTTCCAAGCAGCTAGCTGCAGTGTTTTCAAGTTTGGATGCAGGATTTTGAAGTTGTTCTGTGTTAGCAGTAAAGGAACTAGGGGTAGAGGCCAAGAGTGTTCCCGAAAAATACTCCTCAGTAGCGGGTACCAATGCTGCCTCGGCCAGTCTGGAGCTATCAGGATGATCCTTGGGTGATCTTTGATCTTCAGTAGCACTTTGTGCATCAAAGGAAGAGGTGGGAATGCATATGCTGTCAGGTTTTCCCAACTGAAGGATAGGGAGTCCACCTTCCATGCAAGTGGGTGGTATGTCCTTGTGCAGAACTTTTTCAATTGGTGGTTGTGTGGGGAAGCGAATAGATCCACTTCTGGTAGTCCCCATTTCCTTGTAATGGATTTGAAGATGTCTGGATGCAGCATCCATTCGTGGGCATCCGTGGTAGTTCTGATTAAGATGTCTGCTAGTATATTTTCTTTTCCTGGCACAAATATTGCCTGGAGCTGAATGTTGAGGTTCAGGGCCACATTCCAGAGATCCATTGAAATCCGGCATAGAGGATATGAATGTGTGCCTCCCTGTTTGTTGCTATACCACATAACTGTGGTGTTGTCCGTCCTTATCAGCAAATGACCCTGTTGAAGAAACGGCCTGAATGTCTGAATTGCCTGCTTTACTGCCAGCATCTCTTTTTGATTTATGTGTAGGTTCAGCTGGTCTGAGTCCATAAGCCTTGTATGCACTTGTCCACCATGTGTGCCCCCCAACCGAGGTCTGAGGTGTCCGTGGTGATAGTCTGGCTTGGGTGAGGGCTGTGGAAGGGCAGTCCTTTGTTCAATTGACAGGCCTGAGCCCACCACCGGAATTCTTGCTTCAGGCATGGAATTATTGGAATTTGGGTTTCTAAGCTGTGCTTGTGCTGAGACCATAAATTCCTTAGGTACCATTGCAACTTTCTCATATGTAGTCTGGCATGTGGAATCAATATTATGCAGGATGCCATGTAACCCAGGGCTTGCAGGACTTTCCTTGCTGTAAGCTGGCTCTGCGTTGTTAATGCCATGAAATAGAGTGGTAGGTGCTTCTGCTTTTCTGCCGTGAGGAATGCCATTTGGTTTGATGTGTCCAGTTCTGCACCTAAGAAGGTTATCCTTTGGGATGGTATCAGCCTTGACTTTTTTATGTTGACTGTGTATCCCAGGGCTTGCAATAGGTGAATAACCTTTCTCAAATCTTCTGTTAATTTGTTTTTGTTGTCCGCTTGTAACAGGCAGTCGTCCAGGTATGGATAAATTTGAATTCCCTGAAGCCTGCAATGAGCAATTACTGATGCCAGGCATTTCGTGAATACTCTGGGCGCAGTAGATAAGCCAAAAGGCAATGCTGAGAATTGATAATGCTCTGATCCTGCATGAAATCTGAGGTATCTTCTGCAATTTGGTCGTATGGGGACGTGCAGGTATGCCTCCTTGAGATCTAGAGTTACCAGCCAAGACTCCTTGCCCAGCATGGGAAGAAGTTGCTGTAGGGTCAGCATCTTGAATTTTGGAACAATGAGATATGTGTTCAGAGCGGACAGGTCGAGAATAGGTCTCCATTGGTTTTCCTTTCTTGGTACCAGGAAAAGTCTGGAGTAAAATCCTTGTCCTTGTTCCATGGATGGTACCTTTTCTATAGCTCTCATCCTTAACAAGTGGTCTATTTGTTCTAGAGCGTTTGTCTTTTGGTTTGGAGGTAGGTTTGGCATTCCTCTCTTCCTTGGTAGAGTATGGAAGTGAAACTTGTAACCTTTGTCTGTCTGTAAAATCCATTTGTCTCCTGTAATGTAATGCCAGTTTACTGAAAATAATGCTAGCTTTCCGCCTAAGGGTGCTTCTAGTTGTTCCCTGGTAGGCGGTTTCAGAGCCAAGTCACTGTGATTGTCCTGTGGAAGTGGTAGTGGCTGGATCTGTGGCAGTACTTCTCTGGTTGTTAGGCTGCCACTGACGTCCCCTGTAGGCACCTCTGGATTGACCTCTGCCTCTGGGCCTATTCCTGCCTCTCTGTGCTCTGGTGGTGTCTGGAAAGGACCAATTCTTGGAAGGCCAGTTCCTACTAAACCTTGGAGGCTGGACCTGTAAGAAATCCTTGACTGTCTGGACAGATTTCGCTTTTTCTTCCACCTTCTTCAACACTTGCTGTGCAGGGGTGCCAAACAAACTGTGTTTTTCCATGGGAGCATCTAGGAGCTTTGACTTTACATGGTCTGGTAAGGATTGCTCTTTTAACCATGCATGCCTTCTGATCACTATACCAGTCATAGCTGATCTAAAGGAAGCCTCCAGTGAATCATAGCCGCATTTTAAGGAATGATTACTAACCTGCTGAGTGTTATGTACCAATTCCTGAAGGGACTTACGGTCTAAAGGTTCAGGGGAGGACAGTTTTTTAGTTATCTGATCTAACAAATTCCTGGTACTGAATCATGTGAAATTGACAGTTTAAGGCCCTGGCCGAAAGAGTAGCAGAAGTATACACTTTTTTACCCCATCTCTCTAAAGCCCTAGATTCTCTTTCAGAGGGGAGGGGGTTTTTGGCAGAGGCAGTTGCTACAGCTTTGGGGCCCTGTGAAATAGTTTCAGGATCTGCCATAGGAGCCTTATACAAGTGATAATGTGTGTCCGGAACCCTGTAGTATCTGTCGGGCTTAGCAGGGGCCGGAGGAAGAGAGTCAGGAGCAGTGCAAGCATCATTAAATGCATCATCCACAACTTTAAGTACTGGAGGAATGGCTAAAGGCCTATGCTGTGGCAAATGTAAAAAGGTCCTAAGCCTTTTTCTAGAGTCTGAAAAATCCTGGCCCTGCCATTGAAATTGTTCTCTCATAGCATGCAAGGTTTCCCCAAAAGAAAATTCCTCAGGAGGAGAGGCAGAAGGAATGGAGTCTTCATCCTTCAGTCTGAATTCTCATATGGAGAATAAGGGCCTTCTGGAGGATTTGTATTTTCTGAATCATCAGAGGAGTAATCAGTAGAAACTGGCTCAGGGGGCTCT